>NC_053171.1:16132868-16488701 GCF_016835505.1 Polypterus senegalus
CTGTCCAGCTCCATGTCTACAATAGAACCTGCCTTCCTCACCAGTTTGTCCAGGCGTGAGGCGTCCCTCTTCTTTATGCTGCCTCCCCAGCACACCACCGCATAGAAGAGGGCGCTCGCCACAACCGTCTGATAGAACATGTATAGGAGACAGCTAAAGGGCCTCAGTAATAGTAATTCCACGCCAGACCAGGGGTGGTGAGGTGCACTAACTCTGTACTAACTCTCTTTCTCAATCCCTTACTAACCGTTCTGCCTGTTTCCAGTGCATCTGATGATGTCACTTCCGATGCAGGCGCGTTTGATGAGGTCCCTTCTGCCCCCAAATAAGGTGTGACGTCCGGTGCCATCAATGATATCAGTTCCGGTCCAGATGATGTCACCTCCGGTTCCGCCCCCCCATGATGATGTCACTTCCTCCACTGACCTAGCCACCATCTTACCTCCACATCATCAGTTCTGTTTTGGACTCCGTCTTGTGATCAACTCATAGTTATTTCAATTACCTTTTGCAGCCGAGATACATTAAATGGGTGGCTGCCCCAAACCTTTATGACATCTTTGATCCCACCCGATATACAATAAACACAAATTCAACAATAACAAACCACTAACAAATCCATAGTCCATAAAAATGGCAACCGATGTATGAAATGATGGTGGTAGACAGTCCAGAGATCAGCTCGCTGGGTGTGAATGTAAAGATCAGTCCTACCGGTATGTCCTGAAGATGACCAATGATGGGATGGGGAGCACTCCTTTCTTCGAAGGTCGACACAGAATCCAAATCAGTCCTCATACAGCAGGCAGATGCCAGACAGTCCATACACACGCACAGGAGATAATCCAGGACCAGAAGAGGAATTCACAGGTACTGAATGGGAAGGCAAACAGACAGGTAACTCCAGACACGAAACAACCAAAGTACAACTGGCCTCCTTTAAAATCCCACGTCTGCTGTCCTCCAGACGTGACACTAATCTGGATGTCATCAGACCAGTCTCACAGTCTGAGAGTCCTTTAGGTGCCTTTTTGCGAACTCTGTGTATTTTACTGAGGCTTCAGTCTGGCCACTCTGTCATAAGGCCCAGATCAGGGGAGTGCTGTCCTTCTTGAAGTGTCTCTCATCTCCCCATAGCTTCTTTGGAGTGTGACCATCTGGTTCTTGGTCACCTCCCTTACCAAGGTGGTTTTCCCTTGATTGCTTAGTTTGGTCAGGTAGCCAACTCTATGAAGATTTACAAACTTCATTCATGTAAAAATTATGGTGGCCACTGTGTTCATGGAAGCAATCAACACAGCAAATAATTCTCTGTCCCTCAACACAATCCCGTCTCTAAGCTCGTTCAACCTCAAGTGTGTGCCCATCCTAATCATCCATCCATTAACCAATCCGCAATATCCTAACTACAGGGTCACGGGGGTCTGCTGGAACCAATCCCAGCCAACACAGGGCGCATCGCAGGAAACAAACCCCGTTCAGGGCGCCAGCCCACCGCAGGGTGCATCCTAATCATGAGCAGTCAATTGAGTTGTACAAAGGGGGGACTCCAAAGAAGGCATCGAAACATCTCAGTAGAATGGGATGCACCTAAGACAAATGTCAAGTGTCATAGCAAAGGGTCTGAATACTTGTAAAATAATTCGGATGTGAGCGTCAGTTGGCTTAACGTCCTGGGAAACCAAGTTACGTGAGCTATCCAGCCATCCATTATCCAACCCACTTTATCCTAATATAGGGTCACTGGGGTCTGCTGGAGCCAATCCCAGCCAACACAGGAATAAACACCAGGCAGGGCGCCAGCCCACTGCAGGGCACACACACACACAAAGCACAATTTAGGATCACCAATCCACCTAACCTGGATGTCTTTGGACTGTGGGAAGAAACCCACGCTGACACGGAGAGAACATGCAAACTCCACGCAGGGAAGGAGGACCCAGGAAGCAAACCCAAGTCTCCTGACTGTGAGTGCGCTACCATTCCACCCTACTATTCTCTAACATTTCAGTAATTATTTACCGTTCTGATGCTGAACTTTTTGACCATTAAATTCGTAATTCATAATTCATAATTCATTGAATTACGTTATTTGAGGGATCCTCTTGAGTTCCTCTTTTTTTCTCGCACGATTTGACTCAAAAAGTAATCAGCACATCGTCATCTCATAACACGCTTCAGTTTCGAGTTTGGGATTTTTCCGTCCGGCTGTTTCAGCTCTCGACCATCATCAAGAAACCGTGACGCACAGATACACACCCGTCATCGAGGTGTTGGTGTTTTCGGTATCAGGGGACCCTAAAATTTTGAGATCCATTGAAAACTGGAGATCGAAATTTTTGCAGAATCTCACCCCTAGATAGGTTGCGCAAAGCAAATAAATCCTAAAATCCTGTTTTCACGTTTTCATTTTTGGGATACGATGAGGAAAACATGAATTTGAATGATTTTAGCATACGGTTGCCACATAACAAAATGTGAAAAAGTGCAGAGTCTGAGTACTTGCTGAAGGCACCGTAGGTTGATGGAGTCCAGTCATCCGTTATTTAAGCAAATTTAAATTTACAACCTCAGTTTGCGTAGGAATAAAAAAAAAAAAAAAAATGATCTCCAGGAATAACGGAGGCAGGCGTCAATCTGCCCCCCCACCTACCCCGGTGTGCTGTGATTATTATTCCGACGAAACATGCAGCAGTTTGAGATCTCAAAGCAGAAGCCCATTTATTATTTGACAGGAGCTTTTCCCATTAACACGGGGCAGTGGGCTCTGCGGAGCTGGACACAAGCAGCATATCAAGCTGGAAGAATTCCAAGTGAAGGTTCAAAATTGAAAACCATGACAGGATATCAATGTGGACAGAAAAATGAAGGGTCACTGTTACTGAACCCCCCAGGCGTAATAGCGTTATAGCAAACAATGCTGTGGGTGAGGTGAAGCAGAGACTAACCTGCCAACCTTCAGCTTTCCTTCAGGATATAATATTTAGTTTCTCCGAACACAAGTGACAAGTGACAATTCAGTAACAAGGGAGGGTGACACCCTTTATTCAAAGACAGAGGAAAAGGCAGGAACCCACCTTGGAAGAAGGGGTACCATTGTTTTGCAGGGCATTGACAGAGTGCTGGGGCACCCGTAGGCAAACTCTGTATAACTGAAATTGATTTCAAATCGAAATAAAATTTGTGAAAAAGCAAAATCGAGTCTTCTTACTTCTCAGACTGGACGTCTATTCAGACTGCACAAGAAGGCGGGTCTTCTGGTCAGAGGGTGGCCTCAGGAGTGGTGATGTCATGGTGACCACGCCTCCTGAGGCTCCACCTACAAGCAACAAGGAATTAAACTATATTTAATGTGGCTGTGCCCAAAGCAATAATGAACAGTCAACAAAAATAACAGAACATATTTTGAGAGGTAGCCATCAGACAAACACCGGGAAGTTCTTAAAAACACACACGTTTTATTATAGACACGGTCCTTAAACACAATGTCCCCACACACACACAGTGCTCCAGCACCAAACACCCTTTGCCTCAGTCCTTTCACTGGTCGCCTTTTCTCCACACTCCCGAACGTTACCTTCTTCCATCCGACTCCGGCTCTCTGATAACAGGAAGGCGGTCCCCTTTTATCCCCACCTGGACGTGATTCAGGTGCCTCCAACTTCCTGGTGTGGTGGAAGTGCTGCACGACCACCCGGAAGCAGTTCGGGTGACCCTGGAATTCCTCTTGCCAGCACTTCCTGGTTTTGGCGGAAGTGCTAGTTTCTAAAGGTTCTAGGATTCTCTGGGTGGTGACCACGGGCCCCAATAGCATTGAGCTTCCAAGCTCGGTTCCCGTGGCCCCCAATACTAACTAGGGCGGCTGCCATCTCATGGTTCGGGGGAGGTATAGTCCCTCTCCCTTTCCTTCCAGGCAACCCAGCTGGGTATGATGCCCAGCCTCCTGCCGCAAAATGACAGGTAGTAATACAAAGACACCAAAAACAGCCATTAAACACTGTAATAGGAGAAACCAGAGACTGTCGGAGTGCTGGGGCACCCGTAGGCAAACTCTATACAACTGAAAGTGATTTAAAATCGAAATAAAATATGTGAAAAAGCAAAATGGAGTCTTCTCAGACTGGACGTCTATTCAGACTGCACAAGAAGGCGGGTCTTCAGGTTATTTAGCAGCCGGGCAGAAAGAGGCGGGTCCAGGTGGACGGACACCGGAAGGGGTGGGGCTTCTGGTCATTGGCAGTCAGATAGGAAGAGGTGGCTGCAGGGGGATAGAAACTGGAAATGGTGGGCCTTCTGGTCATATGGCAGCTGGGCAGGAAGAGGCGGGTCCAAGTAGATGGACACCTGCAGTGACGGTGCTGGAGGAGAGCTGTCAATCTTCTGGTCTACAGAGGTCTAAGAGGAAAAGAGAGTGCCACCCTCAGGATTGTTGGAGAATTAGCATCACATAAGCCCTTGAACTGTCTCCCATGTGCACACACGCGTGACAACACATAAACACACATCCATATATGATGGTTGTAAGGGTTAGATAGTATTTAAGAAGTCCATTTCCATCTATCGTCCAGATCCCCCCCAAGACGCCCACACTTCCATTTGATCTCACATTCAGCTAAATGAATCTAAGTCCCTGAGGCTACAATCCCATGAGGACCCCCATTCTGTCAGGACGCTAGAGGTGCACTGTGCCACCCAGGTAGTGAGAGTCACGTCCATATTTTGGTGGTATCATCATTTTCCAGCACTTTTATACATAAGCCAAGCTCACATTTTCTCCTAATAATTCATGGCTGTGGCTCAAAAGACTAAAAAAACAGAGAGGTAATCATTAGGTATTAGAGAAACGCTGTAATCGGGCGGCAGGCATCCTCATGGCGCTGCCTAATTGTTCAAGCTACACTTCAACTGATGTTTTATCAGAAGGTAAACAGGTGGCACAAACGCTGGGCTATTTATTTAAGGCTAAACGAGTCCCCAGAGGTGGACCTGCTCAACACAAGATATCATTACTCATATTATGGCGAGAACATCTGCAAATGCAGTTTGCCAGGAGATGGCTGAATTATAGAAGGGCCTCATCTGGTCATTTGGGGACACACGTGGCAGTTCCTGATTGATGGACGTGCTGCTTTATGCCAGCACGTGGAAGGTGGCAGGGGGGATTGAAGAAGGTGTGGAGCGCTGCGAGAGCAGTGATCTGGCTTGTATTGCTGTTATTTGGGAAGCTGGCATTCCTAGTTGGCATTGTCCATTGTCAGTCATTCTCTTACCCGCATAATCCGAAACAGGGTCCTGGGGTTTCTGCTGGAGTCTATCACAACTAGCATAGACAGGGTGCCAGTCCATCACAGGGCAAACACACACACGGGCCTATTTAGGACCGCCAATTCAACTAACCTGCATGTTTTTGGACTGTGCGAGGAAACTGGAGCAACTGGAGGAAACCCATTAAGAGAAGGGGGATGGGGTGCTTGACTTGCAAACTACACGCAGAGAGGAGCCGGGATGTGAACCTTAGTCTCCTTACAGCACTACCAGTGTGCCACCCATTGTCTAATGTGCCAATTTAAATCAAGGTTGCTGGCACTGCGGGGCGGGCAGATAATATGGCAGGCTTCTTCTCCATAAGTTTTCATTGCTTCTTAAATAATCCTGACAAAAAAAAAATCCTTTGAGGAGAGCTGGGAAATAATTACCCCAAATGTACAGTCGGCTTCAAGAAGGAATTAGGCAGGGTTACCAGCACAAGTATGAGGGGCAGGTGGCCTGGTAGGAACTTCGACTCCTGTCAGCTCAGTGCGTCTTTCTCCTTCCATCTCCCCCAGACCCCCCATTAGGTCCTGCAAGCTGGCCAGAGACACCAACAGCTGCGCCTCCCCACCCACCTTCTAGATCCCATCTTATCTGCCTCTTTTGGCATCTGTCGGAATGCTCAGAGCCCAAGTTCCTCATTCTCATCTGCCTCAGTCGGTGTCTGCAGGACCTCCGTCTTCCTCTCATGCTCCTCCTCAGCGTATTTGGGGTTCCTAGGAGGCTAATTGATTGACCCTGTCGCCTCTCACGGCTGTTCACCCTGGATGGGTCACTGGATGGGTCACTGACAACTCCTGCTTCCATGTGTTGTGATCCGGGGAGTCCTGAAAGCACAGGTACCAAAAACACTTCCGAAAGTTGCCCACTCGTGGGGGGGCAGAAAACACAGTAGAAACACCCCGACTAGAAACCCAAAGGGCCAAAACAAATCTTTATAAAATAAAAGGCTTATTTTCAAATGGTTCTGAAATACACAAAGCTCCATTTAGGACAAGGATTTGCCTGAAAAAGTTCCAATACAACAGCCAAAAATCGTGGTCATAAAATGGAGCAGACATTCAAAAATAACAATAAACACAGCATCAGTATGATATCCAGAGGTGAGGTCAAAAACAGAACAAGGGTTCAAAATCCAGAAAAGTCACAAAGCAATAACAGAAGCACAGAAACGCGAGAAAACACTCAACACACCCAAGAGCCTTCAGTGAAGTGCCAGGAATTATGGGAGGCCCTCCCTTAAATAGGGTGGAGGGCTGTTCCTGGTGGTGATTGGCAGGTGGCCCAGCCCCTTGGGGAACCACCCACAAAACACAAGGGACATTACCTAGGCCACGCCCATTTCCCAACACACACACAATAAAAGGTACATTATAAACAAAAGAAATATTAATACAAATAAATAATATCAAAACGAAACACAACTGGGAACACCAGCCAGGGGAAGATACAGGCTCACTCCCAGTTTTTCCCTTTCTTTTCTTCCTTCTTTCCAATCTGAAACCCACTGTCTTGTTCAGGCTCCTTTATATTGTAAGGAAAGGAAACAGAGAAGACACACTCATAAAGGTTTGGGGGAATTCCCTGTACAGTATCGGATCGTCCAAGGAGTCGATTCAGACTAATACAGTTAGGATGGGACCCAATGAGACACTGAAACCAGGAAATGACGGGACTTTTATACAGAAATGGCAGGAAATGATGTACAAAATGAAATGCTGGTGAAGATGAGCGACGGAGATGACGATGAAACCAATGAAGTCATCGGGTTGGGATGGAAGTCGTGGCTGGGAGTGCGGAAGTGAGATCGTCATGTGGAGGTTGAAGAGGACGTCAGTCTGGCGGTTAACCAAAAGGTACGGTACCTTATCTTCTGGTTTTCTGCTGAATTAGGGAGAGAGGTATTAGTGCTGTTTCAAACCCGTTTTCCTCGTTCTGCCGCGCTTTGTTGAACCCGTTGGCTGCTCCCTAATCGCGGGTGTGTGACAATATCCACCTGTGCAAGTGGTACCCTAATTTACCTGCAAGCCACGAAGTGCCGATGTGGGACAGCTGACCTCCACACCCAACATCACATATCTGCCCACCTCCTCAGCCACCCACGCACCCACACAGCTCAAGTCGTATTGCCTTAGACCGCTGTTTCATTACGGAGGAGAACATGGACACCACACTGGCCAGCAATGGAATCAAACTCAGGATGCTGGACCCATGAGGCTGCAATGCTTAGGTTGCACCACCACAATGTTATTATGTTTGGGTAAGTTTTGCAAACATCTCTACATATAAAATGCTAAGGGCTGCACCTGTCTGTCACGTTATGCGTGAACTACTGGGGCTACAACCTTGATCTTAGTCCAAATCAAAAGCTCATGAAGTGATTGAGGCTGATGAAGCCCAACATGTGTCTGACGGCAGCCCCTGAGGAGTTATTGGGGTTCTTGTCTTTCTTCCAGTAAATCACATAGGCAAACTGATGGAGAAGGTGACATGGAAGTGAATAAAAGAAGAGCAGGAACATCTGCTGAACGTGAAGCAAATTGCAGGAGCTGATTACGTGATAGGAAGACGAATGACCACTGCGTCAGGTGTGTGTGGCGTATCAACCACCTGGTGCTCGTGAACTGCTGGGGCTACAACCTTCATCTTGGTTGAAATCTCATGAAGTGGTTGAGGCTGGTGAAGCACAACATGTGGCTGATGGCAACCCCCAAGGAGTTACCAGGGATCACGTCTTTCTTATGGAAAATTGCAAAGGCAAGACAACGGAGAAGGTTGCAAGGCAGTGACAAAGAGAGGAGCGGCAACATCTGCTGGGCATGAAGCACATTGTAGATGCCAATTATATGATAGGAAAAAGATGAAGGACATTCCCAGAATCGACTCAACACTTAGTGTTCACCAAATCACAGATGAACAAGGACAGCCATGGCATTGGCTGTGTGCAACTTGCTGGTAATCCAATGTTGTTGCCAAGGGACCCATCTACAATGTTATGAGGGTTTGTGTCTTTTCTTATGGAAAAACTGCATAGGCTGACTGATTGAGAAGGTGACATGGCAGAAAGAAAAAGAAGAGTAGGAACATCTGCTGAGCGTGCAGCAAATTGCAGAAGCTGATTTCAAGATAGGAAGAAGAATGAGCACTGTATCAGGTGTGTGTGTGTGGCGTATCAGCCTCCTAGTGCTTGTGAACTGCTGGAGCTACAGCCTTCATCTTGGTCCAAATCGGAAGCTAGTGAAGTGATTGTGGCTGGTAAAGCACAACATGTAGCTGATGGCAACCCCTGAGGAGTTATCTGGAGTTCACATCTGTCTTAAAGCAAATTTTATAGGCAAACTGATGGAGAATGTTGCAAGGCAGAGACAACAAGAGGAGAGGCGACATCTGCTGGGCATGAAGCAAATTGTGGAGGCTGATTATGTGATAGGAAGTTGATGAAGGACAATCCTGATGCCAGCTCAACACTGATGAACAAGCATAGCCTTGGCGTCGGCTGTGTGCAACTTGCTCATTATCCCGAAATGTGTCTTTTCTAATGGAAAAACTATGTATGACTGATCGATAAGGTGACATGGCAGAGAGAAAAAGAAGAGCAGGAACATCTGTTGAGCGTGAAGCAAATCGCAAAAGCAGATTACATGATAGGAAGGTGTATGTGGCACATCATCCTGCTGGGACTGGACCTTGGATCTTGAGAGGACCAGATCCATGTGTTTTCTAGTAGATAAATACAAATGGGCCCAGGGAAATAGGATCAGACATCCCCACTGGTCCTTATCATGCCCTCACCATGGAGATCTTTGGTTTGACTCATGTCCAAACAGAGGTTATTTTTCTTTGAGCTCTAAATACGGTAAGTCAGTCCCTTTGAACTTTACATGCTGAGTCCTGGAAGGACGTGCCAAATCTCCGCTGTAATCCAAGCATGCGGCTTTGAACAATCGCTGAGCTTCACCAGAGTGTCACTGCCGGAGATTTATGTTATGGGGTGCAAGTGAACAAACTTCATCTCTCACATTAGATGCCAACCTAGTCATGCCTGTGCCCTTTGATCTCCAGTTATTAATAACTTTGCTCTTTTTGTTTGCAGGTTTGTTTTCTTCTCACTTTTCCTCTTGTATTTTTTCCAAACCACCATTCCTGCCACCCCTCCCCCCGCCCCCCGCTCCCAGCCCCCAGCCAAGGACCAATCAAAAGCCGCCAGTCGGTTCTTTACATGACTGAAGCCGACTCCAAAGTAATGAAACGAACGTGACGAATGTTGTCAGTGGGTGACCTTAGCCGGACTTACTCAGAGGGGTTCAATTCTGCCTTCGAGCCTCTGGATGATTGGCTTCACTTTGATTGAACCCTGGAAAGCGCGGCATTTACGCCATATAATAAACTTGGAAAATGAAGCATGAAGGCGAACTGAAGAAATCAAGAAAACGAAAAGGTGGATTGATGAACTTCTCAAGAAGGAGTCAGGAGGAAGGGGCTTCAGCTGCCCATGTTCACCACTTACAAATGTTCTAATAATGCACGCTTGTACGCCTCATTAGTGCTGCGGTTCTGAGACTTCTCACATCATGTGCCCACCCTTCACATGGCGTCACTATGTAGACCCCTCTTGACGGTGATGTTTTTATCCTGTGTAGAGTTTTGACTGGTAACCATCAACTATTTAGAGGTCACATGGTCAGTCAACAAGAAATGTCACCGGCCTGCTTTAGTCAATCAATGAATGTCTCAGCATCAGATAGATAGATAGATAGATAGATAGATAGATAGATAGATAGATAGATAGATAGATAGATAGATAGATAGATAGATATGAAAGGCACTATATGATAATGATAGATAGATAGATAGATAGATAGATAGATAGATAGATAGATAGATAGATAGATATGAAAGGCACTATATATACTATATAATAGATAGATAGATAGATAGATAGATAGATAGATAGATAGATAGATAGATAGATAGATAGATAGATAGGAAGAGCACTTTATGATAGATAGATAGATAGATAGATAGATAGATAGATAGATAGATAGATAGATAGATAGATAGATAGATAGATAGATAGATAGATAGATAGATACTTAATTAATCCCAAGGAGAAATTCATTACTCACTGGCGTTGGTTTGCTGCTGTCTCCATTGTTCCCAGGGATTGCGTTCTTTCATGAAATGCAGGACACACTTGAACCTTATACGCCTGAAGTAACCATGGCAGAAATAATCAGACGAGAGAAGTGTGGTACAGAGAGATACATACGCTCACCGGCCACTTTATTAGGTACACCTTGCTAGTAGCGGGTTGGTCCCCCTTTAGCCTTCAAAACGTCCATAATTCTTCATGGCGCAGATTCCACAAGGTGCTGGTAACATTCCTCATTGATTTTGGTCCATATTGACTTGATAGCACCATACAGCTGCCTTAGATTTGTTGGCTGCACATCCATGATGAGCATCTCCTGCTCCACCACATCATCAAAGATTCTCTATTGGACTGAAAACTGGTGACTGTGGAGGCCATTTGAGTGCAGTGAACTCCTTGTCATGTTCAAGACACCAGTTTGAGATGATCTGAGCTTTGTGACGTGGTGTGTTATCCTGCTGGAAGGAGCCACTGCGGTCATAAAGGGATGGACATGGTGAGAAACAACACTCAGGTAGGCTGTGGCATTTAAACAATGCTCAGTTGCTACTAAGGGGTCCAAAGTGTGCTGAGAAAATATCCTCCACACGATTACACTACCACCACCAGCCTGAACCGTTGATACAAGGCAGGATGGATCCAGGCTTTCATGTTGTTGACGCCAAATTTTGTCCCCACAATCTGAATGTCACAGCGGAAATTGAGACTCATCAGACCAGACTACATTTTTCCAGTCTTCTGTTGTCCAATTTTGTTGGGCCCATGTGACTTGTAGCCTCAGTTGCCTGTTCTTAGCTGACATGAGTGGCACCCACTGTGATCTCCTGCCGCTGTAGCCCACCTGCTTCAAGGTTAGACGTGTTGTGTGTTCAGAGATGCTCTTCTGCATACCTCGGTTGTAACAAATGCTCATTTGAGTTACCGTTGTCTTTCTATCAGCTCAAACCAGTCTGGCCATTCTCCTCTGACCTCTGGCATCAAAAGGGCATTTTCACCCAGAGAACTGACGCTCACTTGATATTTTCCCTTTTTTGGGTCATTCTCTGTAAACCGTAGACATGGTTGTGTGTGAAAATCCGAGTAGATCAGCAGTTTCTCAAATACTCAGAGCAGCCCATCTGGCACCAACAGCTATGTCACCTTCAAAGTCACTTAAATCTCCTTTCTTCTTCATTCTGGTGCTCAGTATGAACTTCAGCTTGACAAAGTCTACAGGCCAAAATGCATTGAGGTGCTGCCACGTGATTGGCTGATTAGAGATTTGTGTTATCAAGCAGTTGAACAAAACAGCTGTACCTAATAAAGTGGCCGGTGAGTGTGTGTGTATAATATATACTGTATATATATATATATGTGTGTGTGTGTTTAATATATATATATATATATATATACAGTATATGTGTGTGTATAATATATATATATATATACAGTATATGTGTGTGTGTATAATATATACTGTATATATATATGTGTGTGTGTGTGTATAAT
Source organism: Polypterus senegalus (assembly GCF_016835505.1). Taxonomy (NCBI): domain Eukaryota; kingdom Metazoa; phylum Chordata; class Cladistia; order Polypteriformes; family Polypteridae; genus Polypterus; species Polypterus senegalus. Next base: position 16,144,819 of record NC_053171.1, read on the forward strand.
ATATATATATACAGTATATGTGTGTGTGTAATATATACTACTATATATATATATGTGTGTGTGTGTATATATATATATATATACAGTATATGTGTGTGTATAATATATATATATATACAGTATATGTGTGTGTGTAATATATATATATATATACAGTATATGTGTGTGTGTGTATAATATATATATATACAGTATATGTGTGTGTGTGTATAATATATATATATATATATGTGTGTGTGTATATATATATACTGTATATATATATATGTGTGTGTGTGTATAATATATATATATGTCTGTGTGTAATATATATATATATACAGTATATGTGTGTGTGTGTATAATATATACTGTATATATATATATATATATATATATATATATATATAGAGTGATGGACGGCCGGAGGTTCAGTCCGGCTGGGACGTCCCTGAAAGAAAACAGTGGAGGAAGGCAGCTTTTCCAGGGCACTGCAGCCCCCGGGATGCTAGGTGGCAACCCCCCTGATTCCCCGGATTCCCTCAAAGCATCTTGGGACGTGGAGTCAGTTTCCTCAGCCCTCTTGGGTGCTGTGGGTGCCACCAGAGGGAGCTCAAAAAAGAACCTGGAGACCACTACTGTTACGACAACCTGGAAGTACTTTGGAGTCACAAGGACAGAAGCCCTCAGTACTTTCGGGCTACTTGAGGAAGGATGATGTGGCGTTTGACCCAGAGAAGGAACCCTTCGGGAAACCCAGCAGGGAGAGCCTGAGTTGGGTGGTAGAGTGGGTGGTAGAGCTGGAGCTGCTGGCTGGAGAGGAGGATTGTAATTATTGATTATTGTTTATTATTATTATTGATTGGAGAATTGTGGAGTGTGCAGTGCTTTGTGCACTTTACTCACGAAAAATATTAAAATAATTCTTGGTGCTTTTTACAAGTGTGTCTTGAGCATCTGTCTGGTGGGTTTTACGAGGCAACAGTGCCTCTAGCGTCCACAATATATATATATATATATATATATATATATATATATATATATATATATATATATATATATATATATATATATATATATGTATATATATTGTCACACATGCGTATTTAGGAGACAAGTAAAGGGCTTGAGTACATGTAATTCCACGCCGGACCAGAGGGTGGTGAAGTGCACTTACAGACCATTCTAGGGAAATCCCACCCAGCTCTGGGGCAGCCAGCGACATCACTTCCGGTTCCAGTCTTGATGACATCACTTCCCCTACTGGCCTTTAAAGCTGCCATCTTGTGTATACTAAGTCGTTTCTGTTTTGGACTCTGTTGTATAAACATGTCTGCGTTTTGGCATGAATTTTGCAGCCGGGAAAAATTATACGGGTGGCTGCCCCAAACCTTTGCAATGTCTTATGGTCGTTCTTCTTACAGTATACATATGAGACCAGCAGTTCCGCCATCTTGGAGTTAGTTCTGCTCTGAAGTGATGTCTCTGCAGCTTAGTAGTAACGTTTTCCTTCCCAATGCAAACTATAAACACATGGAATAAGTGAGCGTGGCAGACATGGCGTGACATTTTTAGACCATCAAGTCTCAGTTCGGTTTTGATTTATAGATTTCGCTCAGTAGCGTCGGTGCCCGCTTCACATGTTGTGCTTGGCCTCTCTGCCCGTGTGCAGTCTGTGTGTTCTCTCCGTGTCTTGTCATGTTTGATTTTTTTTTTTCCATTTCCTGCTGCTCCAGCTTTCATGTGGATGGTTAACCTCTCAAATTGGCCTCATGTGTGTGTGCGTGTGTGTGGGCCCATTGATGGACTGGCACCATGTCCAGGGAGATTCCTGCCTTTCACCCTGTGCAGCCGATCCTGAAATAAAAGAATGTAAATTTACAAGAGAATAAAGAACGACGAGCTACGATGGTCTCATCAAAGCTCTTCTTATGTTTTGCAGCTTGGGCTTTCTTACTGGCAAAGCAGCGGGTACAGCCTTATGTGAGAACATCCAGGGCAGGGTGGGGGGCATTAATTGTATCTCATTTCCCCAGATAGGGCTGGAGATGGTTAATGGGGATAGAGTGGGGTGGTCTGGTCTTGCCCGACTCAGCATGTTGTCCTCAGTGTTGGCATGTGTAATGAAAGGCGCTATATCAACCTAACCCGGCGGGTTGGTGCCAGTCAGGGAGCTGCAGTGATCTCACTCAGTGCACAAAGCTGCTGAGATATTGTAGGAGGCCTGATGGCGTCTCCAGAGAGCTGCTGGTATTTCAGCACAGAGGCCCGCCAGGCTCACCCGCCTGATTGATGAACTTCTCACTAAGTTATGTTGCACGCTTTGGAGTCATCCGCACCAGGAGTGTATATTTACCAGGCTTCCATTAAAACGACCGAGAGATTTATACTTTAAATAAAGTGCACTGCCACTAAAAGGCCGGTGATGAAGTGCCGTGAGAAAAGAGTAAAACTGTCCCCAGAGAGAAATCACCAGGGAAGCCCACAATTCAGAAGAATCAGGGACAGAAATGGGAATCCAGAAGGAGGCACCTGTAGACTTTATGCCCCAGAGGACCCACCCGGGAATGGAGATGAAGTCCTTACCTTATTAGGATTCCCGTCCTGATTGGGATGCCCAGGAACCAGCACGGGAGCAATTCATCCTCCCCCCACCCCACCATTCCTGGTGGCTGTGCCCCTCACGTAAGGGTCCCAAATCTGGATACCCACAGGGCTGCATGGCAGTTGGAGTCTGGGAGTGCAGTCCTGTTGAGTTCGACTTGGGGGACAGTAGGGGGCGCTGCCGGGGGAGGATCTCCCTGGCTTTCTTGTTGACCAGACGTGCTTCCAACTGGCCATGTAATGTCACCAGAAGTAAAAGGAGCCCACTACCATAGCTTTTGGAGTCAGAGTCCGGAGGAAGTGGGCAACACTAAGCATTAAGACGGAAGGAGGAAAGAGTCACAGGCTGATCGTGTCTATAATTGTATCTGTGGCTTGTTATGGGAAGGAGAGTTGGAGAGGTTGGAGAGTTGGAGTCGGAAAGGAATGGAAATCCTTTATTTTATTCTCTCAACGTGTGGTGCTCTCTGACGCCCCCCTAATGGTCACAATGGATACTTGAGTACCCAGAGCGTCAATGCTATAACGGAATGAATCCAACTTTCCTCTCTTCACCGAACAGACCCTGCTGTGGTCGCTCTGGTCAGTGGACGAGGCAGGTGAGCGCCACCCCATTGCACTTAATATATGCCAAGTCCAGCACGAGGACGGTGGCGGGGGACGGGGACTCCTCAGGGTGACTCAGTATATAAGCAAGTTATGGGTGGGGGACAGAACACTGAGACGTGTGCTTTTGTATAGCACCTTTCATAATGAGCGCAATCCGGAAGAATCATGCACAGAAATGGGAATCCAGGAGGAAGCTGTCGACTTTGGACGGGTACTCGAACACGCAAACACAAACACACAACGCCACAACAAGAGGAATCCCGCTTTCTCAATTCATTGGTCCACTCTGGTCACGTGGCCTTCGATGTGGTGGACGAGGCGGTTTACACAGTGACTGCCATCCCATCAGCCATGTGAGCACAAGTACGAGTAGGGGATGCCTCAGGGTGACCGACTGAGCAAGTGGTGGTGACTGGACACTGTGCTTTTATATAGCGCCTGTCATAACGAACACTGTCCAAGGCCTAATAACATTGTTCTCATATTTCTACAATGGCATGCCAGGGTGACTCACTGAGCAAGTGGTGGTGAGGACGGAACATAGCGACTTGTGCTTTTAGGTAGCATCGTTCATAATGCTTCATCAGGCCGTGATCTTCAGCTCTCTCTGGATCGGTTCGCAGCTGAGTGTGAAGCGGCTGGGATGAGAATCAGCACCTCCAAATCCGAGAGCATGGTCCTCAGCTGGAAAAGGGTGGAGTGTCCTCTCAAGGTTCAGAGCAAAATCCTGCCCCAAGTGGAGGAGTTCAAGTATCTCGGGGTATTGCTCACGAGTGAGGGAAGAATGGAGCGTGAGATCGACAGACAGATCGGTGTGGCGTCCGCAGTGATGCGGGCTCTGCATCGGTCTGTCGTGGTGAAAAAGGAGCTGAGCCGTAAGGCAAAGCACTCAATTTACCAGTCGATCTACGCTCCTACCCTCACCTATGGTCATGAGCTATGGGTAGTGACCGAAAGAACGAGATTGCGAATACAAGCGGCTGAAATGAGTTTCCTCCGCAGGGTGTCTGGGCTTTCCCTTAAAGATAGGGTGAGGAGCTCAGTCATCCAGAAGGGGCTCAGAGTAGAGCCGCTTCTCCTCCACATCAAAAGATAGTCAGATGAGGTGGCTCGGGCATCTGATCAGGATGCCTCCTGGACGCCTCCCTGGTGAGGTGTTCCGGGCACGTCCAACCGGGAGGAGGCCCCGGGGAAGACCCAGGACACGCTGGAGGGACTATGTCTCCCGCCTGGCTTGGGAACGCCTTGGGATTCTCCTGGAAGAGCTGGAAGAAGTGGCAGAGGAGAGGGAAGTCTGGGCCTCTCTGCTTAAGCTGCTGCCTCCGCGACCCGACCTCAGATAAGCGGAAGAGGATGGATGGATGGATGGACGTTCATAATGCACACTATCTCAGGCCACTTGGCAGGTACTGTATAATAACATTGTTCTCATTTTTTTCACAATGACATGACTGGGTGACTCCTACCTGGTGACCAGTTAAGTAAATGGCAGAGACAGGACAAAGTGACTTGTGTGTTTATAAAGCATCTTTCGTAATATAGTAATTCAATATCGGAATATCGGAATTTATATCTCCGTCTCATGTGATGAAGACCATGGAGCGGCTGCTGCTTTAAGTTGCTTATTAATTAACTCACCTGGGTTATGGGTGGGGTGTAGGTTTATAAATTAAGCTCCTTTGGATTTTAGGTCAGAGAGAGTGAGCGAGCAAGATAGATAGATAGATAGATAGATAGATAGATAGATAGATAGATAGATAGATATGAAAAGCACTATATAATAGATAGATAGATAGATAGATAGATAGATAGATAGATAGATGTGAAAGGCACTATATAATAGATAGATAGATAGATAGATAGATAGATAGATAGATAGATAGATTTGGGGTTGGATGGTCTGGCTTTGGGTTTTTGGTTGCTAATTAAAGAAATATAATAGTAAGTTAGCCATCTAAGTAATACATGCAAATAGTTTGTATCTCGCTGTAAACGTTGTGAAGTTAGACAGCTACTGTATTTTAGTTTGGTTCTCCTGCCTTGCTTGTTTTGTGTAATTTTCTCCATATTTTGTGTGTTGTTTTTTTGACAATAAATGGAGCCTGTTTTTATTCATCTTTTGGGGTTTTGTCTCCTCTCTCTCACTTGTGTACAGCCTCTTTATATATCCCTAGACTTTTGGTAGGCTGTGAAAACTGGACAGATAAACTGTTTAATATATTGAGCACTGGTGTTTAACGGAGTGGCTCGCAATTAGGAGACCTGGGTTCACTTCCCAGGTCCTCCCTGAGTGGAGTTTGCACGTTCTCCCCGTGTCTGCGCGGGTTTCCTCTCACAGTCCTAAGACATGCAGGTTAGGTGCATTGGTGATTCTAAATTGTCCCGAGTGTGTGCTGGCGTCCTGCCCGGGGTTTGTTTCCTGCCTTGCGCCCTGTGTTGGCTGGGATTGGCTCCAGCAGACCCCCGTGACCCTGTAGTTCGGATATAGCGGGTTAGATAATCGATGGAGGGATGATTAACTGAGAGTTACACAGTCAGTGAGTAGTGCCGGAGTTTAATCCAGTGCGCCATTCCTAATGAACACTCTCCAAGTATAATAACGCTCTTCTCGTTTTTCTACAATGGCATGAGTGGGTGACGCCTTCATGGTGGCCCATTGCGTAAGTGGTGGCTACAGAATACAGAGACTGGTGCCTTTTGTTGAGCGCCTTTCATAATGGACTTGGCACCATAACTCAAAGATTTATTACAAATGGCAGAGTAAAAGAATCCGCCTGGGCCAGAAGATGAGTTAGCGGCAGGCCGTAAGGCAATGCTGTCGTGATTCTATTTAGCGCCCCCTACAGTGAACGCCCTGCAAAGCCGCTCCACCTCTCATTTCATAATGGACGTCACTTATTAACGCCAAGGCATTTTCTCCTGTAATTCCCAGGGCCACAAGAGATTAAGTGAATGGTGACTGCCGCGGACTTCTCTTTAGTGCTTTGCAATTCCACTGCATAAAATGGGAATATCGGTAAATAATTAATTAACTTGTAAATAATTCAACAAGTGGATATAATGTTATTTTACAGGGTTATTTATTTTTAATTTCTTTGCAAATTAGCCGTTATTATCAGCAGTGCCTCTAAATGTCAAGCTCTCACCTTCCCAAACCAATAAGAATGTGCATTTCTTATTTATTTCCTTTCTTCTATTCTCTGCTCCCCGTATCGCCTGACGGTGGGTTTGTTCTAATTTAAATGATACCAGCCGCCCGCGTAGCAGTGAAACAGGACAAACTTTAAAAAGCAAAAAACAAACAGATATCACTAGCTAAGCAGAGGGAAGGTGCGCTCCAACACGTGGCGAGAGGTAGAGCGACCCGAACAGAGGCTGGCACCCGAGTGAGGAGAGTCCTGCCCGGCTCCCCACTCCTGACGTCACGCTCCTCTCACCCGTTGGATTTTTAGCGCACAAAATCAACTGGAATATTCAAGCAAATTCTAGAAAAAACCTAAAATCTAAATCCGTGAAGTAGTTCTCTCGCTCATGAAAAGTAGATAGACAGACATTGGGACGTATATTGTAACACTAGATGGCGCAATACCAGCGCTTAACCCGACACGCAGACACGGACAACACGTCTTGAAAACACCAACGAGGTCTTTTGCCTTCTTGTACGGCGCCCAAAGCACCTCCACCATAATAAACAAATACACAGAACAAGATTCAAATCTCTCCTCCAACCCGCCCAGCAAACTCTGCCCACTACCACCCAACTCCGGTGGTCAGTCCTTTGAATAGTCCTTGACCCAGACGTGCTTCAGTCCTTCCGACCACGTGACTGGCTGGCACTTCCAGGTCTAATGAAGAACTGAGATTTTCTTCAGCCCAGAAGTACTCGTGACTACCTCGTACTTTCGTGCTATAGGGAAAGACAACGTCCCCAGGTCCTTCGACAGCGCCCTCTGGTGGCACCCACGGCGCCCAACAGGGCTGAGAAACCGAACTCCAAGTCCCAGGATGCTCTGTGGGAATCCGGGGCACCGCTACGCCCCAGGGGAGCTGCCATCTAGCATTTTGGGGGAAGCAGTGTCGGCAAGTTGCTGCCTTTCCCCATCCTTCCATTACAGGGGCGTCCCGGCCGTCAATCACAATATATAGAAAGAGATGATAAAGTCACAGAATAAGTCACCTTAAGTGAAAAGTGAGCCTTGACAAAGTCCCGGGCACTGGTGGCAAAAATCAAACCCGGAGAAGGCCATCCTTGACTGTTTGACAATATTAATAACTCAATTTACTGGTGCCCCCCCCTCAGGTTTGACATCCAGGGGGGGTCCAGGGATGCAGCAGAATGTCTTTGAGTTGAAAACAAAAAAAGAGAAAAAAGAGGCTAGAAAGTGTCAGGGTGCTGTGGTACCAAAGTGGGACCCCCATTTAATCAGACAACTATGTGAAAGAAAGGTTAGGGGGCCATCGACCATTAAGAACAGGCGTCCCATCTGAAGTGAGAAGTCGGAATTTCTAAGTTCCTGGTCGGAATTTTCAGCTGGAATTCCTTCTGATTTCCTGCTTGGAGCTGCTCTGTCAAGTCCAAGTTTGCCCAAATTCAGATTATGATGTCAATCCAATATGGTGAAGTACACCGTGAGTCGGAGTAATAATTATGTTGGTGTGGTCATTTTAGATCTGAGATTGGCTAAAATTTAAACAATGACCGTTGTTAATACCCAGCCGTCATTACTCAGTTTGCCAATAGATGTCAGAAGGACGGATGCCCAAACCGAACTGCCCAAAGATAGATGTCGACATACCAAGCAAATGGCGATACGTTCTAAATTACTTACGGTTCCGGAGCTGTTGAAGGGTTTAAGTCAGTCGACGATGTCAGTCCTAGAAAGTACGCCCCACCAAACCAACGTTCCAAAAACCAACTTACTGTTATCTGCTCGAACCAACACCGACGTACTATACTCGGCCGTCTAGCGGCGTCACTGAAGCATTCGAACATTCTTAGCCAATCATGCAATACTGATTCCGCGTTTGCCACGTGATGTTCTAACTACAGGGGCAGAGTCCCATTGCAAGGTTCTAACTTGTATTGAGTCGAGGTATTGACGCGGACACCATACATACGGATAGTATCAAATTATATATAAGGATAATTAATAATGATAATTTTATTTACTGGGGCGGGCTGGCACCCTGCCCGGGATTTGTTCCTGCCTTGTGCCCTGTGTTGGCTCCAGCAGACCCCCGTGACCCTGTGTTAGGTTATAGCGGTTTGGATGATGACTGACTGACTGCCATTTAATTTATATAGTGCCTTTTTTCCATGTATACTCTTTATTAGCACTTCTGTCTATTTGTGTCTCGTTAATCAGTCTGTCATGCATGGGCATCAATGGACTCCACCGAGGGCTCCGTAAAGGTATCTAATAACCCACCAAGATGAGAAGGGGGTCTTTGTCCTGCTTCATGTCTTCCCTCACAGCTCTGAGAGACCACCCAATAAGGGCACCTAGCCACGCCCCCTTCCAGTGGTTTTACCATAAATGACGGGCAGCCTAAATGGAGGTGTCTTTTTGGAAGGTCAAAGCAACAATTAAGACCAGAGCGGAGCACGAGACTGGCACCCGTAAAGGACCATTTGTGCGTCTTTCGTTTCTTTTGTTTTTTTTTGTCTGGTGACGAATGAAAGAGACCGCCCGGTTGGCATCCCAAAATTTTGACAGATTCTGGGCTGTCCTTTTACCGCCTTACCACGCTGTCGTACACATAGCACTGCTCTCCGTTGACAGGTTTCTGACGTGTTTGGATGTGCTTAGTGCAGCATAATGCGTTGTTATCAACTGCTGTTTATTCCAATGGAGCAAACACAACCACGAATTTCCCTAAAAGCGTCTGTATTGGTTTTCCCAAATGTTTTTCTGGAACGTAGTCAGCTCAGGCGTGACGTCATTCCCAGCTCTAGCATCCAAGCCTCTGAAACGGGAGTTCTGTCCTCATTGTGATCAGGCTCCAGAATGAGCGCCGACTTCCATCCATCCATCCATCCATATCCTAACTATAGAGTCACGAGGATCTGCTGGCGCCATCCCAACCAACACAGGGTGCAAGGCAGGAAACAAACCCTGGGCAGGGTTCCAGCCCACCGCAGGGCAGCACCGACTTCTGCTTGTTTAATATCGGAGTGGACAGAAATGACCCCAGGAAACGAACCAGGAGCTGTCAAAGGGTGAGTTTGACCCTCCTTAGACAAGTTGTCTGTCTTAGCTGCCCAAAGTCAGTAAGCCTCTCCCTCTGCCCATGTAGTGTAGTGCCCTTCTGTTGTCTCATTTATAACCTCATGGTGTCACCCATTTTGTCATAAGTGTCTCACTGAACTGATTTGAAAATAGCTGGCATCAGACTAACATGCGTGTATTCAGGATGGGCATAGAAAACCGGACCTTGGGGTGGCGGTGCATGCCGATCCCACACAGACGGGCTAAGATCTGAACCCGTAGCTTCACATAGAATAGTGTGTGGGCCAGGGTGTAACAGGAGCCACCGTTGCATAGACACAGAATCTGAATTCCTCACAGAGAAAGAATCTGAAGCCATCTCTTCATGGAAGAAGTGACTGGGCCAGGATGTGAAGCCACTTCTGCATAGACAGAGACGAGAGAGAGAATCTGAACCTTGATCCTCAAAGATAAGGGAACAGAGTAGGAATTTGACTCCCATCTATAAACAGAAAGAGTGACTGGGCCAGTATGTGAATCTGACCGAGCTGCCATTTGAACTTAGATCCTCATAGATAGTGACAGGGTAAGGATCAGAATGTAGCTCCAGGACCAGGATTTGAAGCCACCACCACATACACATTGACAGGCACTGAAGTTGAGCCCAGCTCCACACACAGGCCGAGTGACCAGGAGAATGAGAATGACTGGGACAGCCGCCATAGAGACTGACTGGGTCAGAATGTGTAGCCTTGCTTGACATACAGAATGACCGATTAGAGTCACCACAAAGAGGGCAAGAGCAGAATTTGAACTCATGGAGAGAGTGACTGGGCCAGCACAGAGAGATGGACAGAGCTGGAATGTGAACTTTAGATCCTCCAAGACAGTGACTGGGCCAGAGAAGTGAATGAGCTGGTATTTGACCCTCGATCCTCATCGATAATGACTGGGTCAGAATTTGAACCCAACCAAATACAGAGATAGGGTGGGCCAGAATTTGAACCCAACTCCACGCGGAGAGCCACGGGGACGAGATTTGCACCCAGCTCCACACACAGGGCGAGTGACCTGAAGTAAGTGAGCCGTCATTTGAAACCAGGCAATCGCAGCTAATGACTGGGACAGCCGCCATAGAGACTGACTGGGTCAGAATGCGTAGCCTTGCTTGACGTATAGAAGGACTGATTGGAGATTTGAACCCAAGTCAACACAAAGAGTGCAGGAGCAGAATTTGAATCCATGGAGAGAGTGACCGGGTGTGGTTCTGAACGCACCTGCATATAGAGAGATGGACAGAGCTGGAAATTGAACTTTAGATCCTCCAAGACAGTGACTGGACCAGAGAAGTGAATGAGCTGGCATTTGAACCTCGATCCTCATCGATAATGACTGGGTTGGAATTTGAACCCTGCCCCTCACAGAGATTGACTGGGTGACAATGTGAATGCTGTCCCTCACATCTGACCCCAGGTCCACAAAGAAAATGAGTTGGCCAGAAGTTGAACGTTGATCCTCATCAATAGTTACAGAGCAACAATTCGAACCCATTGTCACGCAGATGGTGACAGAACCAGGAGTTAAAGCCACCTCCACATAGAGAGTGACAGGGACAGAATTTAACCTAAACCTACACAGTGAGTTAGTGAAGTGAGATTTGCACCCGGCTCTACAAAGAGAGGGACTGGGCCAGGATTTTGACCTCATCCTCCAAACAGACAGTGGCTGGGTCAGAATATGAATGTAGATCCTCTCAGATAGTGGCACGGTAAGAAATGAAACCCATCATGAAGAGAATGACTGGGCCAAGTTGTGGACCCAGCTCCACATAGAGAGCGGGACAGAGCTGGAATTTGAACTTTAGATCCTCCAAGACAGTGACTGGGCCAGAGAAGTGAATGAGCTGGCATTCGACCCTCGATCCTCATCGATAATGACTGGGTTGGAATTTGAACCCTGCCACTCACAGAGGTTGACTGGGTGACAACGTGAATGACGTCCCTCACATCAGGTCCACAAAGAAAGCGAGTGGGCCAGAATTTCAACCCAGCTTCACACAAGAGTATTAGTGAGCAGGCATTGGAAGCCTACCTCCTCATAGAGAACGACTGGGTCAGAACATGAACCCTGCACCACACATAGAAGGACTGAGCCAAGAATTGACCCCAGCGCCGCAAGGAAAGTTAGTGGACCAGTAATGGGGACGAGATTTGTACCCAGCTCCATACAATACGGCAAGCGACTGAGCTGGGATTTGAACCCTAGATTCTCATAGATACTGACTGGATCAGAATTTAAACCCAACCAAATACTGAGATAGGCTGGGCCAGAATTTGATCCCAACTGCATGTGGAGAGTAACAGGGACAAGATTTGCACCCATTTCAACACACAGGGCAAGCGACCTGGAGTAAGTGAGCCGGCAATCACAGACAATGACTGGGACAGCCGCCATAGAGACTGACTGGGTCAGAATGTGTAGCCTTGCTTGACATACAGAATGACCGATTAGAGTCACCACAAAGAGGGCAAGAGCAGAATTTGAACTCATGGAGAGAGTGACTGGGCCAGCACAGAGAGATGGACAGAGCTGGAATGTGAACTTTAGATCCTCCAAGACAGTGACTGGGCCAGAGAAGTGAATGAGCTGGTATTTGACCCTCGATCCTCATCGATAATGACTGGGTCAGAATTTGAACCCAACCAAATACAGAGATAGGGTGGGCCAGAATTTGAACCCAACTCCACGCGGAGAGCCACGGGGACGAGATTTGTACCCAGCTCCACAGACAGGGCGAGTGACCTGAAGTAAGTGAGCCGTCATTTGAAACCAGGCAATCGCAGCTAATGACTGGGACAGCCGCCATAGAGACTGACTGGGTCAGAATGCGTAGCCTTGCTTGACGTATAAAATTTCCGGTTGGAGATTTGAACCCAAGTCAACACAAAGAGTGCAGGAGCAGAATTTGAACCCATGGAGAGAGTGACCGGGTGTGGTTCTGAACCCACCTGCATATAGAGAGATGGACAGAGCTGGAAATTGAACTTTAGATCCTCCAAGACAATGACTGGACCAGAGAAGTGAATGAGCTGGCATTTGACCCTCGATCCTCATCGATAATGACTGGGTTGGAATTTGAACCCTGCCACTCACAGAGATTGACTGGGTGACAACGTGAATGCTGTCCCTCACATCTGACCCCAGGTCCACAAAGAAAATGAGTTGGCCAGAAGTTGAACGTTGATCCTCATCAATAGTTACAGAGCAACAATTCGAACCCATTGTCACGCAGATGGTGACAGAACCAGGAGTTAAAGCCACCTCCACATAGAGAGTGACAGGGACAGAATTTAACCTAAACCTACACAGTGAGTTAGTGAAGTGAGATTTGCACCCGGCTCTACAAAGAGAGGGACTGGGCCAGGATTTTGACCTCGTCCTCCAAACAGACAGTGGCTGGGTCAGAATATGAATGTAGATCCTCTCAGATAGTGGCATGGTAAGAAATGAAACCCATCATGAAGAGAATGACTGGGCCAAGTTGTGGACCCAGCTCCACATAGAGAGCGGGACAGAGCTGGAATTTGAACTTTAGATCCTCCAAGACAGTGACTGGGCCAGAGAAATGAATGAGCTGGCATTTGACCCTCGATCCTCATCGATAATGACTGGGTTGGAATTTGAACCCTGCCACTCACAGAGGTTGACTGGGTGACAACGTGAATGCTGTCCCTCACATCAGGTTCACAAAGAAAGCGAGTGGGCCAGAATTTCAATCCAATTTCACACAAGAGAATAAGTGAGCTGGCATTGGCGCCACAAAGAAAGTCAGTGGACCAGCACTGGGGACAAGATTTGCATCCAGCTCAATATGTAGGGCAAGTGACTGAGTTGGCATTTGAACCCTAGATCCTCATAGATACAGACTGGGTCAGAATTTGAACCCAACCGAATACAGAGACTGAGTGAACCAGAATTTGACCCCAACTGCACGCGGAGAGCGACCGGGATGAGATTTGCACTCAGCTGCACCCACAGGGCGAGTGACGGAGTTGGCATTTGAACCCACATTCTCATCGACAATGACTGGATCAGAACGTGAACTCAACCAAATACGGAGATTGAGTGGGCTGGGATTTGAACCAAGAGCCACACGGACGTCAAATGGTTTGGAATTTGACCCCAGCTCCATGAGATGAGATCGAGATTTGCACCCAGCTCCGTGCACAGGGTGAGTGACCGAGCTGGCATTTGCACCTGCTGTGAGGTTTCAGCGCCCCCTCTCCCGTTATTTTCGGTGAATTTCAACGCGCTGTTCCTAACAGTGGTGAATGTTTAAAGATAATAAGCGGGCAGGTTTATTTTTCCCATCTATTTTTGGTGCCCCGCCAGCTGCCTGATATTACAATATCCTCGAATCATCTAGAGACACAGTGCCACTGCTTGAGGGAAATTACTCACTAAATGAGACTGAAAATGAGAAGCCTTCGAGTCACCGAGGGAGAAGTCCCAGCAGAGCCAATCACCACAAGTATCTCTGAGACGCGGCACAATCTTCTGATGAGCAATTGCATTTCAAAGTGAGGCCACCTGCTGTTGCCAGAACGCCGAGGCCAGCCGGTGGCCCTCCTGCCTCCGCTTTTGAACGGGGCACGCCAACGATGCGAGGCTGTGATAATGGGATAACGCCTCGGCAACTCGGCCTGATGGAGGAAGCAGAGGGTTAATGGCTCCTGCAGAACCCCAACGTTCACTTGATGAAAGACTGAGAGCTGATGTGAGGGGCTGCTGATTAAATCGAAACCATCCACTCGTTCACGTGGTAAAGCTGCCATGGACGCCTCGCACTCTGTGGTCGCCCTCTGAGCTGTTTGCCTGTCTGCCCGCCTTGTGACTTCCCAGTACTGCTCATGTTATTGTATAGCGCCACACGTCTGTGTGCTTTGGCATGGCACCCGTGTGAACCTCAAAGCTGTAATCGTCACAGTCTAGAGGTGATTAGGGCCAATTAAAGATAAAGTGTGTCCAGGGGTGGGCAAGTGCTTGGAAAGCCACAATGGAGGGGCACCAGAGGATGGAGGAGGAGTCTGGGGAAAGATTGACCAGAGTGTGGACGCCCCCCAGCTTAGTGACCCTGAGGTGTTACTGTGCATTTCAAAAGTATTCGGACCCCTCACTTTTTTCACATTTTGATATGTTGCCCCCTTGTGGTAAAATCATTTCAACTCATTTTTTTCCCATCATCAAGCAGCACTCAAAAATAGAATTTGGGATTTTTTTGTAAATTTAATAAGAAATTCCGACCCTTTGGTTTGGCTCAGGTGTATTCCATTCTACTGATCATCTTTGGGACGTTTCTGCTTCTTGTTTGGAGTCCACCTGTGGTTAATTCGATTGACTCCACACGATTAGGCAAGTCACATAGATATTCAGACCCTTCACTCAGTACTTCAGTGAGGCCCCTTTGGCAGCCATTCCATCTCCTTGAGTTTATGATGTGCCAAGCTTTCCACACACACTTGCATTTGGGGATTTTCTGTCACCACTCTTCTCTGCAGATCATCTCAAGCTCTTAAAGGCTGCATGGAGACCATCGATGGACAGATGTTTTCAAGTCGCTAGCAGAGATGTTCAGTTGTGTTCAAGCCTAGGCTCTGGCTGGGCCATTCAAGGACAATCCCAGAGTTGGTCCCTAAGCCACTCCTGTCACACTTCACCATTGGAGTGCTATAGCACAGGTGATAACTGGGCTGCTCCAGATGTGATGCTAGTCTTGGTTTCATCAGACCAGAATTTTTTTCTTTTCTCACAGCCCAGAAGTCCTTTCGTTAGTTATTTGCAAACTCCAATCAGGCTTCCGTGTGTCTCTGTCTGGCCACTCTTCCTTAAAGCCCAGTGATAGTTGTCCTATTGGAGGTGTCTCCCATCTCCACATAGGCTCCGTGGAGCTGCACCAGCATGACCAGCAGGTTACCTCTCTAACCATGACACTTCTCCCCAGTAGGTACCCTTGTCCATGAAGCAAGCTCAGGGAAGAGTTCTTCTATTAAAGAATTATGGAGGCCACCAAGCTCTTGGGAACCTTTAATGCCACCGACACTTTTCTGTATCAATTTCCCAGATCTGTGCCTCGACACAATCCTGTCTCTAAGCTCTGTAGGCGGCTCCTTTGACCTCATGGCTTGGTGTTTGCTCAACTGTGGAACCTTCTAAAGGCAGGTGTGTGTCAAATCAGTCCAGTCAACTCAATTGACCACAGGTAGACTCCAAACAAGGTGTAAAAACATGGTGGGGGACAGAGGGGTGGGGACAACCTGGCTGGACGACATGCTTCCCCAACACTCTAGGTGGCAGCCTCCCTGCAGAATCAACTGGTGGCACCCATGGAACCAAACAAGGCTGCCCTACAGGACTACAATTCCCAGTGTACCTTGCTGGTGTCTGCACAGATAGTGGCATCCAGGGAGGCTGCCATCTAGTGTGTTGGGGAAGCATGTGTTGTTTTAATGTAAAGCTGCAGCAGTACTGATGTTGTTTCAAATGTGCTCTATAAATACATTCTGATACTAGAAAAATAAATTTAGAGTTAGATAAATGTCAATAAAAGTTAAGTAGGTATAATAAAATATGCATCTATGATATATCATTAATTAAAAAAGAACAAATTGGTATTAGTGGGCTGCTTTCAAAAAAACGTTAGGGGGGCACGATTAAAACTGTTATAAAAACTCGGGTTGCAAATACTTAAAGGTTGAGAAACGCTGGACTATACTGTGTGCTCAGATTCAGACAAGTACTGCAGGTACAAACCCCCAAACCCCCATCTTTCCACCACACCGACCTTCACCCCAGATATTGGTCCTCAGTCCAACCCTGCCAGGATGCCACTGTACTCACTGCCCCACTGGCATCTCCTATCTTGCAGGGTGCTCTTCACCCCATTTCTTGTATCTTTGTTAGGGCTTACCTTCCCTCCAGGTAATGAACCTTGCCATACCACCTATCTAATGTGCCTACTTTGCTAAAATTCCTATCTATCTATCTATCTATCTATCTATCTATCTATATATATATAGTACGGGCCAAAAGTTTGGACACACGTCCTCATTCAATGTGTTTTCTTTATTTTCATGACCATTTACATTGGTAGATTCTCACTGAAGGCATCAAAACTATGAATGAACACATGTGGAGTTCTGTACTTAACAAAAAAAGTGAAATAACTGAAAACATGGTTTATATTCTAGTTTCTTCAAAATAGCCACCCTTTGCTCTGATTACTGCTTTGCACACTCTTGCCATTCTCTCGATGACCTTCAACAGGTAGTCGACCAGCAGTTGTGTTGTGCAGAAGTCAGGTTAGTTGGACGATCATTTATTTTTCAACTGACCTCAAACACACCTCCAGGCTGTTTAAGGGCTATTTGACCAAGAAGGAGAGTGATGGAGTGCTGGAAATGGTCATGAAAATAAAGAAAACACATTGAATGAGGACGTGTGTCCAAACTTTTGGCCTGTACTGTATATTATATAGTGCCTTTCATATCTATCTATCTATCTATATATCTAATGTGCCTACTATGGTAAAATCCCTATCTATCTATCTATCTATCTATCTATCTATCTATCTATCTATCTATCTATCTATCTATCTATCTATCTATCTAGCTATTGTGGAGCCGACCCCGACACAAACAGGCAGACATGTTATTCATCACCACCACACGTTTATTATTTACAACTATTTACAAAGTTAGGTGTCACTCAGACACAGAATAAAGTGCACAAACCCCAAACACACAGTCCAGACCACTCAATGCCTTTCTTCGGGCCACCTCCACACTCTCTTCTGCCTCATCCTGCTTCCCCCCGACTCCAGCCTTGAATGAAGGGAGACGGCCCCTTTTATATCCTCCCCGGATGAGCTCCAGGTGGTTTCCGACACTCCCCCGTTGGCCACGCCCCAGCGTGGCGGAAGTGCCGGCTGTTCTCCCGGCAGCTCACCGGGTGTCCTCCTAAATCTTCCCCCCAGCACTTCCTGGTGTGGCGGAAGTGCTGAGGTAACAGGTCCCCAAGGCATTGGGGCGCCTGCTGGCGGTGACCACGTGCCCCTACAGGGTGGGGCTTTCATGCCCTCAACCCGTGGCCCCCAAAGCAACCAGGATGGCGTCCCCCACATGATCCAGGGTGGGCGCAGACCCACATCCGGTCCCTCAAGGTGTCCCGGCTGGGTCGTTGCCCCTGGCAACCCCCACAGCCAGCGAAGACCACTCAGGAAGAGCGACATGTCCCGCGAGGGCAGCATACCCCCGAAGCGGGTCCTAATCCAGGACAGCCGGGGTCCGGTCCTGTTCTCCACACATGAATAGGGGAGGAGACGCGGCCTGAGCACCAGCTCTTGGTGCCCTCCTGTGCCTCGCACAGGTTGCGCTCCCCCCTCTTACCGGCATTCCGGGGCCCCCTCGTTCGGCACCCCCTCCGAGGCCTCTGTGCCCCTTTGTTCGGAGTCACTCGCTCCCTTGCAGCCTCCTCCAGCCGTGGTGGCACCCGCACACCAGCGGAGAGATCTTGTGACAGACGGTCCGACTCCTGAGGGCAGGTCCCCGACGAAGTGGGTCCTACTGCATGTCCGGGGTCTGTCCCTGTAATAAAGAGAAACACAGGGGCAGAACCACTGCCTGGGCACCCTTCCTTTGCCACGCACTGGCAGTGTTCCCTCCTCCATTCGGCACCCCGGCACTGTTCAGCACCCTCTCCACGGGTTCCATGCCCCTCCTGGTGGTGGAACCGCCGGCACTCTCTCCACCGGCCTCAGAGATTCCCTCTGCCCCCACAGAGGGTGGCCAGCACCCGGACGTGTGCAACCAGCATCATGTCCCATCTTATCGGAGAAACCGGCACTCAGCCTCCCATTCCTCCCATAACTCTGGGACGCCCTGACGGTGGCCCCCAAAGCAACCAGGATGGTGGCCCCCACGTGATCCAGGGTGGGCACAGACAAACATCTGGTCCCTCACGGTGTCCCAGCCGGGTCGTTGCCCCAGGCATCCCTGACACTATCTATCTATCTATCTATCTATCTATCTATCTATCTATCTATCTATCTATCTATCTATCTATCTATCTATCTATCTATCTATCTATTATATAGTGCCTTTCTTCTATCTATCTATCTATCTATCTATCTATCTATCTATCTATCTATCTATCTATCTATCTATCTATCTATTATATAGTGCCTTTCTTCTATCTATCTATCTATCTATCTATCTATCTAATAAATTTAGCATTTCAGCAAAATTACTTGCAATATAAATTTGAGTGCCACTTTTTTTAGGGTCATGGTATCATTCGCAAAACTGTTTCCCTCATCGATAGCAAAACCAAAAAACACTGTGCAGTTAACATGAGCCTCTCGTTGGCTTTATTCCGCCTTATCTTAAATTAATCCATCTTGTAAAAAGACTCAAAGACAAAACATGAAGGTTTAGGGAGTTTTATTCCAAGTACTTGAAAAGTGGCTGCAATAATGAAGGTCTTCGCAGACGAGACCTCAATACGGAACTGAATAGGAGAAGTGAAGATGGCGGAATTATAGGAAAAATAAAAAACAGGAAGAGGAGGGATCTTGTGGGAGTGGAGCCGGAAGTGATGTCATCAGACTGTGGTGTCTCGAGAGGTGGAAATGATGTCATCAGGAGGTGGGCTCTTCTGGTGGTTTGCAGAGGGGAAAAAGCAGAAAACATCAGAGGGAGAGCGCCAACCCCTGGCTCGGCTGAAAAACACTTCAACTGTCCCCTGTGTGCACGTGTGTGACGGTCTTTATCTTAGTTTCTAAATGATCTAATTGAAAAAACAAGTAAAATGTGCAGCGTGTGATTATCAAGAATGATTCTCAGAAAAGGAAGGAGGCCATCGTTTTTTTGTTTTTTCTGCATGGCAGAGGTGGAAAAAGCAAACCAGAAGTCAACTGTCTAAAAATAATCATGGGGTTGATCAATCGAGACAATGTTTCACAATGAGGAAAAAGCTAAAATTGCAGCTGTGAGTGTGCTGTAAAATGAAGAGCTAAACCTTTTATGATTTCTTGAGTCTTTATTGTTTTAGGTGAAGTACCGACTGTGTTTGGCCTCCGTCTACCGAGACAGGCATCCATAGCAACCAACATGCCGCAGCTTTGAACGGCTCCATCCGGGAGGTGAAAACAACAGACATGAAATATCGATAAAAAAATATCTTTTTAAAAATCTGGATAAGAAAACACAACTCAAATCCTTCAGAATCATTTGAAATAGCTGGTGATGGCACTGCAGATGACGACACCCAACACAGTCCAGTTCTACAGGGTGGCACAGGGAAACGGGAAATTGTCAATCGACATTCAATGCCTGAATAAACACATTACAAAATACATTTAATGATGAAATGTTTTGTGCTGGATACGCAGTTAATGATGGTAATCAATATTCACCCAATATTCATTTTATGTTTTGAAGAGAACATCATGAAGATTTTGTCCATTTCTCCGTACGCGTTCTGACAGCCTGTTGTGGAAATTCTGCATTGCTCGACGTAACGTGTCAAGAGGAATGCCCGCGATTTCCTCTTCCGTCCTCCTTTTTAGTTCAGTGATGGTTGCAGGACGTGCGCGGTACACTTGGCTTTTAAGAAAAATGACAAACAGTGAGATCTGAGGATCTCGGGGGGCCATGCGATGTCACCGTTGTGTGAAATGATGCGGTGGTGGAATTTTTGTCATGACTACATATACATTACTTCAATTACATGCAAAGTACAAAGAGTTATCCATCCATCATCCAACCCGCTATATCCTAAGTACAGGGTCACGGGGTCTGCTGGAGCCAATCCCAGCCAACACAGGGTGCAAGGCAGGAAACAAACCCCTGGCAGGCACACATACACACTCTCGGGACAATTTAGGATCTCCAATGCACCTAACCTGCATGTCTTTGGATTGTGGGAGGAAACCCACGCAGACACGGGGAGAACATGCAAACTCCACACAGGGAGGACCCGGGTCTCCTTACTGCGAGGCAGCAGCGCTACCCACCGTGCCACCATGCCACCCTCTGTCTAATACATCCATCCCTCCGTTATCCAAATCACTATATCCTAACTACAGGGTCTGCTGGAGCCAATCTCAGCCAACACAGGGCACAAGGCAGGAAACAAACCCTGGGCCGGGCGCCAGCCCACCGCAGGGCACACACACACCAAGCACACACACGGGACAATTTCGGATCCCCATTGCACCTAACCTGCATGTCTTTGGACTGTGGGAGGAAACCCACGCAGACACGGGGAGAACATGCCAACTCCACACAAGGAGGACCCGGAAAGCGAACCCGAGTCTCCTTACTGCGAGGCAGCAGCGCTAACCACCGTGCCACCATGCCACCCTCTGTCTAATACATCCATCCATCCGTTATCCAAATCACTATATCCTAACTACAGGGGTCTGCTGGAGCCAATCCCAGCCAACACAGGGCACAAGGCAGGAAACAAACCCTGGGCAGGGCGCCAGCCCACTGCAGGGCACACACACAAATCACACACACTCGGGACAATTTAAGATCGCCAATGCACGTAACCTGCATGTCTTTGGACTGTGGGAGGAAACCCACGTAGACACGGGGAGAACATGCAAACTACACACAGGGAGGACCCGGGAAGTGAACCCAAGTCTCCTAACTGTGAGGCAGCAGCTCTACCCACTGCGCCACCATGCCGCCCCTACATGCTTTCTTTCCAGTGAAAATCTTTTCGGTGATAAAATCACAATTCACAAGAGGTGCATATAATTTATTACTATCTATATGTATCTATATATATATTTATACTTGTACCATATACAGTATATGTGGCTGTCCGTTTGTCTGTCCAGGATTTTAAATCACCTGTAGCTCACAAACCGTTTGAATTACTGACCTGAAATGTGGTACACATATACTACGTGACGTCTACTGTCCGCTTTCGGGGTAATGATTGACCTCCAAAGTTATTCCTTTTTTTGTTTTTATTTTAATTTATTGTAGAATCAATTCTCGGCAGTAGGGCGGGCGTGTGGCACATCCACACGGGCGCCGTTCTCATCCCTACCACCTTCACCATCACTTCCCCTACCTCTCCATATCTTCTTATCTTAAATCATTCTTGAGGAAGACTTAAGTGCCAGCTTAGGTGAAAAATTAAAGAAAACGTACTAAGGAAGTGCAACACAAACACTGACTTAATCAGTTTTAGCACAAAGAGGTGCCGACGAAAGAAGAGAAGACGCGGGTCGCTGGGGTGGAGAAAAGAAGAAGCCGCTCAAGAAGAAGCAAGCGCATCAACCTCTGAGCAAACGAATGACAAACGTACAGAGAAAGAGGAGGAAAACTAGTCAAGTGGATTCACTGCACGTTATCGTTATAGCAGTGCGCCGTTACTGGTTTTTGTTATAAAGCAGGTGTACAAAATCTCGCTGAGGGGAAAGCGTTTTCGAGTTATCGTGTTTACACACAGAAAGAGAGACAGACAATTTCAAAAATGGCATTTTCGGACTTGGGAAGGTCTAAAACATCAAGATTCATCAAAATCTTGTGGTCGAATTTTTCCATGATTCCTATACTTGCTCTTGTAATAATGGTGCCATGTAGCGCCTGACCCGACACAGATTGGCACGTATAAAATGAAAAGACTTTTTATTTTTCTTCAGATGGAGGGCACGTCTTCCCCGTAATCCCTCCAGCCACAATAAAGCACAGTACAGTACACTACGCACTCTTTCTCTCCTGTCTTCCACCACCACTCCTCCTCAGCAAGCTTTGTCCTCCTCCACCCGACTCTGGCCGCTGAGTGGTGGTCGCTGGCTCCCTTTTCATCAGGCACCCCGAAGTGCTCCAGGTGGTTGATTATCGACATCCGGCTACACATACGGGTAAGGCGAAACCAGTGCCCAAAAGGGGCCAGCCGCTCCTGGCACTTGCAGAACCCCACAGAGCTGCACAGAACTCCAACTCCCATGAAGCCCTGGGGGAGTCCGAGGCACAGCTGCAACCCAGGGATGCTGCCATCTAGCGTTCAGGGGGAGATACTGGGCTTCCCACCCTTGTCCCCCTGGCAGATGTGGTGAAGGGGTGTCCCGGCCAGGCATGTGTCACACTGTATATCCATCCATCCAGTTTCTAACCCGCTGAATCCGAATAGGGTCACGGGGGTCTGCCGGAGCCCATCCCAGCCAACACAGGGCACAAGGCAGGAACCAATCCTGGGCAGGGTGCCAACCCACTGCAGGACACACACAAACACAACCACACACTAGGGCCAATTTAGAATCGCCAATCCACCTAACCTGCATGTCTTTGGATTGTGGGAGGAAACCGGAGCGCCCGGAGGAAACCCACGCAAACACGGGGAGAACATGCAAACTCCACGCAGGGAGAACCCGGGAAGTAAACCCGGGTCTCCTAACTGCGAGGCAACAGCGCTACCACTGCGCCACCGTGCCGCCCCACACTGTATATGAGAAAGTAAAAAGTGCAGACCTAGAAGTGTCACCAAGTTGAGTTACTAACACAAGCAGGCTGAAGTCTAGAATAATAATAAAGAATAAAAAAACAATACCCTTTAATTTACGGTGTGACAAAACCAAAATATGGTTTGAGTTTAGGTTTAACAACTACAGATACTGGAACATACATATCTATGGATACAGAAGTAAAATGTGAGGTAGCCGGCCCGGACACAGACAGGCGGACACGTTGACATCACCCAGCACCCGTTTATTTGCCATATTTCCAAGTGCTCACGGTCCCCAAAGTCCTGGCCACAACACAATAATACCTTCTCTTTTCAGGCCGTCTCTTTGCCTCCTCCCAGACCTCGTCCTCTGCACTCCCAACTCTTCCGAAGGGAGGAGGCCCGTTTTATGCTCCCCCGGATGTGCTCCAGGTGTGGTCCGGCAATCTGCCACCGACACGGCCCAGTGTGGCGCAAGTGCCAGCTGCATCCCCGCAAGCACTGCGGGTGTCCCTGCTCCTCTTCCCCCCAAGCACTTCCGGGTGTGGGCTTTCTTGGCTAAAGAGCTGGTGTTGTAGGACCAGGTGAGGTTCTCAGCCAGGTGGACACCCAGGAATTTGGTGCTATTGACGACCTCCACAGTTGAGCCGTCGATGTTCAGTGGCAGATGGTCACTCTTGCAGGCAGGCGCCAGGGCTTGTGGTCAGCCAATCAGCACAATTCATCACTCAAGCCCCGCCCATGACAGTTCCTGGGAGAGCTGTAGTCAGAATATAAGTTTAATGTCGCTGTGCTCTGTACAAAAATTATTTTATAAATCCACTCACATGTGCAGGCCAGGCCAAAGTTAGCACACAGGGGCTCTCAGCATTTAAAACTGCTAGGCAAGCATTCGAAGAGAGAAAGGGACAACTACGAAAATAGGGCATTGTACTATTTCTGTATGTTAGAGATGAAACCGAATCCTCTCCTTGCCTTGTTTGGAACCTAAGTAAGGGCCTGCATGTGGAGAAAACCGTATAAAAGACTTGGACAGCAGCCAAACACCTCGAAGCCGACGGACGGATGGGTGATATCGTCATCCGTCCTGAGAATCCTTCCAGCGCAGCAACGAAAAATGGCGGACTGTATGCATCAAGATCCCACCTTGGTAATTGTCTTGCCATTTGGCTTCCTTCGTCTGTAATGCCGCGTAAATCGTCATTAAAGAAAGCAAAGTTATTTTCTCTTACCGCCACATCACTATAGGAGGGGTATCGCCTTTTAATATTACATTTATATAGTTTCAGGTTACTTAAAACGCCACAATTACAAAAGAACTTATTCCAACTGGGGAGCTGGAGACCCCTAGAGGAAATAAGAGCAAAAAGTACACGCCCTGGAGGAGGAGCTAAAAAAAAAAGAGTTAACGGGAACTACAAAGAGCCTGAATTCCTGCAGTGGGAATGGTGCCAGAGTTCTGATTTTCTAAAACGTCCCTGGTCTCTGAAGGAAGCGCTTGATGCTTGATGCCCGATGCCCGCCTGCTTAACGAGGGCGTTCTGTAAAATCTACACGCAGCACATTACCAATGCAATGATGGAATAATGACTAATGAATGCTTTTTTATTGTTGTTCTTTTGAATAGTTTTCATCTAAGAAAGTCCCATTCATTGAATCAGGTATTTTCCAATGACTTTTTAATTTCGGGACCCTTAAATAAGACGTACTGTGATAAAGTGGATCCGTGACGTGGTTAATGGAACGTGTAGGTGCAATTTTTCTTTTAAGAGTCCTTGCGCATGAAAGAAATGAGCAGCCGTGGAGCACTTGATGGAGGGATTTGCTGATTGCTCGTTCACATGCGTGAGAGCGGTTGGCACAGCCTTCCCTCATTATCGAAATCGTTTTAGTGCACCTCCACTCACCGGGCATATAAAGGATCTGAATAGAAAAGGTCAAGGGAGGAGAAAAGAAAACGAGGGAAAAAAAAAAGAAAAAAAAAACACTTCAGAAATAAGAATCTGGCAGGCAAGCCAGTGGTGGTGCGGAGCTGTCGGGATGTCCCACGGAGGAGCGTAGTTGTTAGAGATCTTCCCTTGCTGAGTTGTGGAGCAGGGATGAGTGGGGCTCCAGTGGCTCGCTAGACCAAACGATGGTGGCAGGAGGGGGCAGTCAGACTTGGACTGTCCCAGTGGTTTACTGACTGAGGTGGCTGGGATGGGAGTCGGATTTGGGGTTGGTGTTGGCCAGCATGTGCGCATACCAAGGGGTGAGTGGGGGAGATGAGCAAAAGTGAGACTGGAGCACTGGAAACGTGATAAAGAGAGTCGATTCTGACATTCTAGGGTTTTAACCTATTTGTTGAATTTATTCTACCTGTAGTATTGATTGTATGATTTATTTACACACACACGTAAATATATGTAGGCTATATATTGTCACACATGTGCACATGGGAAGCACCTAAAGGGCTCGAATAAAGGCAATTCCATGCCAGACCAGGGGGTGGCAGGGTGCATTGATCGTTTCTCTTTTTCATCAGCAGACCGACTATGGGAAATTTAGCCTGGATTCTATGACGCCACTTTCGGGTTATGGGCCTGATGATGTCACGTCCGTTTTTCTGCTTCCCGATGATGCAACTTCCGGTTCCGGCCCCAATGACCTCACTTCCGTTTCTGACTCTGATGATACCACTTCCAGTTCTGGGCCCGATGACGTCACTTCCAGTTCCTGCCCCGAAGACATCACTTCCGGCCCCCCAAGGATGTCACTTCCAGTTCCGGCCCCAATGACCTCACTTCCGTTTCTGACTCTGATGATGCCACCTCTGGTCCGGGGCCTGATGAAGTCACTTCCGTTTCTGACTCTGATGATACCACTTCCAGTTCTGGGTCCGATGACGTCACTTCCAGTTCCTGCTCCGAACACATCACTTCCGGCCCCCCAAGGATGTCACTTCCAGTTCCGGCCCCAATGACCTCACTTCCGTTTCTGACTCTGATGATGCCACCTCTGGTCCGGGGCCTGATGAAGTCACTTCCGTTTCTGACTCTAATGATACCACTTCCAGTTCTGGGCCGATGACGCCACTTCCAGTTCCTGCTCCGAACACATCACTTCCGGCCCCCCAAGGATGTCACTTCCGGTTCCGGACCCAATGACCTCACTTCTGTTTCTGACTCTGATGATGCCACTTCTGGTCCAGGGCGCGATGAAGTCACTTCCATTTCTGGCTCTGATGATGCCACTTCCAGTTCTGGGCCTGATGACGCCACTTTTAGTTCCTGCTCCGAACACATCACTTCCGGCCCCCCAAGGATGTCACTTCCGGTTCCGGACCCAATGACCTCACTTCTGTTTCTGACTCTGATGATGCCACTTCTGGTCCAGGGCGCGATGAAGTCACTTCCGTTTCTAACTCTGATGATACCACTTCCAGTTCTGGGCCTGATGACGTCACTTCCAGTTCCTGCCCCGAACACATCACTTCTGGCCCCCCGAGGTTGTCTCTTCTGGATCCAGGCCCAATGAAGCCACTTCCTGTTCCGGCCCCCAATGACCCCACTTCCGGTTCTGACTCTGTTGACGTCACTTCCCCTGCCTGTCTTTTAAACCACCATGTTGGCCTGTCTGTTTTGTTCTTTATTTTGGACTGAAGTCTGTACAAAATCGAACCATAACCTTCACTTTCGGCAGCCTATTCCAAGTACACGTGTGGCTGCCCCCAAACCTCTTCCTGTGTCCTTTTCAGTTCTTTCACAATATACTGGCTGAGTCAAAATCATGTTAACATTTGAATGGCGGAAACAATTTATTCACAAAACACACTTCATATGTGCAAGATGATTTACAGGAAAGTCTCAATCTGTTCGCCATCACGTTCAACACACAAAACCAGCGCAACAACAGTCCCATTTAAAGCCTGGGCACACATTTCACGGGGAATAGATGATACCACAGTCCTTATTCTGTCCTTCAGGTCATGCGCTCATTCACCATACCCCATAACCAGAAATCAGAAGGTATCAAATCAGGGGAGTGTGGAGGCCACAGCAATGGTCCACCACAACCCATCCTTCGACCTGGAAAGGTGTTGTCGAGATAAAAATAATCCATTAGTGTTAACATATTTTTGAGTCACCCTGTACATACACAAATACATGTATATATTGTAAAAAGAAAATGGCAGTAGATGTTAAAAGGTTTGGGGATGGCCACCCCACATGCTAAAATAATGCAGAGCGAAAAACTCGTTGTTACAGAAATGGAGTTCAAAACTGTCCTAGCAGGGCAAGTGTGGTCCAGATATGTGGAAGAAACAGGAAGAGGCAGGGTCAGAGAGTCCACAATAGGAAGTGATGTCTTCAGTAGGTGTGTTCAGGTTTGCCGGAGGTGACGTCATCAGTAGGTGCGTCGGAGGTCACTCCATTGGTGATCGGGTCAGAGTTGACGTCGTTGGGAAGGCACAGTCTTCACTTGGTCTGCAGAGGGACAAAAGGAGAGAGAATCAGACGGCAAGCGTCATCAAGTAACGGCGGCCAATGGAAACCTAACTCATCCACCCATTCAGGGCTGATTCAACATCAAGTCAAAAATCCCAGGCTGATCCAACTGGTGTGAATTTCACGGCAACTCCAAATGTGACTCAGTAGTGTGCATGACGGCTGATGGTGTCCCGGAGGGTCTACTCCCAAACCTGATCAGGGCATCTGTGAGCTCCTGGACAGTCTGTGGCACCACTTCACGGTGTCAGATGCACTGATACGTAACGTCCCAGAGTTTCTCAGTTGGATTCAGGTCTGAAGAACATGTGGGCCAGTCAATGGCATCAATGCCTTCATCATCCAGGAACTGCCTACACACTCTGGCCACATGAGGCCGGGCATTGTCCTGCACCAGGAGCAACCCAGGGCCCACTGCACCATCAACAGGTCTGACAATGGCACTGAGGATTTCATCAGCAGTCAGGGTACCATTGTCTAACATGTATAAGTCTGTGTGACCCTCCAATTATATGCCTCCCCTGACCATCACTGACCCATCACCAAACCAGTCATGGTGGGTGATGTTGCAGGCTCCATAACGTTCACCATGGCGTATCCCGACTCTTTCACGTCTGTCACATGTGCTCACTATGAACCTGCTCTTATCTGTGAAGAGAATGGGGACACCAGTGGCTAAGCTGCCAATTATGGTATTCTCTGGCGAATGCCAATTGAGCATCATGGGCTGTGAGGACAGGTCTCACTAGCGGATGTCAGGCCCTCATGCCATCCTCACGTCGAGTCAGTGTCAGTTTGGTCAGAAACATTCACACCAACAGCCATCTGGAGGTCATTTTCTAAGGCTCTGGCAATGCCCCTACAATGTATCGGGTCAGTGGGCACTGCCCAGGTAGCCCTAAGGGCATAAGGGCCCACTATGTTTCTGATGCCAGTGTATGTTTCTGTTCTGCTATCAAAACAGGGGTCCCAGCACACAACTTTGCCTGGGGGCCTATGATGCTGGTAAGACGGTCCTGCCTTTGCATGTTTCTGAGTGTAAGTAAATTTAATACATGAGACCCCCGGGTGTTTTTTGTATTTTTTTTGGTGGGGTGGGGGGGTCTCTTTTTACCTCTTTATGTTGCTGCTTCACAACGTGAACATATAAAAGGAAAGAGAAAGAGATTCTGGTTAAAATATATCCTGGATCTCTGCCATGCTATCTTCACTTTCCTCAGGGGTCTTGTTGGTACCCCCAGGTCACTTTCTTTTCTCTCCCAGCCCTAATAGACACACAGTGAAAGACACACATAAATAAATAAATAAATCGATAAGCAGAGGTTGACCCCTAACAAAAAACATTTAGGTAATAAAGACGCGATTCGGAAGCTAATTAGTTTCCCGACCTGTTACTGCAAAACTAATCGTTTCCACATACCGTTTGCTCTGCACTGTAATTGCTCATCAGAGTCGCCATATTTCATAACCAATTTGCAGCACAGTCGCTTCATTCAACAAATTTCTCCCATAAATCTTCCTTAATATCCAGAATTATTGGAGCAGCAAATGAAAAGGTAGCCTGGACATGGGAGAGCGCCTCACTGCCGGCTCTTCAGATCAGAAGCTCCACGTCTCCTCCCTTCGCACGACTTTTTTTTTTTGCCAAAGCTTTTATCATCTAAGATCACTTTGTGGATTTAAACTTCATTAAGTATTTGTCTCTGGATACCCAGTGCTGTCTTCGGCAGATTTTTCTCTTGTTATGCAAACTCTTACCCTGGGAGGAGCAGTCAGAAAGCTGCATACAGAGAAACCACAACATCTACAAAGATGGAGGAGGCCAACAGGGAGGTAATGGATGGTGGGCTGCCTGGAAATTGGAAATGCGGCACAGTAGAGAGGAAGGCTCCGAAGACAATTCTACAGATCATCACTGAGCTGAGCTGGGCTCGATGGCAGAGGCACCATGAGCTCCAAATACTTGGGCAGGAGACACCAAGTGGGAATGCGAGCACTGGGTGGGACTGAAAGTGTCCCTATTTGTCACACGTCTGTGAGTAGGGAGCATCCAGGTGACACCACTAAGGTAAGCATTTATGGTCACCATCTGGCACATTCAGTCGCTAACAGGAACTTTTGTTTCATTTGCAGCCCAGATGACAGTCTGTTGATGTCACCCCAGGCTTCGCTTAGTTGTTACCGTCGCTTCCAACCCTGTGGAATATTTAAAAACCAAAGTCGTCGGAAATGGACGTTCATTCCCAGATTGGATTCTAAAGAGCACAACAATCCAAGAATTCTCAAAGAAAAAGCTTGAAACTCAAGGCATCACAGGATGAGAAACTCCATACTCATTTTCAAATTACTTGGACTTGTCTTTCATTTTAGTGGGTTCCCCTAGATAGATAGATAGATAGATAGATAGATAGATAGATAGATAGATAGATAGATAGATAGATAGATAGATAGATAGATAGATAGATATGAAAGGCACTATATAACAGATAGATAGATAGATAGATAGATAGATAGATAGATAGATAGATAGATAGATAGATAGATAGATAGATAGATAGATAGATAGATAGATAGATAGATAGATAGATAGTGTGAAGAAAACACAAAGACCATGTTTAAGTTGGGGATTCCCTCCCCCTATACTGTAGACCGCAGTCAAAGCACAAGTTACGGTCAGATTATGGGATACACAAGTGACAACCAAAATGGAGAAACACGGACATATTTATGAGGTGGGAACGGAAGTAGGAATGGGGTAATAGGATAAGGCTTTGGAGACGAATTCAATATACGGTGTTCTTTTGTTGCTCGTCTTTCCTGTTGAAGTAAAGAGAGAGCGGTAAGCACTCTGTCGCAGTCCCCTGTCTTGTGGTCCTTTAGCTGCTCTCTAGATGCGCGTGTGTGACAACAGATAGACAGACAGATAGATTTTTGTACCACTTTGTTTATTTAAAATAATTTGCTTTGCTTATGAAGCCCCTTTTGCACTAGTCATTTCTTATGGCTCCTCTTCCTTAAAGTGTATCCTCTTTAATAAAAGCCCTGTGTGCGTCCAGGTGTCCGTGTGTGTGTCTTCTGCTGAAGTCGGGGCCGCGACGCACATCACACCGTGCACTGCCCATGCGCACAGCACCTTGGTCGCACACACACTCGAAGCTGGGCACACAGTGAATGGCCTTCCATCCATCCATTTTCCAACCCGCTGAATCCGAACACAGGGTCACGGGGGTCTGCTGGAGCCAATCCCAGCCAACACAGGGCACAAGGCAGGAACCAATCCTGGGCAGGGTGCCAACCCACCGCAGGACACACACAAACACACCCACACACCAAGCACACACTAGGGCCAATTTAGAATTGCCAATCCACCTAACTTTTATTTTTATTATTATTTTACTTTAGGCTTCTTGCAAAAATATTTTTGACAAAAAAACAGAAACAGAATGAGGTCAAGGTCCCTTGCCATTTAATATAGACTGGTCCTACTAATGTTTATGCACTACTCTTCTAGCGCCCGTTATTGTAACGGGCTTAATGTCTAGTTTTTATATATTTTGTGCATTTAAGATGGACTACAAAGCCTGTTCCCCATTTTGAGGCCTAGACAGACAGAAGCCTGTCAGTAGAGTTTGATATCAGATTGCCTGGGGTGAGGCCTATTTCTGGGCAGAGCTAAAGAAGACTCTGGCCTGGTTAATGGGCCTTCTTCAAAGGGGTCACACCGTGTCACCATTTTGAGTGTTCTGAATCATAACAACCACTGCGTGATTGTATAATGAAATAAGGAGATTCCTGCCATAGCTTTAGATTTGTGATTGCACTTCCTGCTGGATGAGCCTCATATGTGCGAGGGGCTGTGTGTGTACTTATAGAATAGCAGACCAAAATTTTGAAACAGCTCAGTTTTTCCAATTTTCTTCAGATTTAATCAGAGGGTGTAGTAACACAGTCTGCTCCAATTCTGCTTTAAGACACACAGAGGGGTTTTAAGTGATTAACACAAGTTGGGACACCGTTGCAAACAGGTTGCTTCAACTTGCAAGGCTTCATTTACTTTCATTTTTAACTTTCACTTTTTAGCTTGTATCTTGTTACTTGCTCCATGAAGAAGGCCCATTTGTCATATTTTAAAATGTTCTATTTTAGTTTTGATAACCTAAACTTTCCCTTGCAGTTTACTGCTTACCCTTTCACCATTTTTGTTATTCATTAAATTTCAGTCAGTCATTATCCAACCCGGTGGAGTCCTCTAACGCCCATGCATGACAGACTGATTTAACGAGACACAAATAGACAGAAGTGCTAATAAAAACTATACATGGGAAAGGCACTATATAAATTAAATGTCAGTCATCACAGGGGTCTGCTGAAGCCAATCCCAGCCAGCACAGGAACAAATCCTGGGCAGGGCGCCAGCCCACCGCAGGGCACACACACACCAAGCACAATTTAGGATCACCAATGCACCTCACCTGCATGTCTTTGGACTGTGGGAGGAAACCCACGCAGACACGAGGAGAACATGCAGACTCCACGCGGGGAGGACATGAGAAGTGAACCCGGGTCTCCTTAATGTGAGGCAGCAGCCCAACCCACTGCGCCACCGTGCCACCCTCATTAAATTTCAAACGGATTCAATCTGAAGAAAAACTGAGGTGTTCTAAAACTTTTGACTGGCCGTGTAGGTGACAATGTAATTGAAGAATTCTTTCCTGACGAAGAACACACCATATCAGGGGTCTGACTGGGATGTGAGTTATAAGGTGTGTGATGGATGGCTGGCCATTTATCCCGGCCAATACCCCCAAGCCGCCAGGTGGAGCCCTCCTTGCAGCGTGGAGGTTCCCAGAAGACCAGCAGGGCATCATGGACATTGGAGTTTTTATGCAAAGCCCTGCTGGATGCCGTGGGGGCCACAGGAGGGAGCTGTAGGGAGGACCGAGGGCTTCGTGCCCTGTGACCCGGAGGTTCGTCACAGGAAGAGCGACGGACTTCCGGGTTGAAGAAAGGGACTGAAGGAATAAGGACTTGTGGACTATTGGGCAGAAACACTTCCGGGTCAGGAGGTATAAAAGGACTATGGGAACTCACAGACAATGAGCTGAGCTGGGTGGAAGGGTGGCAACGCGTCTGGGAGCTGGAGGATTGGTTTATTGGTTATTATTGTTGTTAATGAGTATTGTGGTGGAGAGTGTGCTTTGTGCACTGTGGCGACAAAATAAAGTCAACTTGAGGACTTTTACCTGGTGTCTGGAGTCGTGGACAGGGGTTCAAGGGAGCGAGGGCGCAGGTGATAACTGAGGCCATAGGGTGGTGGTTTTCAAGAGATGGTAAGGTGCATTAGGGACGTAATGAGAACCCACCTTCCAGGGGGCACCCCCTCCCTACCTGGTATAACAGCGTGCCTCAAACAAAAAAACCTTGAAAACCACCGACGTAGGGGATTGGATGATGATCTCCCTATAGACACATTCAAGGGGTTGAATGAGCATTGAACGGGAGAGTTTGTTCGAGGGTCCATTCAAGAGTTTGTTAGTTCATCGGGGTTCTAGAGTATCGTTCAGCTTCGGTCGGATCTGCTGAACATGCAAGAGAGAGAATTGGAAACAGGGGGTACGTGAAGCAACCTCCAAATTATGTGAAAGGTGGAGATGATGGTTGGTGAGGATCTAGCAATGGATGGGGAACAGCGAAGAGTGAAAGAAAGCACAGGTATTATTAGTTTTCCGATTAACTGTGAGTGTGACGGGGTGTCGCAGAATGACCATGGAGTCAGTTTGTGTTGGGTTTATCTACTTATAGAAGAAACGAGGGTGTAAATAGGAGAGTGATGCACTTATCAGAGGATGGAGTGGCAGAGGTTTGATGCGATGTGACGCTATGCTGCCTGGTATAGATGGCTGTCAGTACAAGAGACAAATAGGAGGTGAGACACAAAAAATAACCGGACTGGGCTTGGGGATTTCCTGGAAAACCGTCTGGAGGTCGGCCAGACTTGAATCGTAGAACTATATCCCCTCCTGCACGCCCTCTCAAACCGCCGACCGGCTCGGTGCATCCTGTGAATAGCCAGCCCAGTGAGTATTTGCACAACAGTCGCTACACAAGTTACCGTGATAATAAAAATCGAACAGTGACTCAACATCAAATTCCTCACAAAATTGAACAAAATGTCCACAGAAACTTGTGAAATGATAAAAACAGTGAGTGGCACAAACAGTTCAAGGAAGAACAAGAAAATGTAGAAGATGTTCAACGCCCAGGTCACCCACGCTCGTTTCAGACGGTGAATCGGATTTTTTCGAAAATGATCGTACTGCTTTTTCCGTAAAGCAGTTTTTGACAGATATAAACATTCCTGTCCTCGATCATCCTACCTATTTGCCCAGTTTAGCTCCCTGTGATTATTTTACTTGTTCCCGAAAATCAGAAGTGACTTGAAGGGAAGACATTTTTCTTCAATTGATGAAGTGAAGGCAAAAACGACAAGCCTGTTGAAGAGCCTCAAGCAAGAAGACTTCCAGCACTGTTTCAATCAATGGAAGATACGCATGGAGCGGTGTGGAGATCGGGAGGGAGAAGGAGTGCATAGAAGATGACAATGTTTAGAATGCTGGAATTGATCAAGTAATTGTTTTACCAATCCGGTTATTTTTATGTATCACCTCATAAGGGGACAGGATGAGTTTTTGTTAGCACACAAGTGTGCACATTTAAGGGGGTGTGACGATGTGGGTTCTGGCTCCACACTCCCATCTGATTTTGGGAACCCTTGAACCCACCACCGTCGGTAATGTCACCGATGAGCTAGTCAATGGAGGCAAACAAACAATTGAGCAAGGGGTGGTGCAAAAAGTGAATAGGGCTTTTATTTAAAATTGTCCATCAAAACAAGACAGTGTTCCAATAAATAGTGCAGTTCATTCAATAAATAATCCAATAAAAGAACGTGGAGGTTAAAATCAATAAATAGAAAAAACAATCCTTTAAAACGAGAGGTTAAAAATCTCCTTTAGGACGCAGTCTTAAAACAACAAACAAGCTCGGTGCTTCTTTTAACATGTGACTCCCCTGCATCTCCCTGTCCAGGCTTCGCAACAGGGGAGCCACACTCTCCATGCAGCTGTCCTCCTACAACACACATTCGAGACTGGAGACCTCCCGATCCCTGGCTCCGGTATGGCACTCATCCCAGCCTCGGAGAACTTGGTTTCCACCAAGGCCAGGTCGCCCACGTTGGGGATTCCAACCACCAAGTCTCCCGACTTCCGCTGCCTTTCCGCGGCCTCTCTGCCTTCCCTCGGTCACTCCTGCTACATAATCGCTCAGCGGGAGCGACATCCAACTCAAACGCCTGGGTGTAGGCCCAACACCCCAGGCCCTCGCAGCTGCCCGTGAGCGCTCGTTCGTTCGCTCGCTCGTTCTCTCTCTTTCACCGACCTGCCTCCTCATCTGCTCCCGGTAACCTCCGTCCTCTTTCCGTTTCTTTTTCTCTCTGATCGTTTCTTTTTCACCCCCTTCAACCGACTTGCGCTTCTTTTTTATAACGTGAGGGGCCATCACAACTGTAGCATTAGCCACGGGAGCAATCACGAATGTGGGCAGTTCTTCACCTGTGCACACGGTCAGAAACGCCCACATCGACGACTGCCCCGCGGCTCGCTACAACATCGCCCTGCCCCCTCACGGCCGCCTTGGGTGCGGTGATTATTTACAAATGGCCTTTGCTCAGTGAGCTGTGGAGCCGCTATACCACAGGGGGGTGTGTGTTTAATGGAGGAATTCCGGACTGGTGGCCATGTCGGGTGTAGACCAGCTTGTGAGTTACGAGGTGACAATTCCGGGCGTGGGAGATTGGATGACGTTTACCCCATTTGCACATTTAAGGGGCTGAAAGTAGTGTTGGAAAGTAGAGTTTTGTGTGAGAGTTTGTTAATTTGCCGGAGTTCCACGATGTCGTTCTGATTGGCCGGACCTGCTGAACATGTGAGAGAGAGCAGTGAAAAAAGGGGATGCGTGAACCGACCTCCGAATTTAGTGAACGCTAGAGATGGCGGTTGGCACGGATCTGGTGATGGAGAGGGAATGACGAAGAGGTGAAGGAAAGCTTGTACCCGCTCTCAGATTATAATACGCGCTGCCCTCCTTGAGAGGCAGCAAAAGAAAAAGAAAACAAATAATCCGGGGTGCGAGTGACCAACACTACTTTTCTACTACACCGCTTCAATTATAGAGACACACCAGTGAAAGCTGGGTCAAGCAAAAATGATTATCGGAAGACAATACACATGATCACCGTAACAACAACCAAAAACCTTATATACATAATATCGCGCTGTCCCCACACAAATCACGACACAAACACTTGAAAACATGCATTACTAATAAAGACTTGAGCAAATGGAAACACAACACAAAATAAAAAACAATGGATTTATAATCTTTTAAATCTTATCTGTACGGTAGCGTTGAGCTCAGTCTGTAGTGGGGAATGAGACGCCGACCGTATCTCTTGTTCCGGGAAACATACTGATTAACTCTTCCTTGTGTTGGCCCATCAAGTCCTCTCCCGTATTCCTTCCTCCTGAAAGAAAAATAATTTGATTGGAAATGAACCCGGGTTCACCTGACGATATCCAAGAGGTGTTAATCCTTTCCCCTCTCGTGCCTTTTTCTGTTATGGCCTCCTTCTCTCTCCTAGCTCTTTTCTTTTCCTTTTTTCCCGCCACCTATTTACATTCGGATAGCTCCTCCCCTTACAGTCTATTGGCCCTCCAAGCCAGGTGCTCCCTCCCTCTGTATAAAGCATACCCCAAAACAGGTATGGGACAAGGTACAAACTTACAGGTACATACACATATTTCAGTCAACCGTTACAAGCTCATGTTCGATTAGTCTGACAGTTAAGTCCGCCATTGGTTATAAATTAGACCTCTTATATCATTGAAAGATGCTGAGAAATTAATTCACGCTTTTGTTTTCAGTCGACTAGATTACTGTAACGCACTCCTCTCAGGACTACCCAAAAAAGACATCAATCACTTGCAACGAGTGCAGAATGCAGCTGCTAGAATCCTAACTGGGAAAAGAAAATCCGAACACATTTCTCCAGTTTTGATGTCACTACACTGGTTACCTGTGTCATTCAGAATTGACTTTAAAATTCTGCTTATGGTTTATAAAGCCTTCAATAATCTCGCCCATCTTATATATCGGAATGTCTGACACCTTATATTCCAAATCGTAACCTTAGATCTTCAAATGAGTGTCTCCTTAGAATTCTAAGAACAAAACTTAAAAGAAGTGGTGAGGCGGGCGGCCTTCTGCTGCTATGCACCTAAAATCTGGAATAGCCTGCCAATAGGAATTCGCCAGGCTGATACAGTAGAGCACTTTAAAACACTGCTGAAAACACATTACTTTAACATGGCCTTTTTATAACTTCACTTTAACTTAATCCTGATACTCTGTATGTTCAATTCATCATAATAACTATTCACAGTGGCTCCAAAATCCGTACTGACCCCAACTCTCTCTTCTGTTTCTTTTTCCGGTTTCTTTGTGGTGGCGGCCTGCGCCACCTCCACCTACTCAAAGCATCATGATGCACCAACATTGATGGACTGAAAGCCAGAAGTCTACGTGACCATCATCATCAGGTCCTTCCATGAAAACCCTAAATACAAAGAGGACTGTTTGACTTATGTTAGGTAGATTGCCCAGAGGGGACTGGGTGGTCTCTTGGTCTGGAACCCCTACAGATTTTATTTTTTTCTCCAGCCTTTGGAGTTTTTTTGTTTCTTCTGTCCTCCTGGCCATTGGACCTTACTCTTATTCTATGTTAATTAATGTTGACTTATGTTTATTTTTATTGTGTCTTCTATTTTTCTATTCATTTTTTGTATGAATATGTGCTATATAAATAAATGTTGATTGATTGATTGATTGATTGATTGATTGATTGGGAAGAAGTGACCTAATCCCGTGAGCTCTGAATGAATCGGAGCCGTGGAGAAGGTGAACGGATGGGTTGTTGGATTATTAAGTTTTCATTCCTGCACTTTTTAATGTTCACTTCATTAATATTGTTCTTCTGATCTTTTGAATGTACCACTACAGACTTTGATTGATTGTTGTTATGAAAAACATTACAATTTTACATTTGTATTGGATGAGAAGAAAATAACGAACTTGCTGATTCTGCATTACTCTGCAGTGGCCTGTGTGTCATGAACTTGAGAGTACTTTATCAGAAACTCCCAAAATGCTATGGGAAAGAAAACTCCACAACAGGAAGGGTCCTTCAGCCTTCAGTTTGTGCAATGTAGAATCTTTACAAATAAAAACATTTATTTAACAAAAATGCTTTGAACACAAGGACGCTTGGATGAGCACAAAAAGCACAGAAGAAGTTGTCTGGCACAGGCAATCCACTAGCAAATGAATCCCGATACAAACAAAGGCGAAATCCAGAGCAAAAAGGTCTCAAAATCCAGGAATCCACAAGAGAACTCAACAACACCAATAAAGGCATTCAATGAACCACAAGAGACTCTGTGTACTGTCACCCTTCATAGGGATGAGGGACAGTCACCTGAAGGAGATGTGCAGGTAGCCTAGGGAACCACACTCAAAATACACAGAAGATAAAAGAACAAGCACGACAATGAAAAGGGAGGTGTGAACAGATGGGCATCTCAGCAGGGTTGGTTACTGGTATCTTTCCTGGTTGGGAGGACATTGGAATGGACGGACAGAAGAAAACTGCCTTACAAAGCCAGGTGGCAGCACCCCTGTAGTTTCACTCTGGTTTAGATACCCAAGGGGCTGCATGGGAGTTGTAGTATGGTGGACAGCCCTGCTGGGGTCTGCGGATAGCACCACAGGGAGCCGAAGGGGTGTTTCTCCCCTATTAGCGAGAGGTTCTCCCTGGTCAAGAAGTTCTTCCAGGTGGCACGCTTATTGCAGCAGAAGTGCTCCTGGGTCCGAGTTCAAAAATGGAATTGTCTGAGTCAGGAGAGTTTGAGTCGGATGAAGTTCACCTGGCGAGAATGGAGGAGTTGTATTGTTGGAGTTTTGGATTGTTGGAAGGACGACACCTGTATAAGGTATCTGTGCAAATAAAGTTGTGAAACTGTGTCTCTGAAGTTGTGTCAAAGCTTTGGAGCTCTCAGACGACTTCTACAGGTCACAACAGATAGAAATTAGATGTAATATGTAAAAGTAATAAAAAAAAGAATAATGCAAATAACTGTGGTAGGCTGGCGCCCTGCCTGGGGTTTGTTTCCTGCCTTGCACCCTGTGTTGGCTGGGATTGGCCCCCGTGACCCTGCAGTTAGGATATAGCGGGTTGAATAATGGATGGATGGATAATGCAAATAATCAACATAAATAACAATATCTCTATAACAATATAAAAAAAAATCGACTTCGACAAGTCTTTTTGGAGACGAGACTTTTGCCTTTGAGATTTTTTCAAGTCTCACCCTCCTCTCAAACATTTTCAAACACTCCCACGGTTCTCTCACCTCTCATTCGTGTGAATGCTTTTGTCAGACACACTTCCTGCACTTCCAGCTCCTAAACATTTTAACGTTTTCCTCACTTTAAGTTCGCAACTAAAGAAGACGTATTATGTCCAAACCTTATTAAAGAATTTCATCACGAAGGGTTATCAACATACGAAATGTACGCACACAATCCTAGCACCGAGAAGCGAGGAAGTCCAACGAATTAACGGCAATAATGTTGATCGGTTACACGGCACATTGGTTAAACGCATATCGATAGACTACGCTGAAACAGTTGGTGGTGATTGTGAGGAAGATGAAGATAACAATTTACAATATCACGAAGAATATCTACAACTGTTAACACCGTTCGGTCTTCCACTGCACATATTACTGTAGAAAGAAGGATGTGTCCAAGAAAGGTAATGTAGTACACCTTCAGGAGATAACATTAGACAACAAAGGAGATCCTGATATACCATTCGTATTAAAATGTTAACAGTTTCCCGTTAGAATAACTTTTGCAAAGTCAATTAACAGATCTCAGAGCCAAATATTTGAAAAAGTCGCTTTATTTAATAGAGAGAAAGAAATGAAATTAAATCCATCCATCCATTTCCTAACCCGCTGAATCCGAATACAGGGTCACGGGGGTCTGCTGGAGCCAATCCCAGCCAACACAGGGCACAAGGCAGGAACCAATCCTGGGCAGGGTGCCAACCCACCGCAGGACACACACAAACACACCCACACACCAAGCACCAATTTAGAATCGCCAATCCACCTAACCTGCATGTCTTTGGATTGTGGGAGGAAACCGAGCGCCGGAGGAAACCCACGCAGACACGGGAGAACATGCAAACTCCACGCAGGGAGGACCCGGGAAGCGAACCCAGGTCTCCTAACTGCGAGGCAGCAGCGCTACCACTGTACCACCGTGCCGCCTGAAATTAAATCACGGGCAGTTATACGTAGCATTGATGCATATGTAACAATTCTCATGAAAATAAAAATCTGTTGAAATTGTACATCCGCATCCTCATACGCGCTCGTCAAAACCACAACGAGGGAAATGTGTAGCGCAGGTCGGGGGGTTGGCGAGCAAAGTGAGCACGGGGGGCAAAGCCCCCTAGTAAAAGTAATAAAAAACACAGAATAATGCAAATAATCAACTTCCATCCATCCATCATCCAACCCGCTTTATCCTAACGACCGGGTCTGCTGGAGCCAATCCCAGCCAACACAGGGCGCAAGGCAGGAAATAAACCCTGGGCAGGGTGCCAGCCCACTGCAGCAAATAATCAACTTAAATAGCAATATTAATCTAAACAAAAGAATCAAAAATGAACATAAAATACATAAAGACAGGAATTAGGAGGAGCCCTGGCAGAAATGTAACACTCTGTCTCTCCTCCCCTCACTGGCTATGAACCACAAGATGCCCAGGGTGTAATTATGCCAGGATCTAGTGGCGCAGGGCATCACTACGAGGTTGATTGAACTTATGTGCCTATATCCGATGTTGGAATGACATCTGATCCCCCCCATCCCACCCTGATAGGTTGTGCCCGCTGCTACCAGCAGATGTTGCACCATTTGACGGTCCTGTACTTGAATGATGACATTCAGATTACAAAACAAGAACAACCTGAAATTTAACTCTGGGGGGCTCAGTGGTTAGAGCTCCTGCCCCACCATTGCAGGAATGTGGGTTCAAATTTTTGTACCCCATTATGACACCTCTGTGGAGTTTCCTCATTCTTCCTGGCTCCACTTTCTATCTTTGGATTAGCAAAGCACCTTGGGATTGCGTTCACCATGTAAAAGGCGCTATATATATAAAACGAAGGTCACTGGAAGGGTGACTTGTAATTCTCTCTTCTCTTCAGATCTCAGACACCCCATTCCACAATACTAGGGTGCACCCTATCCGGACCACCCTTTGGGTCGAGCACACTCCTTTCTAACTCACCATATAGCCAGTGACTGAAGATTTATTTTCGATACGCCACTAAGTGAGAGTATCATCTTCAATCCCAGGCTCATTAATACTTGATAATGTGCTTAAAGCAGCAGACCTTTCCTATAAAATTGCCGCTTAAAGGTTTTTGTCGTAGAGCCTGGCCATTGTTTCCCTTTGGTTAATCTGATTTACTGCTTAATTGATTTAGCAGTTTTCTGACACACAATGGAGCTTTTATGTTTCCAGATGGAGGTCTCCTTTACAAAACTGCACTCATAAATCAGCATCAAGAATAATGCCATGGGATCTTTGCTCCTCCATAATTACATTTGTGAACTTTAAACATGAATTAATAAATGTCACTTATGATATCATGCTTAAAATATAGATCATGGGGCTCGGGCTCCAGGAAAAAAAAAAAAAAATTGGTCTTGTCGTGCAAAGCTGGGAAGTCAAAGTCCTACAAGGAAAAGTCCCAAAGTGTCTCTGGAGAATCAAATGTTGGAGAATTAGAGGGGCTCGGCGGCAGGGGTATCCAGCGTCCCAGCGTTATGTGGCCTTATTGATGGCGGGGGCGTCCTTTGAACTTCGCTTTCTCTGCCTTTTGATTTTATCCGCAGTCCGGAGCTTCATTAAAGCTTCATGAGGTGAAGAATGAGGAAGTCGAGCAGGAGCACATTAGCAGCTTAGATAGAGAGATATGGAGCCGGAGAAACAGATCAAAAGAAGAAAAGGCCGGGACGGAGTTCAGCTTTATGAGAAGGAACTAGCCCCTGTAATGCGTATAGAGCACCTTTCAGCTTTGAAACGTCGACCAGTTGATTATGTGCTTAAAGCAGAGGACCTTTCCTATAAAATTGTGTAGTAGTGGTGGCCATGGCTGTGAGGAGCTGGTCAAAGAGAAGCTAAATCTTTAAACGACGTTCTTGATGTCTTCACTTGAGGACGTAACATTTCGAGAAGTGCGTTCTCTCTGTTGTATACGTGTGTGTACGCATCCTAAAGACAGGAGTGGTTAACTGGGAGGTCTAAATTGTCCCATTGTGAATGTCAGTTTGGTGGTCCCTGTGATGGGTCGGGGTCCTTCATTACACCCAGGGCAGCCCGGTGAGGCTACGATACCTCATCCACACTGATTTAGATTAAGCAGCCTCGAGAAGGCCACGTCGTGTTATAATCATTAGCATTGTCAGACACGAGTGCTTAGATGGATTCTTCAGGGCTTTGGAGATACCAACACTCACGTCCTCCAGAGAGAGGTGCGGTCCTGTCACTTCTAGTGTTCACACGTTCGGTGCAACATTCACGGCAAAAGCTTTATGTGACATAGAAGAAAAGCAGTGTATGATGCTTCCAGGTAAACCTCTGTAAACCCCGCCCATCACAGAGTGACATCACGCCTCCTCTTGCTAAGCCCCACCCCCTTCCCAAGCCAGGCCTGAACAACAAGCATCATTTGACCGCCGGACAGCCAACGGAGCAGAACTGCAGAGCTCGGGGACTGTGATTGAGGGAAATGGCATGTCCTTCATTTCATTTAGAAACAAGATAAACCCAAGCTGGGAACCAATGCCATTGTTGTCCCTTTTTGTTTCTTTGTTTTTTCGTAAATATAAAAGAATAATATGAAAAACAGATTAAGACATTGAGCGAAAGAGTAAACTTCACACAGATATTGATTGAGTTGGGATTAAAATCCAGGACCCCTGGGGATTCCCACTGCACCATCATGCATGGAAGGCGTGGCGGTAAGTAACATTAGAACATTAGAACAATCTAGACGAGAACAGGCCATTCAGCCCAACAAAGCTCGCCAGTCCTATCCACTTGTTTCCTTCAAGAAAACATCAAGTCGACCA
Organism: Polypterus senegalus; assembly: GCF_016835505.1. NCBI lineage: Eukaryota > Metazoa > Chordata > Cladistia > Polypteriformes > Polypteridae > Polypterus > Polypterus senegalus. Next base: position 16,187,560 of record NC_053171.1, read on the forward strand.
GTAACGACCAGGAGAACCAAAGAAAAATCAGGGACCACCCTATTTACTGCAAATGCTACTCAAAAAACAGAAGAAAATCTGCTACAATTCTATAGGAGTGGCCATAGGACTCATGCTGTGTTGCTACATTGTGGTTTGGGGAAACACTCGTGGGCTTCTTTCTGGTTCTTCGCATCCTTCCTAATAATCTGCTGCCCTCTGAGTAACCACTTAAAGTATCTATGAGTTGTGTCACTCCATATTGTATTGCCTTTTGCTTTTGGTTACAACATCTGGCTCCCACAATGAGATTTTCTCATAAGATCTGACATTTAGAGGTCGGGTGCAGCGTGTGAAATACCCCGTGGTAATCAGGAGTCCATTTGGCCAGACAGTTCATTGCAGTACATCTTGTAAAATGTGCAGCTTGCCTTTAAGTATTGTGTCTACAATCCAAATGAGATGATTATGCACTCCATAACACTCTTCACGTGGGCCGGTAGACCCCATGATACCGCACTGTGGGGTGGTCACGTTCTCTCCGGGGCTCCTTCCTACGCTTTAGTTTGATTTACCGCTTTCGATTTGTTTTATTTTTCTTGATAAATTGCTTTGCTCCTTCAGTGAATTTAATTACTTGTGTTAATGACTTTCTTTTAGTGTATAATTATTTTCCATTACTTCTCTTCTTTTTCATTAACCGTTTTGTAATTATCTTTCTTGATTGTCCTGTTTTTGGTTTGTTTCTTGCCTTGCCCTCTTCAAGATGAGCCCAAGGGGGTGGGGCCTCCTAGTTATGCAAATAAGCCTGGCCTTGTGGCCTGTTGTGGGACTGACAAATCCCCAGACAGCAAAGACATTTTGGGGGCGCCAACCATGGATCACTCTAGTTGAAAATTTGATGATAACAACAACAACATTTATTTCTATAGTACATTTTCATACAAATAATGGAGCTCGGGCGGCACGGTGGCGCAGTGGTAGTGCTGCTGCCTCGCAGTTAGGAGACCCGGGTTCGCTTCCCGGGTCCTCTCTGCGTGGAGTTTGCATGTTCTCCCGTGTCTGCGTGGGTTTCCTCCGGCGCCGGTTTCCTCCCACAATCCAAAGACATGCAGGTTAGGTGGATTGGCGATTCTAAATTGGCCCTAGTGTGTGCTTGGTGTGTGGGTGTGTTTGTGTGTGTCCTGCGGTGGGTTGGCACCCTGCCCAGGATTGGTTCCTGCCTTGTGCGCTGGGATTGGCTCCAGCAGACCCCCATGACCCTGTATTCAGATTCAGTGGGTTAGAAGATGGATGGATGGATATTGGAGCTCAAAGTGCTTTACATGATGAAGAAAAGAGAAATAAAAGACAAAGTAAGAATTAAAATAAGAGAACACGAATTAACATAGAATAAGAGTAAGGTGGTCCGATGGCCAGGGAGGAAACTCCAGATGGCTGGAAGAAAAAAATAAAATCTGCAGGGGTCCCGAGGCCACGAGACCACCCAGCCCCCTCTAAGCATTCTACCTCACATCAATGATCTCAGTCAGTCCTCGTGGTGTTCTGAGTTCTCATGGAAGGACTTGATAATGACGGTCACGCGGACTTCTGGCCTTTAATCCATCAATGTAGGGACATCACGGTGCTTTGATCAGGTGGTGTTGGTGCCGATCGCCTCCACAGAAAACCGGAAAAAGAACAGCAGAGAAAGTAGGGGTTAGTACGGATTGTGGAGCCACCATGAATAGTAATGATAATTCAATCAATCAATAAATCAATCAGTTATAATTAATTAAATAAGTCATAATTAATTGAATATACAGAGCATCAGGATTAAATTAAAATGAAGTTATGAGAAGGCCATGTTAAAGTGATGTGTTTTCAGCAGTGTTTTAAAGTGCTCTACTGTATCAGCCTGGCGAATTCCTATTGGCAGGCTATTCCAGATTTGAGGTGCATAGCGGCAGAAGGCCGCCCGCCTCACCACTTCTTTTAAGTTTAGCTCTTGGAATTCTGAGCAGACCCTCATTTGAGGATCTAAGGTTACAATTTGGAATATAAGGTGTCAGACACTCTGATATATAAGATGGAGCAGATTACTGAAGGCTTTGTAAACTATAAGCAGTATTCTGAGTGACACAGGTAACCAGTGTAGTGACATCAAAACTGGAGAGATGTGCTCGGATTTTCTTTTCCTAGCAGCTCCATTCTGCACTCGTTGCAGTCTGTTGATGTCTTTTTTAGGTGGTCCTGAGAGAAGTGCATTACAGTAATCTAGTCGACTGAAAACAAAAGTGTGAACTCATTTCTCAGCATCTTTCAATGATATAAGAGGTCTAACCTTTGCTATATTTCATAAGTGAAAAAATGCTGTCCTAGTGATCTGATTAATATGCGATTTAAAATTCAGGTCAGAGTCAACAGTTACCCCTAAATTCTTCACCCCCATCTTGACATTTAATCCTAATGCATCAAGTTTATTTCTAATAACCTCATTATATCCATTATTGCCAATCATTAACAGTTCAGTTTTCTCTCTATTTAGTTGAGAAAATTACTGCTCATCCATTCAGAAACACAAGTAAGACATTTTGTCAGTGAAACAAGAGAGTCGGGGGCATCAGGCGCTGTTGATAAATTCAGTTGTGTGTCATCAGCATAGCTGTGGTAGCTCACGTTATGCCCCGAGATAATCTGACCTAACGGAAGCATGCAGATTGAAAAGAGCAGCGGACCCAGGATAGAGCCTTGTGGACCACCAAATAGAATATCAGGAGTCTGCAAAGTATAATTATCACAACTAACAAAGAATCTGATGATTTGTGTCGAACCTAGTTTTGTAAAACTTGACTTATTTGTATGGAATGTTATTTGATTTTAATAAAATCAATAAATGAAAAAAAAAACAAAAAGAAGTGTTGATGCCTCTTTCCGGAATGTGCAGGGTTCAATGGCAGCTAGACTGGAGTGGGCGGAGTCAAATGCCTTCATTAGACGGCTTCTCGACACTGTGGGGGAAAGAAAGAGACAAACAACGTTAACAACAGCACCCTCTCTCATCTCGGTGGGTCACTACATACCTCAACTGAGCCTGCGAAGGGGTCCTCTGATGTCAGCCTCGATTTAAGATTTTCTCAAACCTGGGACTTTGAGTTCCACACTCTCGATGTTTTGCTCCCTTTCTTTGAGATTTTCAGTATTTTGTTAGAAAATGAAAGGTAAGTCCTAAGGCTATTTAAGTATATTTTTTGCTCTTGGCAATTGACTTTCCACATTTTGGAGTAGCCATTCTTTTTTTTTTTTTTTTTTTCTTTTCGTTCTTTATTTTTTGTCCCTAGTGATAGACCCGGGTGTCTGCCAGGCTTGGAATTCTATGTATAAATGGTTAACCCCAAGTGCCTCTCGGGTTAAGCTTTTATGATCCGATAACTCTTGGGACAGTATTCTGCTGCCATCTAGTGGATATGCAAAAAAAATAATTATGACTAGCTCTATGTGTTTTTCCACTTTATGGTAGCTCATCAATATTCATGAGCAGGGTGGAGCCTTCAACCAAAACACACAATGGCGTGTAAACAGGAAGCTGTAAAGCCAGTTTTAGAACAAACTGAAACTGAACCATTAGCTGTGAAGCTGCGCCCATCCAAAATTAACAAAGTTCTGCAGCAGTTTGCGTCATAGGATGATTCAAATGCCAGTATGATGTGTGATCAGACAGTTCCACAGACAAATATCTTTGTTTTGAAAGTTTTAGTAAAAGTTCAAAGCAAAACAGTTCCCACAAAAATAGAGAAAAAATTGATATAGCAAAGAAAAGAAATGTTCTTGTTTAAGAAAAGTTCTGCTGAAGGCTAATAAATCTGGTTTTGCTTTCGCTAAGCTCGGTCTGTAAAAGAATGAGTCTCAACACACTGGAAAGGTTTGGGGCAGCCACCTGTATATTGTCCCTTTTGAAATAAGCACTGATGTGCATGGGTCGAATTCCAGACTGAACTGAATTACTGGTGGAAAAGATGGCGGCTTTAAAGGACGATACCAGGAGTGATGTCATCTGAGCTCAGAACCGCAAGTGACTTCTTTCTTGGATCCAGGACAGTTAAATCGGGCAGGTTTTCCCATATTTGGCCTGCAGAGACAAAGAAGAAGGTTTAGTGCACCCTGCCACCCCCTGGCCTGGCAGATAATTACCTCCACTTGGTCCACTCAGCTTCCTCCTAATCTCACGTGTGTGACGGGTCATACAGCTGTACGTGAGGCACGCTGGACCTGTCCGCTGCCTTTGACACCATTGACCATCAGACATTGCTATTGTGGCTTGAACTTCTTGTTGGGCTTAAAGGGGTCTCTCTTAACTGGTTCAGGTCGTATCTAACTGGTAGACACTTTCCAGTCTGTTTCGTCTACTGCTCCTCTTAAATGTGGTGTTCCTCAGGGATCCATTTTGGATCCTATTTTATTCTCTATATACCTTCACCCAATTGGAGCAATTTTTAGGAAATTTGACATTTCTTTTCACTGCTATGCTGATGATACTCAGGTTTATATTCCCGTCTGCAACTCTGCAATAAATCAACTCCACAACTGTCTTTCTGAACTAAGATCCTGGATGGCTAATAATTTTCTTGATCTGAATCAAAATAAAATGGAGGTGCTTATCGTGGGTCCATCAGCTAAAGCCCAAAATTGGTCTTGGACTTCTCGACTCTTTCTCTGTGAAGTCCTCAATCTTGGTGTTACCTTTGACAGTAACCTCTCTTTTGAGAAACAAGTTAATTCTGTAGTCCAGAGTTGCTTTTTCCAGGTTCGTCTATTAGGTAAGATCAGGCCTTTTGTATCTTCTAGGGATCTTGAGAAAGCTACTCCTGCTTTTATCTTCTCTCGCCTCGATTACTGCAACTTGCTGTATTGTGGGATTAGCAGATCTCTGATACTCAGGTTACAGTTGGTCCAGAATGCTGCCGCTCGCTTTCTGGTTAAGGCAAGAAAGTCCGATTCTGTTTCTCCGATATTAGCTTCTTTACACTGGCTGCCTGTCAGTTTTCAAATTGATTTTAAAATCTTGTTGCTAGTTTTTAAATCTTTACATGGGCTCGGCTCCTGCCTATTTATCTGAGTTGTGTGTTTTACACCAGCCATCCAGAGTGCTGAGATCTTCTGGTCAGTTGTCTCTTGGTGTCCCTCATACCGAGTGTCAAACTAAGGGGGACAGACAGGACTTGTGCAGCCTCGCCTGTGGAACTCTTTACCTCGTCACATAAAGGAGTCGTCGACAATTCAAACGAGATTAAAGACTCAGTTCTATTCACTTGCGTTCTGTGACCTTCAGTAATACTGATGGTCTCCTCATTGTGAGGCATTTGTATCCAATGTTACATATACCATACCTTGCTGTTTTTTTTTTCTAAGACTCTGTGAAGCGCCTTGAGCTATATAAATAAAATATATTATTATTATTATTATTATTATTATTATTATTATTATTATTATTATTATTATTATTATTTTATAGCGTGTTTCTGAACCCACCACACGATGAAGTGGAGTGGAAATGGCGGTGCTGTTTGGGGCCTGGACATCTACGTAAATGAGCAACGGTAAAAAAGCAAGCACATTACAATTAGAACTGAAGTATGTCATCCAGACATTGCAGTACTGACAGAATTTGTCCACTCTACCGTCTAAGGAGATATCATCCTAGCTGACCCCACAACAGAAATGATTCAATAATAATAATAATAATAAGAAGAAGAAGAAGAAGAAGAATGCACCATGAAACAGCAGATTCACAAGTGAGTTCAACATGTCAGAGATCCAAATAGCGAAAACAAGCCAATTATGAACCAATATGGCAGCCAAACATCAACTCACAGAACAACTAAAGAGCAAATGGGAAGGAAAACCTTCCAAAAAGAATAAATGATAAAGACATGGACCAAGCCCAAACAAACCGTCAGATAAAAACAGGAGGTCTAAAGTCAGAAAATGAAGGGCTCAATAAAGACTGATATGTCAAGATCATTATCACACACATGCGCTTGGGGAAGAACTTAAGAGCTGTGATAATAACATTACTCCCCCAGAACACATGAGGGCGCTAAGCCAGAAATGATTTCTCTCCTCCTTTCCCCTCTGCTGAAAGGAAGTTTGACGGGCCTCCAACTATGATGTCACTTCCGGGGTCACTCCACCTAGACTCGCCTCTTCCTCCCAGAAACCATCAAAAATGGAGATGTAGCCATCTTGGACAGCATCTGTTAGGATAACAAGAAGTCTCAAAAGTTTGCACTTAACACACATTCTTTTTTAGTGCACCTTTTGCACCTTTCAATATACGGGGTGCACCAGACCTCTTATGATTGCCTGTTTTGTCTTTACACCATCTACTGCTAAAACAAGATCTTGAAAGACGACACTAACCTGAAGTGTAGTATAGATAGATAGATAGATAGATAGATAGATAGATAGATAGATAGATAGATAGATAGATAGATAGATAGATAGATAGATAGATAGATAGATAGATACTTTATTAATCCCAAGGGGATATTCAACAAACAAGAAGAGACAACAGGCCATCTAGTCTCCGGCTGGCCAAAATGGAATACAGTGGAACCACGGTTCACGACCATAATTTGTTCCAAATCTCTGGTCGTGACCTGAAGTAATTTCCCCCAAAGGATTGTATGTAAGTACAATTAATCCATTCCAGTCCAAACCGTACGACTGTATGTTAATATATTTTCTTTAAAGATTTTTAAGCACAAAAATAGTTAATCATACCATGGAATGCACAGTTTAATAATAAACTAAATGTAAAAACATTGAATAACACTGAGACAAACACCCTCACACTCTCTCTCTCTCTCTCTCTCTCTCTCTCTCTCTCTCTCTCTCTCACTCTCTCTCTCTCTCTCTCTCTCTCACTGTCTCACTCTCTCTCTCTCACTCTCTCTCTCTCACTCGCGCTCTCTCTCTCCTGCACCGGCTTTCTCCTCCTGCTTCCTGTGTTCTCCTGCAACATCCCATTCTTTCCTGTTCTCTTCTTTTTCCCTTTAGCCGACTCACACTTCTATTTATGAAGAGGACGTGGTAGTCGCGGCAATCAGCAGCTCCTGGGAACAATTATGGATGCGGACCACTTCTCACCTGTGCACTTAGGTGAAAAACGCCCACATCACGAACTCCTCAGGAAGTGCTTCGGCCACACACCACCACACCCCCTGGCTAAACCGTGAGTGCGGTGATTATTTATTAAAACTGGCCATTTTGACGGAGCTGTGGACCCGCTATACCACAGGAGGAAGCTGAGTTGACAGGAGGTTACAGTTTTGAGGGAGAGTCCCTCTGCGTGATGCACCGAGAACAATGTACAGTACAGGGAGAGACTGAACACGTGCCGAAATCATCGGCGCTTACGAACCGGAAGGGAAACTGGCTTGTTCGTCACCCGAATGTGTGGTCGTGAACAGATGCAAAAGTTTTTGGTCGTAACCCGATTTGTACGCGGTCAGAGACGTTCGTGACCCGAGGTTCCACTGTAGTCAAAAGTACAAAGCAGCAGCATACTGTACCTCATTTGGGCAACATGCAAACACTGTAACATCCAAGGCAAAGGCAAATGATACACACAAGCCATCGACGGTAACTGAAAATGATGAGGTGACTAAAACTAAAATACAAACTGATAACGAAATCAGACCCGATATTGGAGTGAAGCACAAAGGAGAGATCTTGTCTGCTTATCGACGGGTCTGTCCTCACTGAAAGAAACGCCTCCCTAAAAAGTACAGAAATTACACACACACACACCAGGGTCAACTTAGGATCGCTCATTCAGCTAACCTGTGTGTCCTTGGATTGTGACTTTATACTCGCTGCAAATAAATATACGTTTGTGTTGTATTTCAGCCGTGGTTACTCACTTTTTGTTCATTTGTTTGTTATTCATTTATTTATGTTAATGTTGCTTTTGATAATTATTTGCATTATTCTGTCTTTGCAGGTTTTGTCTCTAGGCCTTTGTTATGTGCCTTGTGTCTACTGAGTGGCTCCCCAACAGGTGCCCATCGCTGCCCTCAGGTTGCCCATCACTGCCCTCAGCTGTATAAAGTCTAAGGGTTTCCCGCAGTTCCTGGTGATTCACCCAGCTGCGCCACGGAGTTGGTGAGTGTTTGTTTCATTTCTACTTATGTTCCTTGTGTTTTCTGGATGTTTCTCTGGTTGACTGTATTGACACTTGGTTTGCATTGCGTTGTCTTCTAGTTTTGGGGCAACTCCTTTTGCTTTTGTGCTCCACAGAACTTCATTGTTTTGAAGAATACATCTCTTTATTGTTTAAGGATCCTGCATTCACCCCTAATATCTAGCCAGGGTTTGATAGTATATCCCCCTCTAGTGGGCATTTTTTTTTTTGTGGTTTGGGACACTCGCTTCATAACAGTGAGAGAAAGCGTCAAAGCTGAGTCTCAGTTTGATGCCTACTAGTGAGCCTGGAGGTCACATTGTTCATTCTTTTATCTAAATGCGGACCCTCAAGGGCACAAGGGGACCCTGGTGGTAAAGATCTGAAAGTAAAGGTAGCTCCAGTAAGCAAGCAGCTTGCTCTAGAAGTCCATCCACCCATCCATTATCCAACCCGCTATATCCTAACTATAGGGTCACGGGGGTCTGCTGGAGCCAGTCCCAGTCAGCACAGGGTGCAAGGCAGGAAACAAACCCCAGGTAGGGCGCCAGTCCACCGCAGGGCACACACACACACCAAGCACACACTAGGGACAATTTTGGATCGCCAATGCACCTAACCTGCATAACCTTTGGACTGTGGGAGTAAAACCCACACAGACACGCAGGGAGGACCCGGGTCTCCTTACTGCGAGGCAGCGGTGCCACCGTGCTGCCCATCACATATTGTGCTTTTCATGATAAACACAACGAGCAGCCCCTAGGCATCTCTATCGCCTGAAATAAAGCGATGATTTATCAAAAATATTCTTTTTTAATTAACCAAAACAAAAAGAAGGGATCATTAAAGGAGCATCTACTTAACAAATAGAGAAAAAAATCCCGAAACCCCACTGGACTTAATCATACAGGGTTCTTTTTTGTTACCAGTAACATAGGGAAGTCACTATATCCATCCATTCATTATCCAGCCTGCTATATCCTAACTACAGGGTCACGGGGGTCTGCTGGAGCCAATCCCAGCCAACACAGGGCGCAAGGCAGGATCAAATCCCTGGGCAGGGTGCCAGTCCACCGCAGGGCACACACACACACACCAAGCACACACTAGGGACAATTTAGGATCACCAATGCGCCGAACCTGCATGTCTTTGGACTGTGGGAGGAAACCCACGCAGACACGGGGAGAACATGCAAACTCCACGCAGGGAAGACCCGGGAAGCGAACCCGGGGTCACTCTAGGAGTCCCGATGGTGAAACACAGACAGTGAGAGAGCTAAGGTAACACTTGTATAGCTGATTTGCACGTTTTATTGTATCCCACCATTTATTAAGAAAAGAATCAAAGAGGTTAGCTGGCACCACTCACGGTAGATGCAGGCCTGTTCCTCACGTGATTAAACAGACCCCCAGGCCCATGCCCTTCTATGTGCCCACTGAAATACACACAATTATTCCAGAAGGGCCACTTTGGTGAGGTGACATCCAGAGTAGGACTCGGGGGACAGGGGAGTCAGACCTCAACGGTTTCCCATCCTTAAAAGAAGGCTCTTAAAATTAGAAAGTGCCAGGCAAATCACAATGATTGGCAATGTCACCCACAAATACTCTGCTGCACTCTGACACCTCCTGACAATTAACAAAATATAATATTTATAAAAAAATAAAGGCAGCGCAAAAGACACTTTGGGATGTGTTGTCAAGGAATTATTTATGGCGGCACAGAGTGTCAGAAAATAACAACTCCATTAACCGCAGACAACTGTGAAAAGCGAGCGTTTAAAAAGGTCAAATGCTTACGAAGACAAAGAAAGTTATTAGGGGGATGATGAATGAATCAACAAGCAGCGCAATTTAAATGCAAACATGAAATAAATAAAAAAATACGTTCGTTAATTAAAGTTTTCCTGTCTGCGGCTGACAAGTCAATTAAAGCATTATGCTGCAAGCTTCTTTTCAAGGTATGAAAATCTAGTCAATGGAAGACAAAGACGTGCAGGAAGAAATGGGAAAAAAAAAAGTGAATATGAAACTTCTGTTTTGAAGGAATCTGTCAGACGGGTTATAAAGAGAAAAATACAAAAAAAAGAATGAATTAGCCTTAATGAAGGAAGAATCTAAAGAAGGATGTAGCAAATAAGAAGTGGTGGTGGGCACGTGCTGTGATGGGCGTGGCCGACTAGGAAGTGGGCGGTGCTTACATAGGGGGCGGGGCATCTGTATTGGTTGCTTAATGAATGCGGCAGGAAATCTTTCAAGAAGCCACAGCTGTTATGCATTAACTTGTTTATGTGTTTTTTGTGTCACTTTCAAATTATTTTTCATATTATTCTGTGATTTCTGTCATATTTTTTTTTACTTATTGGTTAATTGTGTATTGTCTGTTTAAGCCTGTCCTTTGTGGGTGGAGCCCCAGGAGGCGGGGCTACCCTGACATCACCACTCCTTCTGGCGATTTAAGTCAGCCGGGAATGCTCAGGACTAGGAGATCATTGTGTTGTGTGCAGTGTTTGTAAGTTGGCACCTCTGATTACGTTCTGCTCTTATTCTTGGATTTGTTTTTGGGACTTGTTAGATCATAAGAGAGAGGACATTGGAAGCTTGTACTGATAGGGCACGATGACGCACACAACGAATCACCTCAGGATACCCAAATTAGGACTCGGGCACAGCCATGCAACCGGTGCCACCTCAGCACCACACTGGAACAGTGGGAGGTTTTTAACAGTAGCTGGAGTGCCAATCCTGCCAACAACCCCCACATTTTCTCTTGCAAGCTGGAGGATGTGCTTGCAGGGGTGGATGCAGGTTAACATCGTACCCAGGACGGAGCAAGTGCAGGTTAAGGGCCCTGCGGAGTAGAGTCACTTCTGGCATTTATGGGATTTGAACCTTCTGATTGCTGGCACAGATCCTTAACCTAAAGAAATTTAACAAATGAGAGGAGACCAGTAAGTCCATCAAGCCCCTTTGGAGCCGACGGACAGAGTGGTGATAACGTCATCCATTCTGGAAAATCGTATGTCACCGTGCAGTTCGATTGGCATTTGCCAGAAAATACCACAATTGACACCTCCGCCATTGACACCCCATTCTCTTCACTGATGAGAGGAGGTTCACTCTGAGCACATGTGACAGACGTGACAGTTTCTGGAGACGCCATGGTGAACATTACGCAGCCTGCAACATCATCCAGCATGACCAGTTTGGTGATGGGTCAGTGATGGTCAGGGGAGGCATATAATTGGAGGGTCACACGGACTTATACGTGTTGGGCAATGGTACCCTGACTGCTGATGAAATCCTCAGAGTCATTGTCAGACCTGACACTGGTGCGGTGGGCTCTGGAGTCCTTCTGGTGCAGGACAATGCCTGGTCTCATGTGGCCAGAGTGTGTAGGCAGTTACGGGATGATGAAGGTATTGATGCCATTGACTGGCCTGCATGTTCCCTAGTCCGGAATTCAATTGAGAACCCCTGGGACGTTACACATCGGTGCATCCCTTTGGGATTAATAAAGTATCTATCTATCTATCTATCTATCTATCTATCTATCTATCTATCTATCTATCTATCTATGTTATATAGTACCTTTTCTATCTATCTATCTATCTATCTATCTATCTATCTATCTATCTATGTTATATAGTACCTTTTCTATCTATCTATCTATCTATCTATCTATCTATCTATCTATCTATCTATCTATCTATCTATCTACCTATCTAGTGCCTTTTCTATCTATCTATCTATCTATCTATCTATCTATCTATCTATCTATCTATCTATCTATCTATCTATCTATCTATCTATCCAACACTGCCAAGTAGCACCACAGACTGTCCAGGAGCTCACCGATGGCCTGATCAGGTCTGAGAGGAGATCCTCCAGGACACCATCGGCCATCTCATCAGAAGCAGACCCAGATGGTGTTGGGGGTCCATACAGGCACATGGAGGGCCATACACACTACTGATTCATATTAGGAGTTGCCAAGATGAAATTCATGCCAGTCGAATCAGCTTGTGATTTCAATTTTTTGACTTTGATTTTCAGTGTGATGTTGAATCAGCCCTCAGTGTGTCGGTGATTTGGGTTTCCATTGACTGTCGTTATTTCATTTTGTTCTCAACGAACTACACAGGATTACACTGTAAATATTTAACAGATGAATATTTTGTTCATTGAGATCCGATGTGTGATTTAAGTATTTTTTGAGCCGTGTAATTCACAAGACTCGGTCTTTCCAGCAGCCACGTCTGGACACCTGCGTGTGTTTTTCCATCACTCCTTCGACAGCAGCCTTCCTAACGCACACTGCACTCCAGCGTCCACTGCAGCAATGCCGTCCTCTCGTTTGTCTGAGTGTACAGCCTGAGGTGAAAACCAGCGTGCCAAATGCAAAAACACCCAGACGTGCCTTCCTTGAACTTGTCGACGGCAGCCTCTTCTCACATGATTCTCACTCCGAGGTAGACTGACTGCTGTCCTCTCCAGTGCCACATGTTTGCCGGCATTAATAAAACATCAATGTCAGCAATTATCTTGCGTTGCCTCGAAGAATTCGCTGGGTGGTGCTCGAATAAATAAGCATTTGTTTAACAAGCCTTATCTTCTTCAACAAAGTGGATTCATAAAAGCGAGACGCGAACGTAGCCGGGAGCGGCCCCGAAATCTGAAGCTGTGCTTCGAGACGGTGCTTTATCTTTCTTTCTTTCTTTCTTTCTTTCTTTCTTTCTTTCTTTCTTTCCTCTCCTTTATAAACAAGGATCACTCTGATTTAAAGTGAGCAGTCAAGTCTGCAACACGTGCCAAGCATGCATTTGTGTTTACCGCATGCGCAATGCCGTATGACGCTCGGTCATCTATGAAAGGTTTAATGTTAGACGTCTGAGCAAAGAATTTTATACAGACGGGCTGGAAATCATATTTGTTTAAACTAGCCAGAAGAAATGTGCGGAAGAACCTCGGAAGGTGCCATGTAAAGCTTCAGTGTATTTAAGCTGAAGACGTACTGTGAAACGACCTGACAAGACGTCGCATCCTCCGCTCCAGCCCGAGACACCATACTGACACGTCAGAAAATACAATCAGCAGTGCTCTCCCCTCGACTTTCTCGTATACTCAGATATAGGGGTGGATATTTGGGGCATAAACCGCAAGACAATATTTTTATATTATTTACATTACAGAACCATCAACAACAAATCAAATCAAATTAATAATATATTGAACAATTATTATAAAGGTAAACTTGAATAAATCGGACTCTGTAGCTGCATGAATAAAAGGTAAACTACTTCTGGTTAGCGGGAATAGCCCAAGAGTTGATAGAAATCTATGTTTTGTACCTAATATTTGTATGCAAAATTTGGTTCACCTAAGTGAAAGTGTACACCCACAGACATAATTCCAAAAATTGTATTTTCGGACTCAAGAAGGTCTAAAATGTCGAGATTCATCAACGAAATGGAATTTTTGTGTCAATTCAAATACTTTCCAGATATTTCCTATGCGAGAAAGTAAAAACGTACGCTTCAACCAAAAACAGACGTTTATTTGTATTTATTTATAGGGAATCAAACACTTGCTGCCTTGGAAAGGCAAACAGGATAATAAATCAAATACTGTAACTTCAATGTATGGGCTGAGTGCCCTGCCTAGAATAGGACATTAACTCCTTTTGGACATTTATTTTTTTTGGCCGATGACTTTATTCCAAGGCGACTTACATCATTTATGATACAATTGGTTCCATTTCTTTGGGTTCTCCAGTTGGAACACAGGCAGGTCATGTGACTTGCTCGTGGTCACACAGTGTCAGTAGTGGGATTTGAACGCACAACTTCAGTACAAACCCTTAACCAGTAACCATAGTACTATCAGACAGAAACTGTCAAATGGATGATTGATAACGTTAAACCCCGCCCCAAATTATGATTTATGAAATATATGTGAACATATGAATTATGAAATATGATGTATGAAATTTAGTCCCATCCCAACAATATGCATTTTGAAATTTACCCCCACCCCAAAGTATAAATTATGAAATTCATACCCTGAGTTCCAGGTCAGGATAGCTGAGTGTGAAAGGTGGGAGGTGCTTATAACTGGGACAAAGAAAGAGGCGGGTCTTTGGAGCTACAGCAGGAAGTGACATCAGAACTTGGTCTGTGAGCAGAAGTGTTTGGTGTCATATCAGACAGAAACTGTCAAATGGATGATTGATGACATTAAACCCCACCCCAAATTATGATTTATGAAATATAATATGTGACAATATGAATTATGATGTATAGAATTTAGTCCCATCACAACAATATGAATTTTGAAATTTACCCCCACCCCAAGGTATAAATTATGAAATTCATACCCTGAGTTCCTGGACAGGATTGCTGAGTCTGAAAGGTGGGAGGTTCTTATAGCTGAGAGGAAAGAAGAGGCGGGTCTTTGGAGCTGCAGCAGGAAGTGACATCAGAACCTGGTCTGTGAGCAGAAGTTGCTGTCATATCAGAAAGAAACTGTCAAGTGGATGATTGATGACCTTAAACCCCGCCCCAAATTATGATTTATGAAATATATGTGACAATATGAATTATGAAATATGATGTATGACATTTAGTCCCATCCCAACAATATGCATTTTGAAATTTACCCCCACCCCAAAGTATAAATTATGAAATTCATACCCTGAATTCTGGGACAGGATTGCTGAGTCTGAAAGGTGGGAGGTGCTTATAGCTGGGAGGAAGGAAGAGGTGGGTCTTTCGAGCTGCAGCAGGAAATGACATCAGGACCTGGACTGTGAGCAGAAGTGCTGTTTGTGGAGGAACTGGAGGACAGGGCCATCTTAACGTATGGGCACACTGGGCAGTTGCCTAGGGGCCCACGTTTTTTCTGATGCCTTGGTATGCTTCTGTTTTGCTATCAAAAGAGGGGCCCGAGTGCTCTACTGTGTCTGGGGGCCTACGATGCTGTTAAGACGGCCCTGCTGGAGGACAGATGAGACAGGCTTTGTGATTCTGTTGTTAGAGGAGCAAAGCCGTCCTTATACGGTCCAGGATGTTCCAATAAGCCCCCGAGTTCCTGTCCTATGTGCACATGTGTGACTCCCCTACATATGACATGAAACCAAATGAAGCAGCAGGCACCACTCAGTAGACAATCAACACTTACGATACGGTCCGGAAGAGCAGGTGTGGATGACAGAGGGTACGAATTGAGCTGGCAAGCTAACAGTCTGATGCTTATTAATGTGTTTTAGGTGTTGTGTGATGATCTGGAGATGCTGGGAGTGCTCATTGGACGAATCGTGAAATCGCACAAACAAACTGGCACAGGAGAAACACAGAAATCCACAAGGAAACTGTAATCCAATGGTGAGAAAAATATATACATAGATGATCCCCTCGCCGTCTTTTTGCCTCTTCTTTTAATTATGCTTAATTATCTTCTTTCCCAGCATCCCCTGCGCCCTCTGAATCTACATAATGGCATAATACTGCAGAGGCTGCTGGGAGGTGTGGGCCATTTAACTGGCACTGCTACACATTATATGGAAAAATTAAAGTTGCATTCGGCAAGAACGACAAGTGTTCATCTCCCAGTTTCAGCTTGCGCAAGTTTATTAAAGTCAAACATATTTTAAAGGTTAATTGCTTTGGCCAGCATGAATATTTGAACCAGTGGCTTTCTAACGATGACGGAAACGCCCGGAATTGTGAATGCAGAGGGTCAGTGCTGCCTGAGCGGACGCGCAGTTCGTTCTCCCCCAGACTCGCCTGTTTGAAGGGTCTGTCAGGTTTGACCACTGGGACCTCATTACTTGGCTGCTTCACTTTGTTGAGCTTTTGCTGCAAACTTGAAGATTTCCAAACCAAGCCAGGAGAACAAAAGTTAAAACACATTCAGCACGAGACGTGAGAAGAAGTTGACGTGATGTTGGAATTCGAGTTAATAAGACACAGAGACACTGTTGTTCCATTTTGAGTCTGTGATTGCCCCCAGATATGCTTCATTTTCGATTACTGCTTCCTGTGAGCAAATGGAGCTTCTTCTAAGAACTATTTTTATTTCTTGGCTCTTAACAATGGCCAGATAAGCAGATGACACCAGAACACATCACAGGCACAGACATTCCAGACACGTAACCACAGCTCATTCTGTTTGGTCTTTTAGCATACAACACCCTGACGGACCCCTGATTTCTGTGCCTCGTATGACAATTATGGTCGCACTGAGGAGACGGGGGTCCATGAGGCTTAAACCCTGATGTTGATAGCTCAGTCCCTACCTTTACTTCACAGTGAGCCACTGATCGGTGCTCCACGTGTACAAACCCCTGGGACATCAAATCCTTAGAACTGAATGCTACAGCGGCCACATCCAGAAACATCACACAGGTGCTAACATGGCACCCAGTTCTGGGTTGGGGCTCGTGTTTTTCCCAATAAACTGCTTCCAATAGTTCCTGGATGTTTAGGGTTGAAAGTGGATGGTTGGATGGACGGATTGATAAACAGATGGATGGATGGATGATTGGTTTGGAAGTGGATAGATGGAGAGATGGATGGGTAGATGTTTTTGTTTGAATGTAAATGGATGGATGGATAGATAGATGGAAAGTGGATGAATTGATAGACAGATGGATGGATGTTTGATTTGGAAGTGGATGGTGGGATGGATTTTTTAGTTTAAAAGTGGATGGATGGCTGCTTTAGTTGCCCTGCAGTGGGCTAGCACCCTGCCAGGATTTGTTCCTGCCTTGCACCCTGTGCTGGACGGATGGATGTTTCGGTTTGAAAGTGGATGGAGTGATGGGTGGATTGATAGATGTTTTTGCTTGAATGTAGATGGATAGATGGATGGATGGATGTTTGGTTTGGAAATGGATGGTTGGTTGGCTGGCTGGCTCCAGCAGACCTCCGTGATCCTGTGTTAGGATATAGTGGGTTAGGAAATGACTGCCTGACTGACTGGATGTTTTAGTTTGAAAGTAGCTGGATGGATGGATAGATGTTTCGGTTTGAAAGTGGATGGAGTGATGGATGGATGGATGGATTGGTAGATGTTTTTGCTTGAATGTAGATGGATGGACAGACGGACGGATGGATGGATGGATGGATGAATGGATGTTTGGTTTGGAAGTGGATGGTTGGCTGGCTGGCTGGCTGGCTGGATGGATGGATGGATGGATGTTTTGATTTTAAAGTAAATGGATGGATGTTTTAGTTTGAAAGTAGCTGGATGGATGGATGGATGGATGGATGGATTAATGGATGGATGTTTCGGTTTGAAACTGGATGGAGTGATGGATGGATTGGTAGATGTTTTTGCTTGAATGTAGATGGATGGATGGATGGATGTTTGGTTTGGAAGTGTATGGTTGGCTGCCTGGCTGGATGGATGGATGGATGTTTTGATTTTAAAGTGAATGGATGGATGTTTTGATTTGAAAGATGGTTAGATGTTTTTGTTTGAATGTAGATGGATGGATAGATAGATGGAAAGTGGATGGACTGATAGACAGGTAGATGGATGGATGTTTGGTTTGGAAGTGGATTGTTGGATGGATGGATGGGTAGACATTTTTGCTTGAATGTAGATGGATGGATTTTATGGATGGATGGATGTTTCAGTTTGAAACTGGATGGAGTGATGGATGGATGGATTGGTAGATGTTTTTGCTTGAATGTAGATGGATGCATGGGTGGATGGACGGATGTTTGGTTTGGAAGTGGATGGTTTGGCTGGCTGGCTGGCTGGCTGGATGTATGTATGTTTTGATTTGAAAGTGGATGGATGGATGTTTTAGTTTGAAAGTAGCTGGATGGATGGATGGATGTTTCGGTTTGAAACTGGATGGAGTGATGGATGGATGGATTGGTAGATGTTTTTGCTTGAATGTAGATAAATGGATGGATGGATGTTTGATTTGGAAGTGGATGGTTGGCTGCCTGGCTGGATGGATGGATGGATGGATGTTTTGATTTTAAAGTGAATGGATGGATGGATGGATGTTTTGATTTGAAAGATGGTTAGATGTTTTTTGTTTGAATGTAGATAGATGGATAGATAGATGGAAAGTGGATGGATTGATAGACAGGTAGATGGAGGGATGTTTGGTTTGGAAGTGGATTGTTGGATGGATGGATGGATGGGTAGACATTTTTGCTTGAATGTAGATGGATGGATGGATGGATGGATGTTTGGTTTGGAAGTGGATGGTTTGGCTGGCTGGCTGGATGGATGGCTGGATGGATGGATGTATGTTTTGATTTGAACGTGGATGGATGGTTAGATGTTTTTGTTTGAATGTAGATGGATGAATGGATAGATGGAAAGTGGATGGATTGATAGACAAGTAGATAGATGGATGTTTGGTTTGGAAGTGGATTGATGGATGGATGGATTGGTAGATGTTTTTGCTTGAATGTAGATGGATGGATGGAAGGACAGATGGATGGATGGATCGATGGATGGATGTATGTTTGGTTTGGAAGTGGATGGTTTGGCTGGCTGGCTGGATGGATGTATGTTTTGATTTGAAAGTGGATGGATTGATAGACAGGTAGACAGATGGATGTTTGGTTTGGAAGTGCATTGTTGGATGGATGGATGGATGGATGGATGGGTAGACATTTTGCTTGAATGTAGATGGATGGATCAATGAATGGATGGAAATTGGATGGATTGATGGACAGATGGATGGATGGATGTGGATTACAATCTGACAAAACTAAATGCAAAGCAAAATCAGAAGTGATAAATCCTGACTCCCAGACCTGTATATTAAAAGGAGTTAAATGCCAAGTCTGACTTTGGAAGGAGTTCACAGAGGCTACCGATGGGAACAAATGTACCTGACGTCTGTGATGGTGGAAGATGGAATTTGGCAGGCTGAGGTTTCACTTAAATAAAAAAACATTTGGCTCTTCATTAAAGCTCTGGATCAAGCGCACCATTAAAGAGTCCCAAAATCCATCAAGAGGAAATCGAGTGAAGTCATCCGTTATTCATGCTCTCCTCAGATATTCTGATTAATCATATCATGTGGTGAGCGCCTCAAAGTCCAAGGACAAAGACGCTCAATAATTCATCGGCCTGTAATTGCAGCCCCTCCAGTCTTGCCCGGTGTCGCACTGGGAAGTGAGGTGAGCTCCTCGCCCGAGATGCTTCAAGCTGCATCTCCCCACTTAAAGAGGCGTCTTAGCCATCATAACTTGAACTGACATATTTTTTAGGTGCAAATGTCCCTTTTAATTATCCTTTAGAGTTGAATTTCAAAAATATGCGCATAAAGGAAATAATTGGAATAAAGGTGAAGAATTCTGCACATGGCATTTATTGTCTGATATACGGATCACAATCTTCACGTATAATGAAACTCTTGTTTGAGTGTAGGCCTCTCGTAATTCAACCATCAAGTAACAATTAATGGCACAGCAGTGCCGTATACTATGAGTGCTGCTATGGTGGCTCTTTGGCTATGGCCATGTGCTGGTATCTAGAAGGTTGCCGATTCAAATCCCACTACTGCCAGAGGGGATCCTACTCTGTTGGGCCCTTGAACAAGACCCTGTGGCAGATGGCCATGCTGGAAGGACCGGGTAAGTAAGTGTGGCCAGAGCGTTACCTCCCCTGGAGCGCTAGATGGCAGCACACCGGGATGGCAGCAGTGCCTAGGACTCCTGCAGGGCTTCATGGGAGCTGGAGTTTGGTGCAGCCGTGTTGGGATCCTTGGGCTCCACCAGGGGGTGCTGTAGCTGCTGCTGAACCCTGGAGAGCAGATCTTCCACCACAATCTGAAGTGCTGCCAGAAGTAAGTGTGAAGAACAGCCCGGACACAGACTTGTAGACATCGCTGTTTAAACCCACACACGTTTATTTACAATATTTACAAGTGTTCACGCAAACACAACCCAGTGCCACAGCACCAATCACACTCAGTCCAGGCCCTTTCCTCAATGCCTCTCTTCACCGCCTCCACTCCTCTCCTCCGAGCTCCGTCCTCTTCCACCCGACTCTTGCCCTCGACTGGAAGGAGGCGGCCCCATTTTATTCTCACCCAGATGTGCTCCAGGTGCCTCCCGATAACCTTCTGCCGGCCCTCCCAGGTGTGGTGGAAGTGCCGGTTGTGCACCCAGGAAGCACTCCGGGTGTCCCTGGTCTTCTTCCTCCCAGCACTTTCGGGTGTGGAGGAAATGCTGAGGGCCAGAGCTCCTCAGGCACCCAGGCGCCCCCTGGTCGGTGACCACGGGCCCCTATAGGGTTGAGTTTCTAAGCTCTGTTCCCGTGGTTCCCAAAGCTACCAGAGTTGTCACCCCCTCATGGTCTGGAGGAGGCGTAAGCCCTCTTCCAGTCCCTCTGGGCGTCCCGGCTGGGTATAACACCCAGCCACTCACCACAAGGTCATCAAGCACCTGGAACTCTTCCGGGTGGGCTATAAAAGGAGCCAGCAGCCACCATTCCGGGAGCCAGAGTCAGGAGGAGGGAGATGAAGCTTGCCAGCAGGAGTGGAGGAGAAAAAGAAGAAAAAGAAAAGAAGAGCATTGTGTTGAGGTGGGCTTGTGCTGAGAACTGTGTTTGACATATGGGGACGGGGAAAGCGTTTCCCACAAGGAAACTTGTGCTTTGAACTTGTGTCCTATGCCTGTCTGTGTCGGGTCGGGAGGCTGGTATGCCCCCTGTTGGCTTTACAGCCCTTAAGCTGAGAATTGCTCCAGAGGCTCTGTACAATGGCCCTGACCTCTAAAGCTCATATGAAAAAAGAAATTTCCCCTCAAATCAAAAAGTTAGGACATCAACATGGCCACCAGTCCGTTTGCTGGACCCACTTTGTTTGTTTCAAGGCCAGGGAGGGAGAACCAGCTCCACATCGGACACTAGCTCAAATAAGATGGTCATCACTGTCATTCAAACTGAATCAGTTTAGTTTAGTCAAAAAGCAACCCGGGTGGGATGCCAATCCAGCAGAATGCCTACTCACACACACTCTCTCTCTCTCTCACACACACACACACACACACACACAGAGTTATATTCACTTACATTCATATCAAAGCAGTTTAGTAACATCAAGAACAGACCCTGAAAGTCGAACACACGCTCAGTGATACCAGGCACATTTGTGAACATCACCAATCAGCCGCATACTGGGTGCCAGACCCTTGCAGGGCACACTCACACTCCTTCACATCTGATCTAGTGGACCAGTTTACTAGCCTCAGGCCCCAAGCCTTGATGGGCCCACCACACCACTTGAGGTCACACTCATTCCTGCTGGACTGGCATAGCAGCTGGGAGGCGATATTCTGGTTGAATATCACAGTTTGGATAATATTTCTTTGCATTTATATATCGCTTTTCTCACTACTCAAAGCGCTCTGCAATTGCAGGTTAAGGGCCTGGCTCAAGGGCCCAACAGAGCAGAGTCCCTTTTTGCATTTACGGGATTCGAACCGGCAACCTTCCAATTGCCAGTGCAGATCCCTAGCGTTCAATTCCTTATTTTCACTATGATATGAAGAAAAAACAGAATTTCCAGGTAGCTTTAAACAGACTTATAAGTTGGAGTAAAGTGGCGACTGAGGCCGTAAGATAGCACTGATGTCACCCTTTCTCATCGCGTTTAATGTGTTTTAATGGAAGGAGTTGTAAGTTCATTGGCTGGGAGGATGAGAGCTGTGGTTGCACAAAAGGCACAACGCCTCCAAAAATAACCATAAAGTAGGGCAAAGTCTTCACTGGTCAGCCCAGAAGAGACTCAGTCCAGAGCAGCTTGTGCCAGAATCCCCCTGTAGACTTTAATGTGACTGTGTCCAAAGTGGGGAAAACTAGCTTAAACACTAAAAATATATAGAAATGTTCCAAAATATAGCAGAAAACCTCATAAAGAGGAGGGTGACCACAAACCCATGGCTTGCACACTAAAGGGAAAACAAACAATCTTTATTTAAAAAAAATAATTTATTTAACAAAAAATAAAAATAAAAAAAATGTTTAAAAGGGCAAAATAAGAAGTGCCTAAAAGACAATCCTAAGTCTCAACAAAATACAAATCGAAAGCAAAATTCAAGAACAAGCACAGAAACTAATCAAAAACCAGAGAATCCAACAGGAATAGCCATACTTACAAACACGTCATAGAAATGCAATGATCTCCCACTCCTGAGCCTTCTCAATTGACTTATACATCCAGAGGGAGGTTCAGGAGTGTTAGCCCCACCTCCTGGGGCTCCACCCACAAAGAACAAGGAACATAAGCAAACTTAAAGATCTATCTATCTATCTATCTATCTGTTATATAGTGCCTATCTATCTATCTATCTATCTATCTATCTATCTATCTATCTATCTATCTGTTATATAGTGCCTATCTATCTATCTATCTATCTATCTATCTATCTATCTATCTATCTATCTATCTGTTATATAGTGCCTATCTATCTATCTATCTATCTATCTATCTATCTATCTATCTATCTATCTATCTATCTATCTAAAGAGACGGTACACAATTAACCAATCTCTGTATAGAAAAACTATGCCCATCTGTCTCGTTATTACTCGCAAACGTAAGGGCTAGAAAGTTGATCTTGGGCTTAGTTGAAATAATTGTGTAACCTGATGAGTTCTCGGAGTTCAAAAAACATAAAATTAATTTGTAATTATTATAGAAATTATTTGATTCAATTTATATTGGAACCATTGGTCCACATCTTACACTAGTTCTAAATAAAATCTGCAGAAATGCTGTAAAAGTATGAAAAGTAATAACTGAAAGATGACAAAAACACCTCTGTAGGTGTAGGGTCCGCATGTTTGCTTTGATGTTTGTGAAGTGAAGCCTTTCTTCACTTCACCCGATCAAAGGCTTCCTCAGGGGCTACGTTGATGTGCCGTATGTCTTCTCTTACCACTAGAACTACGAAAGCCTGTGAAAAAACTCATAATCCTGGAGCACCTTAAATCCCTTCGCACCTCTCCATCAGCGTCTTTTGTGTTGTAAATATGTTGATCAGCACAAACAGCCTGCTATCCCATCATCCCCACCAATGCAGAAAGGCAGAAAGTTCTCTCAGCTCACGTCTGTTTACCTGTGTGTGAGTTGCCTGGAGTTTTAGAGGGTAAATAATATATTGTTATTTGGAATACATACAGTACATTTCATGTGTGTTCCGGTGTCTACATCAATCTACGTAAATACATAATTAAAAACAGAAATGTTTTTCAAGTTTTAGTAATAATTGACAAAATGTAGACATGAAGTGTATAACGTGTGAAGCCTGAAGTCCAAATATCAAATAAACACTTTCACAAAAGGTACACGTATAACAAAACAAGTGCGCTTTTATTCAAGACTATAACTGCAGAAAGAGAACTCGCATCAGGGTGCGACATGGACACGCCCTTAATACGGCCACTTTGGTGGCGCAGCGGTGAGAACTGCTGACTTGTAATCAAGACAGTCGTGCTTCGATCTTGGACAGCTCTGTTGTGAGAAGTGAGCTGCTCTTATTCTTACTATTATACAATAAAAAGCATACATTTGATTTGAGTCTGTAACAGCCGGTGTAAATTTACGGTACTTGTAAAGGTTAGCGTTTTCTTTTTTTTCTTTTTTTTATTTAGTTTATTCTCTAGGTCGCGTTCATGCTCGCCCCGATCTGTCACTGTTGTTTTCAAACAATGACGTGCTATAACAGAGGTGAACTCAGATGAGGACGAGGGTTCTGCATTGGAGAAAGAGAACAGAAGCCCTCCCCGCAAGAAACGTCCACTCACATATAAGAAGAACGCAGCTGCACCAGGCGTAAAGGCGAAAGAATGCACTGCGCACTTTTGCCATCACTGTACTTTGTAAATAAAAGCCAGAGCGAATGTTATTTACTTGTTTACCTTGATTTATTTGCTTATCTTCCAACAGCATAAAGTTACAAGTAGACTGCAAAGCTTCCTGTGTTTGATCGACACGGGCATGAGCACAAAGTACAGCGATGGCAAAAGTGCAATGACAGCTTCCACCTGCAGCTGTAGACTCTTCAGTAGGCGAGCGACTCTCCTGGACGGTGTATGTGCCCAAAACAAGAAGTCTGACTGCATTCTTGTACCATTGTTCACGTACTGAAGTGTCAGCATGCACTTTTCGTGGCATTACACATGTACTTTTGTCAGCATGCCCTTGTCGATCAAACACACTGCTGAACTGATGACGATTTAGCACACGTGTTTTGTGTGACATGTTTTGAGACAGTCATCAACGCACAGCCTGACATTTCCATCGGGGCAGTAGAAACGGGTGTCCTTGCACACACGTTTTCCTTTATTTTTATCTGTTGCTTGCACACAAGAGGGTAGAATCCACATGATCAACATGCCAGTTGTGTTATTGCAGGTTTCCACGGCACAAAGCTTAGCGACATCCTCATTTCCCCCCCCGACTAAAACAGTTTAGATTTTCCTCATTGTGAACCATGCTTGCTAATGTTCCTCTTGTCCTTGCACTTGATTGTCATCATTTTTGCCATTTTGCCCACACGAGCTACTGTCACACCACGTGACGCTTTACGCGACTAAATTCAGTGGGCACATCACGACAGTTCGGCTGTAAAGTGCCAGATGCACCAGTTTCACTATCCATGTCAACATCTGATGACCAATTCGCACTGTCATTACTGTCACTCTATTCAAGCAGTGGTTCAGTTTGCTCTAAAACTTCCTTCACGGCATTGTGTTTATTGTGGGCAGGCTCCACCCCACTCATGAATATTGATGAGTTGCCTTAGAATGACCCCAAAGTGGCAGAAAGCATAGAAATATTCAGGATGTTTTGCAGCGTGATGTGATTTGATCCACTAGGTGGCAGTGTAGATTTTCTTTTTTAATTGATTAATAATCAATGGCGCCCTGCCCAGGGTTTGTTTCCTGCCTTGCACCCTGTGTTGGCTGGGATTGGCTCCAGGAGACCCCCCCGTGACCCTGTAGTTAGGATATAGCAGGTTGGATAATGGATGGATGGAATAATCAATAAGACACCCACCCCAGGATGGCAAATTTCTGCAGGTAATGCGGTGTGTAAGATCTCCGTTTCACACTCTGGCCAGAAATATAAAGAGATCTGTAAAATTTATGAAGGTTCATAACTTCTACATTAAAGCTTTCACTTTCTATGTTGTGAATCAAAATGAGGCTGAAGACCTGCTTTCACAAATAATCTCAGACACGCTTGTTGAAACAATACAATTTATTTATAACAGAGGAATAATAGAAGATGGATATATGTAAATATATAGATGCAGTTGTGCTGATATGTTTACATACCCTTGCAGAATTTGTGAAATATTAGCCACTGTTTGGAAAATACAAGTAACTCACGCAGAAAGCTTTCCTTTCAATTAGGGAGTGTGCTCAGGCGAGGCGATTTATTATCAGCTCATTATGTCTTCCCTTTTTAAATCAACATATTAACTAAAATCACCCAAACGGGCCTGAGCAGAAGTTTACATACCCTTGAATGTTGGGGCTGATAAAATACACACAAGTAGACACACACAGGTTTAAATTAAGGGAGAGTGTCCACACCAGTAACCTCTTAGACTGTAAGTAAATAGTCAATTTAACTTCATGCAGAACTGCACTGACTTTGCTGGATACGGAGCCCTGGATAAAGTAAAAGAACTGACAAAGGACCTGCAAGAGAAGGCCGTTGAATTGTAGAAGTCAGGAAAAGGATATTTAAAAGATAACCAGGGATCTGAAAATGCCTGTCAGCACAGCAGTGTTCACACTCTGATGAAAAGAGTTGGGTTCTGTTGCTAACAGGCCGAGGTCAGGGAGACCGACGGAGATTTCAGCCATAGCGGCTAGGACCATTTGTCGAGATGCCAAGAAAAATCCTCAAGCCACTTCAGCTGAGATTCAGTTCAATTCAATTCGATTTTTTATTGTCATGTGTACAAGTACAAGTACCAGGTACAATGAAATGCTTGTATAAATGGGCTGGCCCCTTATCATGGCTGGAGAGGATGGTACTCGAACCCTGCACCTCCGCTTTTTAGCAGGAGAGCTGAATTGGCTCATCTAGGAAGCAGAGGGTGATGGTGCGAGGAATCTCATCAGGATTGGCCAATGTTAAGAGTGGTGTTCCACAGGGGTCAGTGCTGGGGCCGCTGCTATTTTTAATATATATAAACGATTTAGAGAGGAATATAAGTAACAAGCTGGTTAAGTTTGCAGATGATACCAAGATAGGTGGATTAGCAGATAATTTGGAATCCGTTATATCATCACAGAAGGACTTGGATAGCAGACAGAACTGGGCAGATTTGTGGCAGATGAAATTTAATAATAATAATAATAATTCATTACATTTAGATAGTGCTTTTCTCAGTACTCAAAGTGCTATCCACACAGGGAGGAATCGGGAAGTGTCAGTAAATGTAAAGAATTACACATAGGAAGTAAAAATGTTAGGTTTGAATACACAATGGGCAGTCAGAAAATCGAGAGTCCACCTTATGAGAAGGATTTAGGAGTCATAGTGGACTCTAAGCTATCAACTGCCAGACAGTGTTCAGAAGCCATTAAGAAGGCTAACAGAATGTCAGGCTATATAGCGCCTTGATGTGTGGAGTACAAGTCACAGGAGGTTCTCCTCAAGTCTTTATAACACACTAGTGAGGCCTCAACTGGAGTCCTGGGTGCAGTTTTGGTCTCCAGGATACAAAAAGGACAAAGCAGCACAAGAAAAGGTCCAGAGAAGAGCGACTGGGCTGATTCAGGGATACAGGAGATGAGCTATGAGGAGAAGATTAAAAGAGCTGAGCCTTTACAGTTTAAGAAAAAGAAGATCAAGAGGAGACCTGACTGAAGTGTTTAAAATTATGAAGAGAATTAGTCCAGTGGACCGAGACTTGTATTTTAAAATGAGTTCATCAAGAACACGGGGACACAGTTGGAAACTTGTTAAGGGTAAATTTCACACAGACATTAGGAAGGTTTTCTTTACACAAAGAACGATCGACACTTGGAATAAGCGACCAAGTAGTGTGGTAGACAGTAAGACGTTAGGGACTTTCAAAACTCGACTTGATGTTTTCTTGGAAGAAATAAGTGGATAGGACTGGCGAGCTTTGCTGGGCTGGATGGCCTGTTCTCGTCCAGAGTGTTCTGATGTTCGAATGTTCTAATCTACCTCCGTGAGCTTCTCTACAAACAAGTGGCATTTCAAGATGCACAGTAAGGTCAGGTCAGGTCAGGTTGGGGAGCATGCACAGGTACAGGGTGTTGCCACCGGAATTCAACAACGTGCGCTTGTCCAGAAACGCAATTGTGCGGCGAACTGAAGATTTGTCAGCTAATTTAAAAGATCAAGTGTCAGATAAAGCTTGTGCTTTTGATTTTTACTCGATTGCATGTGAAGAGATCACTTTGTAATACAATAAATGAAAATCCATTACTGGAGAGCTGTGATGCTGTTTTTTTCTTTAAGCATATTCAATTATAAAGCGTGATTTACCGATATTTGATTGATTTTGCTATCTTAATACACAGGAGGTGAGGCAATAGAGCTCACCTCTAATGGGTGGCCCAGTCCTTCGAATATTTCTCTGTATGTGGTCCCCAGTGGAAAACGGTTGGACACCCCTGCATTACCAAGATTACATGCAAAGTAAAAAAGGTTATAGTCACCTAAAAACATAGAAGATGTGTTAGTCTTTATATATAATATGCTACCGTGGCTGTTTGTTTCCCTGTCCAGGATTTTAAATCACCTGTGGCTCACAAACCCTTTGACCGATTGACCTGAAATTTGGTACACATATACTACGTGACATCTACTATCCGCTTCGGGGTGGTGATCGACCTCCAAGGTTATTCCTCTTTTTGTTTTAACTTTATTTAATTGAAGAATCAACTCTCGGCAGCAGGCTGCAGGGCGGCTGTACAGCGCATTCATACCCACGCCGTTCTCATCGCTACCACCTTCGCCGTCACTTCCCCTACCTCTTCATATCTTAACACTAGAATTACCAGAGCCTATGAAAAAACTTGTAGATCCGTCCCACCTTAAATCACTTTGCACCTCTCCGTCAGCGTCTTTTGTCCTTTAAATGAGTTGATAAGCAGCAAACAGCAAGCAGCCTGCTATCACATCCCCCACCCCGCACAGTTTTCTCAGCTCAAGTCTGTTTATCTGCGTGTCAGTTGCTTAGAGTTGTATAGAGTGAGAAGTCAAGCAAAATTACACCTTTTTTAAATACTATGGATTTAAACTTTAAGTCAGAGACTTGTAGATCGTCTAATTCGTGTTGCCATCAGGCAAAAGTAGTTAAGAGGCGTATCTGCGAGAATTAAAAGACCTGTTGTTTGGTGAAAGTGAAATCCTGCCAGAGAAGATTTCAAGCCCCGCGAAACAAGTGCTTATGCAAAGAGACCTGGAAAAGCCCTGCCCACCCACATAACCACGCACACGGTTCAATCATTTCTCATTTGTGTGAATGCTATTGTCAGACACGTTTCTTATAAGCGTTGTCACGATGTAATTCCAAACATGGTACCAAAATTCAATGTTGATGAAAAAGGTAAAAGCGAAAAGAGATTGAATATATGGACATAGGTGATATGACAGAAGTATGTAGATATTGTTCGGCTTTAAAGTTTATGTCGGAGACTTGTAGATCGTCTGATTTGTGTTACCATCAGGGAAAAGTAGTGAAGAGGCGTATCCATGAGAAATAAAAGATTTGTTGTTTGGGGAAATCCATATATGCGAGCGGCAGAGACACGAAGTGGCTGGCTCATAGTGCAGGCCAGGGGGGTTGGCAAGCGAAGCGAGCAGGGGGGCAAAGCCCACTAGTATAATAAAATAAAATGAATAATAGTTATTTAAGGAATATGCGTTATATTGCATACATTTTTTAAATATCGTGTACACATTTATATTTCCATGATACAAAAAGTGTGGATGGTTGTGTAAAGAAAATATTTCTTCCAGTCAGAGTCATTTCTCTCAAATTTCATATTGTCACATTTGGGTCACAGAGTTTCACAGATACACACCGGAGATTCTAGAGACAGAAACGTTATCCAGACACGTCAAACAAACACAAGTCTCTTTCAGGAGTGAATCGAGCTCCGTGTCTACCCAGAGGGCACAGCTCCGTCTCTCAACTAAAAGAATAGAAAATCTTCCTCTTCATAGGGGCAAGACAGGGGAGCGGGAGCCCCAACAAGAGCAGAACATGTCAGAGAGAGAAGACAGACAAGACAGCGAGACCAAAGGACATCTGTAATCCAGGCTTTTAAATGTTCGAAGCGCAGATCACGCGGCACAGCAGTAGCAGCAAGCCAGCAGCTGATCGAGCAAAGAGGAGGTCAAAAACTGTTTCTGTTTCTCATTGAATCGCCGGTTAAGAGGGGGTTTTGGAGGAGCGACCCCCATCTCCTTGGGGTGCATTCAGCCCCCCCATTCATAATATCTGTTTGCTTTTTGTCAGTTTGTAACAAGACGAGACTTCAGACATGGGAAAGGTTTGGGGTAGCCACTCGTACAGTATAATATGTTCCTGGCTGCAAAAGTAAAGAATTGTAAGACCAGAGTAGTTTACAAGACTGAGTCCAAAACAGAACTGAATTCTAGAGGAAGGGAGTGAGGCTTTATAGGAGGTCTGGGGGAAGTGATGTCATCCTCGGGGCCGGAACCGACGTGTCCCAAATTGAGGCAGTGGGATTTCCCGGGAAAGATTTGCACGGGACTTAGAAAGAGCAGATGTGTTACCCTTATTCTTCAAGCCCTTCAGCTGCCTCCTATTCGCACGTGTGTGATACATTATAAATATCTATACAAAATCGGAATTATCTATCTGTAATTATAAGCACAGTTTACTTGAAAATTTGCGAAAGTACCACTTGTGGTTGTCAGAAGTGGCCCAAAAGTTGAAAGGATTCCTTATTTTTGATATAAAGCAGGTGTTAAAATCTCGTTGACCGAGGGCAAGAGTGTCCTAGAGTGATCGTGTTTACACACAATTTCAAAGATGAGACAATAGACTCGCACAAAGGGTTTTCCCGGCTGTGAAAGAGTTAAATTGGGAGTATATTGTGTATAGGATAGGAGGGCAAAACAGAACTGACTTGATGATGCAAAGATGGTGGTTTTAAGGGAGAGCAGAGGAAGTGAGTACATCAGGGCTGGGACCAGAATTGACGTCATTGGGCCCGAAAACGGAAGTGAGGTCATCGGGACCAGGCGAAATTTCCCATAATTGGACTACAGTGGAAAGAGAGACAGGGAGGGTGAGTAAACTTCGCCACCCGCTGGTCTGTCGTGGAATTACCCTCACTCAGGCCCTTTAGCTGCCTCCCATGTGCACGTGTGTGACAACAGTCACATAGACGGACATCATTTCAAAAATGACATTTTTTCATCCTGCCATAGTGAGACGGATGACTGTCTAGATCATCCCTGATTAGGAATTTCTACCCCCGACTCCATTTTTAGATTTAGAAATTTCCCTTTGCCTCTTGGAAATAGGCTTTGCATGAATAATTCATGAGGTGCATACATATAAATTAAACAAACATACTAGCGGCTTATTACAATTTCAATTATTAATAGAGTGGACAGCCAATGCAATTGAAACAGACAAAGCTGGCTTAGCTATAAGTGTAATCATATAAATGAGGAATTAAAGTTTTACAGCTCCCTTCTGTCACCCCAGTGCAGCAAAGAGAAGGAAATCCGCATAAATAAAAATATGAATTGTGTTACCTGACCGAAACACTCTGAGTCTCAGCACTAACAATCCGGAAGAATAAAATCCAATAAAATGCTGATAGCCTATGAGGGGGGACTTCACTGGATACACTTCCTTTTGCCCCCCATTTCACGCAGGTATGTCGTGGAGTTAACTTACAAATCAAAAATGACCCCTCACAAGTATTTGGGTGAGAATGTCCTCCTGTCCAGGGTCGGTTCTTGCATGTCACTTGACTCTGCTGGAATAAGATGCAGGCTTGAGACCTTCAATTGGATTAAGTTGGTTTTTGCAATGGATGCCAAGTGTGGGTGGGCATCCCTGCTGGGATGGGTCAAGGTTCCTAATCTGGCTGGGATGGAAGCCTATTGAATAAACAAGAAGAAAGGTGAGGAACACCCTCCCTTAGACAGGAGATGGGCTGAAGGTGCCCTTGTGGAAGTGGGTCGTCCCCAGTAGGAATGGATCAAAGCCCCTTATTCCACCTGGGAGGCCAATGCAGTGGAGGTACCGATACACTAGATGACAGCATCTACTCAGACAGGTATAACTGGAAACGTAGACCTATGAAGCAACGCTGTTGGGGGTGTGTGAGGGTGCTCTAAATTGCACCTCATTTTTAATTCCAGTAGATGGTACTTCACAAACATTAATTTCTCTTTTATGAATCCTGTACCACACAGGGTGTGACAGGGACATATGCATTGCATTGTCATTCCAGCAGATGGCACTTCACAAACATGAAAACTGCTTTTATGAATCCCATACCAACTGGTGCATAACAGAGACATATGCATTGCATTTGTCATTCCAACAGATGGTTTATCACAAACATGAAAACTGCTTTTACAAATCCCATACCAAATGGTGCATAACAGAGACGTATGCATTGCATTTGTCATTCCAACAGATGGTTTATCACAAACATGAAAACTGCTTTTATGAATCCCATACCAAATGGTGCATAACAGAGACGTATGCATTGCATTTGTCATTTCCAACAGATGGTTTATCACAAACACGAACACTGCTTTTACAAACCCCATACTGAATGGCACATAACAGAGCAAGATGCATTGCATGGCATCTACAAAGGTTAACACTGAGGTCTACTTTGATTATTTAGCTTTCAACCCCTTTTGGATTGGTAGCACAGTGAGTTCGTTCCCTAAAAGATCATGTGACGCACACTTTAGTCTGATCTCCAACCTAGGAACACTTTGCCTTGGATGGCCCTAACAACATAACTCCTAGGACCACTGGGACACACAAACCCCAGCAACACAATTAGATGGCAGTTCATGAAGGGTCCATTAGCCTTAATGAAGGCATATTTTTAATAAGTTGGCAACAGTCTCTGTAAGGATGAGTTGCTATAAATTCGCCCCGTACTTTTACAAATTACAAATTGAATATTTTCTTCTTCTTTTTCCAACCCTCTATATCCCAACTACAGGGTCACGGGTATCTGCTGGAGCCAATCCCAGCCAACACAGGGCGCAAGGCAGGAAACAAACCCCAGGCAGGGCGCCAACCCACCGCAGGGCACACATACACACACACCAAGAACACACTCGGGACAATTTAGGATCTCAATGCACCTAAACTGCATGTCTTTGGACTGTGGGAGGAAACCCACGCAGACACGGGGAGAACATGCAAACTTCACGCAGGGAGGACCTGGGAAGTGAACCCGGGTCTCGTAACTGCGAGGCAGCAACTACTCACTGCGCCACCGTGCCACCCACTAACTGAATATTTAGTAATAAAATCAAGTAGCCACTACAATGCTGTAACAAAATGGAGACTGTGCCTATGGAAGGCTTCACCGGAGAGAAGACATCATCTGATGGTCCTGACTGTTTTTTCAGTTGTTGTGGCCAGTAGGATGCTTAACATTCATGTAGCAGCAGCTCATTGAAACATTCCATGATCTAGCAGATGGCAATTTGAACAGCTTCCATGAAAATAAAAGGAAAAATACCTCAGTGTTCCACATGGAGAGCCAATCCAGGCACGGTGTGGATTTCATGTCTGCACTGGCCCCGTGCCCGACACTCGAGTAACTCTATTGTCTCTCATCTCCCTCCATGTAAGCTCATTCCATTCCTGGATCAGTGCACCTTGGGTCTGAAGGGAAAAAATTCTGGAGACAGTGGAGCCAATCCTATAAGTGCTCATCAAGCTCTCGCTCAGGGCTCTGGCAGCCCGATGCAATAAAGCCTCATTTAGGATTGATGGCAACAGGCTTCTTAAAGCCCGCTGCAGTTCTGCTGAGATCATTATGGCATTAACAGTTAGCGAAGTGCAGCAAGACTTTTTATAAATTGCATCTGTTTTTTTCTTATTCCTTCATTTTTTTCACACATTCGTTTTCTTTACTTGCTTGTCTTATTCAGAACCACAGGATGCTGGGGCCACTCCAAGAAGCAATATGGCAAATGGCAGGAATTTCATTGGGTCTGCTCTCTGATCTGAGACCAATCTAGAACTGGTAAGCAACTTAACACACACACACACGCACACGTTCATAGTGCTGGGAAGAAGGAGAGGTCCAGAATCCCTTCCATAGACCCTGTTGACAAAAGGAGATTGCTAAGCCGGTGTGGTCAGGTGCAGGAATGACATCTCCACTCCGTAAGAAAATTTGGGGTGCCAACTGGTTTATTATCCAAACACAATGATAACACTCTTCAGCATATACAGGGCGAGGCAGAAAGGATGGACGTTTTTTACAAAATCACAAAATTGTTAATTTTTTCTTACAAAGAAATTCATTGAAATATTTGAGTTCATATTGAATTAGCATTTGACAATTTGTAGGGCTGGAAATGCAGGGTCTAAATGCAAAATACGCTTTACCGAACGATTACTGAGGCCACGTTCAGAAGAATGCTTCTGAAAAGATAGATAGATAGATAGATAGATAGATAGATAGATAGATAGATAGATAGATAGATAGATAGAAAGATATGAAAGGCACTATTTAATAGATAGATAGATAGATAGATAGATAGATAGATAGATAGATAGATAGATAGATAGATAGATAGATAGATACTTTATTAATCCCAAGGGGAAATTCACATAATCCAGCAGCAGTATACTGATACAAAAACAATATTAAATTAAATAGTAATAAAAATGAAAAGAATTAAAATAAAATTAATGTTCGCATTTACTCCCCCGGGTGGAATTGAAGAGTCGCATAGTGTGGGGTCTCCTCAGTCTCTCAGTGGAGCAGGATGGTGACAGCAGTCTGTCGCTGAAGCTGCTCCTCTGTCTGGAGATGATCCTGTTCAGTGGATGCAGTGGATTCTCCATGATTGGCAGGAGTCTGCTCAGCGCCCGTCGCTCTGCCATGGATGTTAAACTGTCCAGCTCCGTGCCTACAATAGAGCCTGCCTTCCTCACCAGTTTGTCCAGGCGTGAGGCGTCCCTCTTCTTTATGCTGCCTCCCCAGCACACCACCGCATAGAAGAGGGCGCTCGCCACAACCATCTGATAGAACATCTGCAGCATCTTATTGGAGATGTTCAAAGACACCAGCCTTCTAAGGAAGTATAGTCAGCTCTGTCCTCTCTTGCACAGAGCATCAGTATTGGCAGTCCAGTCCAATTTGTTATCCAGCTGCACTCCCAGATATTTATAGGTCTGTACCATCTGCACAGTCACCTCTGATGATCACGGGGTCCATGAGGGGCCTGGGCCTCCTAAAATCCACCACCAGCTCCTTGGTCTTGCTGGTGTTAAGGTGTAAGTGGTTTGAGTCGCACCATTTAACAAAGTCTTTGATTAACTTTCTGTACTCCTCCTCCTGCCCACTCCTGATGCAGCCCACAATAGCAGTGTCGTCAGCGAACTTTTGCACGTGGCAGGACTCCGAGTCATATTGGAAGTCTGATGTATATAGATTGAACAGGACCGGAGAAAGTCCAGTCCCCTCGGCGCCCTGTATTGCTGCACACAATGTCAGACCTGCAGTTCCCAAGACGCACATATTGAGGTCTGTCTGTAAGATAGTCCACAATCCATGCCACAAGGTGTGAGTCTACTTCCATCTCAGTCAGCTGGACTGCGCAGCAGGGCTAGTCGTACACTTTCCACATTTTCAGGGGTAGGTGCCGTTCATGTAGCCCCCGGCGGTCTTTTGTTCATTAGTGTACCTCGTGTACGAAGTGCTTTAGGGATATCCAGAAAAAAAGGTTACAACAGCTGTTAAAAATCGAAAAATGAATATATTTCAACCAAATTTACAGGGTATGTTCCAAAATATGTGTTTATTTCTCAACATAATCGCCGTCCACTTTGATGCACTTCTTCAGCCTGGGCACCAGCTTTTTTATACCCTCGTCGAATACCCTCCGCTCCACCTTCGAAAGCCACTTCTCCACTGTCTCCTTCACCTCCTCATCGTTGAAAAAACGTTTCCCACCCAAGAATTCTTTTCAGTTTGGTGAAAAGGTGAAAATCTGAGGGCGCAGGGTCCGGGGAATAGGGTGGGTGGGTAACAATATCCCACCCAAAGGACACAAGCAGGTCCTGAGTCACACGAGCGGTATGGGGTCTGGCGTTGTCGTGAAGGAGGGACACACCACGAGTCAGCATTCCCCTCCTTTTGTCTTTAATCTTTTTTAGGGTCTTACAATATATTTCAGCATTGATGGTGGTCCCTTTGGCCATGAAATCCACCAACAAAACCCCTTTTCTGTCCCAAAAGACAGATGCCATAATCTTCCGCTCTGAAAACTGAACTTTGAATTTTTTGGCTGATGGGGAATGGGTATGGCGCCATTGTTGGGACTGCCTTTTGGACTCGGGAGTATAGTGACATACCCAAGTTTCGTCTCCAGTCACAATAGAGTCAAGGAACGCCTCACCCACGATTTCATAACGCTGAAGAAATTCACGTGCAGCCAAAACGTGATTTTGGCGATGTTCTGGAGTCAACATTTTTGGCACCCATCTTGCACTCAGCTTCCTGTAATCAAGTTTTTCTGAGACAATTTCACCCATGAGACTTCATGAGATGTGTGGGAACATTTCATGAAGGGTGTCAATCGTCACACGACGATCACTGCAAATTTTTTCATCAACTTGCTGCAGAAGCTCTTCTGAAACGAGAGACGGCCTCTCACTCCTTTCTTCGTCATGAGTGTCAGTGCGACCTTCTTTGAACGACCTAACCCACTTGTAAACATGCTGACGTGACATTACCTCAGGTCCATAAGTTTCCACAAGCTGACGATGGATCTCGGCCGCGGATTTGCGACGCAAAGTGAGGAACTTGATGACCGAACGAATCTCGCATCGGCGGTAGGTGGAGCAAACGGCCTCAGCAGAGGTTGACGGACTCGCTTGCTGTGATGACATTTCACAACTGACTGACGTGGGCCCGGGCTTATTTTGACCATTAGGACCCCCCTACACGCAGGTATGCCAACCTTCGAAAAAAAAAAAATTCCCTGCACCCTCCATTGCACTTGTAACCTTTTTTTCTGGATATCCCTCGTAGGACAGCTTTATTTTTGTGGATATTGAAATGGCAACAAAACTCACGCTGAACTGCGGCAATAGATTGGTTGTTCTTGACCAAACAGTTGTAGGCAAAAACGCGGTGTTCTATCGTCCACGGCTCCATGGCTTCAAATAAAAAGAAAATAAAAAAATGCTAAGACTTCGCGAACCTAACGCCACCTACCGCATATCTGTCACTCCACCTAGTGGCGAGTTCTAGCCATTTCAAAGACGTCCATCCTTAATGCCTCACCCTGTACTACTTCCCTCTATGTGGGTTTCTGTCAAAGGAAAGAGATTTTCGGGCATAATTGGCCAAGGTCAGTGAAATAGCGTCAGGTTGCTCATGCCAATAATGATGCCTTCCTTCCAGGAGGCCCAGGTTTTGGGGAAGACTGGCATGAGCTTCATGTAAAAATGTCTTCTCTGTTTCCACTTTGGAATCTACCTGTTCATCACTCCTGCTCCTCATAGCACACATGGACGTCTGGTGACTCAGAGCCTCTGCACGATACATTTTGGTCAAATTCCTCTCTGGGATCTTCCGCTATCTCAACTGATCTGTCTTTGAGTGTTGTATCATTGGCGACTGTTACTCTCAGTAGCTTTGCAGATTTTACTTTAGGATTTTTCTTATTTTTAAACTCAGTATCGAGGTGGTAGCCCTGGAGTTTTTTGCACATTTCTGGATCTTCAACAGAGCTCCATCCGGCAGGTTGCTCCTGCCAATCCTTCCAAGTGGCCCAGGTTTTTTTTTTTATTAAGCCTGGCCAAGGAAGGGGCGGGGTCAGTTGACCTCACTGGGCGGGTTCTTGGCCCTGTGGGAGAAAGAAGGAAATGACATCGTTAGCCCATCTGGTCCCGGTGGGTTATTACATACCTTGACAGAGCCTGTGAGGAGATGCATGTCACCAGTGTCCATGTCAATTTATTTATAGAGCACATTTAAAACAACATCAGTAATGCTGGAGCCAAAGGGCTTTACAATAAAATGCAGAATCAACATAAATAAAATGAACAGAATAAAATGCAATACAATCCAGCAGTAAATTGAAACAAACAAATGACTAGGAGGAAGGAACCATCGGCACAGAAAGCGGGAGAACAGAAATGCGTCGTCATCTCGTTTTGAACAGTTCAGCTGAAGGCAGGTCCTTAATGGAATGAGGTAAAGAGTTAAACAGACGAGGTGCAGCAGCTGCAGAAGTCCTGTCCCCCTTAGTTTTGAACTTAGTACAAGGGACCACGAGAGACAGCTGACCGGTAGATCTAAGCTCTCTGGATGGCTGGTGTAAAACACACAATTCAGACTAATGTGATGGAGCAGGCCCATGCATTGATTTTAAAACCAGCAGCAAATTTTTAAAGTCTGAAAAAAAAAAAATCAATAATAATAATAACTATACTTCCTTAGAAGGCTGGCGTCCTTCAACATCTGCCGTAAGATGCTGCAGATGTTCTATCAGACAGTTGTGGCGAGCGCCCTCTTCTACGCGGTGGTGTGCTGGGGAGGCAGCATAAAGAAGATGGACGCCTCACGCCTGGACAAACTGCTGAGGAATAATAATAGAGCAGCTCTCTACTACTGCAGGTGTCATTGAGGCCTTAGTATTCCATAATAACAGCAACACTCATTTCCACAACTCATTTTACTAAGAAAAGGGTGCCTCAAACTGCTTTATATAAAGTCACAGAAAGATTAAAATTAGAAAAACAACTCCAATGTTAAAAGGGGAGAGTCCCTAACAGAAGTGAACGTAATTAAATGGCAATTTAATTAGGAGAGTTTTTAACTTTCAAATGGGAATGATGGCAGAAGTCCGTATCCAGTCTGATACCATATGCTGTGGTCAGATGGAGAGGGAGGAGAGAACACAGGAAGCCCAGCTGGCGTAGATGCTGGAGAAAATAAACTTCTAGGGGTTCCATGGCCAAAAGACCACCCAGCCCCATCTGGGCTATTTAAATGTGATAAAGCCATGCCACCTTAGTAATGCAAATATAATGACAACTGCTAGAAGCTTCAGTGTTTAGCGGGAGTATCCTTCACCCTTGCCAGCATCAGAGGTCGCAGTAGAGTTCTGTGGTCAAACCAGGGTAGTCATACCTCCCTACTGCTCCACACAGGTGTCAGCAGTCCGAGGCTCCACTGTCACATCTGCAGTTTTAATGCCACTCTTGTGCTTACAGGGATGACTTTCACGGCTCTGAGTTCCACCTTCAGACCAATGACATTAGGTCAGGTTGAGTCAAAGGTATTATTATTTTTATTAATTTACTAGCAAAATACCCGCGCTGCGCAGCGGAGAAGTAGTGTGTTAAAGAAGTAATGAAAAAGAAAAGGAAACATTTTGAAAATGACGTAACATGATTGTCAATGTAATTGTTTTGTTTAACAATTTTGTTTAAACTATTTAAAGTTATTGTCTGCTTTTACATGCATTTTTATTACTATTTAATTTAATATTGTTTTTTTGTATCAGTATACTGCTGCTGGATTATGTGAATTTCTCCTTGGGATTAATAAAGTATCTATCTATCTATCTATCTATCTATCTACTGTATCTATCTATATATACACACACACACACACACACATATAAACATATACAGTATATACATATACACATATACATATATACTGTGGAAAGCGTACCCCCAGACACAGACAGACAGACACCAGGATGTCCAAAACACACTTCTTTATTTTCTTTTTCACTGCACCACAATGCCTTCAATGACCAACCCTCTCCTTTCTTTTTCTTCTTCTTCCTTCTTTCTTTCTCTCTTTCTTTCTTTCTTGACCTCCTTCCTCCTCCTCACAAGCTTTGTCTCCTTCCTCCCAACTCTGGCGCATTGTCTGGAACAAGGCGGCCCCTTTTATCATGACCCGGATGAGCCCCAGGCACTCCCCTTGACGTCACTTCCTGGTGTGGCGGAAGTGTCAGGAAAGCACCTGGAAGCACTCCGGGTGTCCTCAGAATTACTTCCGGCAGCACTTCCTGGTGTGACGGAAGTGCTGCCATCCAGGCTTCTCTCACTGACCGGGCGCCCCCTGGCGGTGGCCATGTCCTCTCATGCAGGGTGTCCCAGCTCTGTCCCTGTGACCCCCAAATAATCCCAGGCGGCTGCCCTCTTGTGGCCGAGGAAAAGTATTGTCCAACTATCCAGGCGTCCCGGTCGTGTAGTGTCCCCGGTCATCTGTGACAATACATATACATACATATCTACATATATACATATACATACATATATATATACACATACATATATACATATATATATACATATCTACATATAGACACACATACCTACATACACACACACACATATATAAACATATACACATATATATGTATATATATACACACATATATATGTGTGTGTGTGTATATATATATTGGAATAGTTTTACTTGCATTGCACCACAGCGTGTGGTTTGTTTATTTGACAGTATGTAGATCGGGGTAATTACATTCAAGGCATTCGTAGTGGGTGGTTACCTACCAGGTAACACTTGTGGTTGGTCAGCAAGTCGGTGAACACAGTATGTACAGTATGTAGATTGGTGCATATATATATATACATATATATAGCAAAATACCTGCGCTTCGCAGTGAATAAGTAGTGTGTAAAAGAAGTTATGAAAAAGAAAAGGAAACATTTTAAAAATAACGTAACATGATTGTCAATATACAGTAATTGTTTTGTGAGTGTTATGAGTGTTGCTGTCATCAAGGATTTGATTCTCATGATTTCTTTCAATCAGGTTCGTATTTGGAGGATGTGTTGTGTTCAAGTTATATTCCGTGTTTGTCAATCGTTGTAAAGATGACAGGTTTCATTCATCAATTCCTTTCTTACTGCATCAATGAACAGCTCGTCTTCCTCTTTATTTGAGACATCACACACTGCATGCACAGGTTTTTTTTTACACTGTCTTCCTTTAGCGGGACATTGACTTTTTCCACCGTGTGCTTTGTTTCCGCAGTAGCTGCACTTATGAATATGCTTGTATGCGTCACTTGCTTCATATTCTTTTGCTGCCTTCTCAATTGTGTAATTCGGTTTTTGTTCAGCACTCTTTGGAACTGTTGCTTGTTGCCTGCGTACTGCGTTCACAGTCGGTTCATGTGAGCCGCTCGGAGTACATGCATCGAAGGTTCTCAGCTGTGCTTGTGCTATCTCGTGAGATGTCCACGGCTTATTGTTAACTAAGACCTGGCACTTAAAAGTTTCTCTCGCAGTTTCGCTGAGTTTGTGCCAAACACCACCCTGACCATCTCATCTTCGTTTCCATATGCACAGTCCTTCACCCGCAGATATTTAGCGGCCAAGTGTTTCTATTGGATTGCCACTGACGGACGGCCTAATATGGGCAGGCACTAAATTACGTGGGAGGCGTGACGATGAGGGACGCAACTCCACCTCACATGGCGACCGAGCTGCAGGCTATGGCCGGTATATATGTACATAATTAGGTTCCAGTTATGACCGTTACGCATAGAAATTGCCTAACTTTTGTAAGTAAGCTGTAAGGAATGAGCCTGCCAAGTTTCAGCCTTCTACCTACACAGGAAGTTGGAGAATTAGTGATGAGTCAGTGAGTGAGTGAGTCAGTGAGGGCTTTGTCTTTTATTAGTATAGATTATTATTTCCCCCTTGGCTGGGTTACGTTTATTGTGTCCATTGTCTTTGTTACCAGAGCTGGTTATTTAGTTCTTTTTTTGTCTGTGTGTATCATGTTAAAAAGTTCCTTGTGTTTTGTGAGTGGTTCCCCCAAGAGGCGGGGCCACCTGTCAATCATCACAAAGTACCGCCCTCAGCCCTACGACAGGTGGAGGATATCCCACAGTACCTTGTGGTTCATTTGAATGCCCCTGAGAGTTTGGTGAGCTTTCCTTTGTGATTTTCCTTGTCTTTTTGTAATTTTGTAATGTGCTCTGTTCTTGACCACTGTCTGGATTTCGTACTGCTCGCCTTGGATTGCCTTTGCCTTTTCAGGGAATTTCTTTTTGCTTTTGATGCTCCATGGAGCATCTTGTTACTACTGAACATTTATTTTTTTGTGAAGAATAAATCTCTGTATTTATCAAGACTCTATGGTTGCCCTTGTTACTTGCCAGGGTTTGATGGTTTTCCCCTGTAGTGAACATCTTTGGAGATATTTATACACTTGTTTGTACTGAACATTTCTTAGCAAAGACTAAATTTATTTATAAAGACTCTATGATCGCCCTTGTTACTTTCCGGGGTCTGATGATTTTTTTCCCCTGTAGTGAATGTTTTTGGAGATGTTTATAGACTTTGTGTTTGCTTTCCTTCAAGGTCCATGACATTTCGGTCCTTCTGAAGTCTAACAAAAGGAGGTCCAACTTAAGCTTTGTAACACACTAGTGGGGCCTCACCTGCAGTACTGTGTTCACATTACAAAAAAGACATAGCAGGCACTGGAGGACATCCAGAGGAGGCTTATTAAAGGACTGAGAGGTACAATGCGAGCTATGAGGAGAGATCAAGGCAGAAGAACCTTCTCTTAAAAGATAACGTTAGTATTTGTATTAACTTGCCAAAATTGTGTTCTGAAGTGGAACGTTTTTTAATAAATTTTCAAAACTCCTTGTCTGTACTTTCAACTTATTATAGCACTAATGAATACACAAGACCAATAAAGTACATCTATTCTATTCTATTCTATTCTAGAAGGTATGAGGAGAGGAGAGCAAGAGAGAGAGAGAGAGAGACATCTGGAGGTGAAGCATGGAACTACAGCACACAAGCCTGGGGAATTTGCAACTGAAGTTGAAGTTGAATTTGTTTTCCGGATTTATGAGCAAGACGCGTCTCACAATACAATACAATTTATTTTTGTATAGCCCAAAGAAGTACCGCAATGGGCTTTAACAGGCCTTGCCTTTTGACAGCTGCATTGACTCTCTAAGAAGACTAGAAAAAAACTCCCCAAAAAACCCCTTGGTGGGATAATAATGGAAGAAAGGAGGTTCAAAGAGAGACCCCTTTCCAGGTAGGTTGGGCGTGCAGTGGGTGTCAAAACAATACAATCCACAGAACGGAAGTAATCCTCAACTCAGTGTAAAAATAAAAATATTACAAGTGCGGAGCAGAATTCAACAGTAGATACAACATAATATGATTTGGATTTGTTTAGAGGCCATCAGGCTGCCCCCTGAGTCAGCTCTGGGCCAGCCAATCCGATGACAGGACCCCTCTACCCAACGATTCCTGCGATCCTCCATCAGGGATGACTTTACCTCAGGCAGGCAAAACAACTTGACAGGTGGGCCGTGGGCACCAAGTGCCACATTTGAGTACTGAGAAGAGAAACTGAATATTTGAGGGTGAGTAACAAATTCTAACTATCATGTTACGTATGTTTTAGTGCTAATGACTAACAACAGAGATGCAGTCTGCACAGTTAATCAGCAGCTCTAGTCAGGGTGTGCTAAACTGACGTAGTGAGTCTTCAGCCTGAGAGTGAAGGGGCATCTCTTATAGTAGCAGGCAGACCACTCCACAGTTTAGGGCCCCCTGTAACTAAAAGCTCGACCTCCTATTGTTATTTTATTAATCCTTGGACTCATACGCAGACCGGCATCTTGAGAT
This sequence comes from Polypterus senegalus, assembly GCF_016835505.1. Lineage (NCBI taxonomy): Eukaryota > Metazoa > Chordata > Cladistia > Polypteriformes > Polypteridae > Polypterus > Polypterus senegalus. The sequence goes on from NC_053171.1 coordinate 16,230,607, forward strand.
CTTAATGTGCGCTCGGGTATGTAACTTATGATAAGTTCAGATAAGTAAAACGGACCTCGGTCATTTAAGACTTTATATGTTAAAAGGAGGATTTTGAAATCTGCCCTAAACTTAACCGGGAGCCAGTGTAAGGATTTAAGAACTGGAGTTATGTGTTTGTATTTTCTAGTTCTTGTAATAATTCTTGCAGCAGCATTTTGGATTAACTGGATGTTGTATAAAGAACAGTTTGAACATCCAGTGAAGACCGCATTGAAGAAAGAAACGCAGGAATTAATTACTCAGAATATTGTATATTTCCGAATATTTTTAAGATAGAAGAAACACGATTTAGACAACTTTGAAATGTGCGCTTTAAATGACATGCTAGAGTCAAAGAGTAAAATTAACCGGGATTCCAACTGAGTTAAATGATGACAGAATATTGTTGTGATCAGCGTCATTCCCTCCAACAATTAACAAGATGAACCCTTTTGTTGGTATTTTTTCCGAAGTGCCCAACCACTTTTTTTTTTCTGGTGGGACAGAGCATTTATGTTATTTGCGACGGCTTGCTGGGGATTTCTTCAAACTTCTGTCGTCTTCTAACAGAACAGCAAGGACTGTAAAAGCAGATGGGTCAAAAATGGTGATTGCATCCCGCACCGTAATTTGTTAATTTCAGCTTTGCTGTGGAACTGTATCCTGTTGGCTTTTTTTTTTATTGTGTTGCAAAATATTTCCTTTTGTTTATTAAGTTGCGAGTAGACCTTAGTGCTGGTCTGGGCTTTGTGTTGGACCCCCAGTATTCTGATCATGCAGCTGCACCCGGCGGGGGGGACGTGATACAACATAATCTAACCTTGCAATTAATAAATGGAAGTTTTCAAAATGTTTACAAATCTGTACTGCATGCGGTGCTTGAGCTACATCTGTGCGCGTTGAAGTTTCCCGGAAGAATAAGGGTCCCAAATTTCAACGAGTTCGGCGCAGACAGACACGATGACAGTAGGTGCCTCCTCGTTTTGCTGTCAGCGAGCCTGGTGAAAATGAATTTACAAAGAAGAGAGTGTCCAATGCTCGGATGTGTAAGAGTTAACGATGGCGTAAACCGTAAGGAGGGGATTGCGGCGACTTTAATCAAAAGGATATCAGGAGCATCGCCACTAATCTGCCGGTCCTTTTAATATGGTTGCACAAATGAGCACCTCCCACACTCCCCGCTGTGACCACTTCTCTGGAACAATATGATAAAGCGCCATAAATCAAAGTCTCCCTTTATCATCTGCTGCACTTCTTCTCGGCCCTAATGATGATGGGATTGCGTCTTTCCCTATTAATGGGGGAGTTACAGCTGTTGGGGTAATCATAGTGTGTAATGCAAAGCTGAAGGAAAAGTCGTTCTGTTTTATTACATGGCTGCAAGATTAACAGCAGCGTCTGATTGGAGGGAGGGATGCACAGCGGCGTTCTGTTCTCTTTCTTTTTGATGACTCCCGTCTGATGCCTATAGACTCCCACCCATTGCCATTTGTTTACTTTCCAATGTTTATCTGTTAAAGGCTGCAGGGCCATCTTAACGCCTGGACACCCTGGGCAGTTGCCTGGGGGCCCCACCAGCATAGGGGCTCCATGTTAATCTATGTATGTTGTGTGGTATATGGCCGGCAGTTCATCCCGGCCAATACCCTCAAGCCACCAGGGGCATCATGGACCTTGGAGTTTTAATTCACAGCCCTGCTGTGATGCTGGGGGACGCTGCAGGGAGGCTCAGGGACTTGTATTTTCCGTATAGCCAGACACCAGATAAAAGTCGAAGAAATTAATTTATTAATACAATAAAATTGCACAAAGCACCTCCACCTCCACTATACTCAATAAATCGCAATAACACAATCCTCCACTTCCAGACGCTTCATCGCCCTTCCTCCCAATTCAACTCCCTTTGCTGGGGTTTCCCAGAGTCCTTTATAGTCCTTGACCCAGAAGTGTTTCTGTCCCTCAGTCCACGTGATTTCACTTCTGGGTCAGTTGAAAACGCCTTCTTTTCTTCAGCCCGGAAGTACCTCATTCCTTCCGTCCCCATGACTGAGAAGTACTTCCGGGCTGAAGAAAACCCAGACTCTGGGAAACCCCAGCAAAGGGAGTTGAATTGGGAGGAAGGGTGATGAAGCGTCTGGAAGTGGAGGATTGTGTTATTGTGATTTATTGAGTATAGTGGAGGTGAAGGTGCTTTGTGCACCTTATTGTATTAATAAATTAATTTCTTGGACTTTTATCTGGTGTCTGACGTGTGGTCTGATGGTTCAAGGGGACAATAACGCCCCTATCTGTCACAGTTATGACTTGCTGTCAGTAAATAAACACTAGACTATACTAAACTATTACTATTTGTTATTGTGTTGCAAATGGACATTGGCAGGCACCTCCCTGGCCGGAATGCCCGTTCTTATCCTACAACAGTCAAAGTACAAAAGACTTTTTACAAAGCCATTCTCTGAAATAACAGGGGCTCCTCAAGGATGTGTGCCGTCTCCTCTACTATTTAGCTGTACATCGGTGACCAGGGACAGAACAACGAGCACTGCTCAGTGATCAAGTGCGCTGATGACACCGTGCTGACAGGACGCACCTTTGGGGACGACACTTAGTAAAACGAGGCAATAAGAACAGCTTTACTCGGAAAGTCAAGAAGGAATTCATTTCAAGAGGCAGAAACCTTCACCTTCACTGATCATCGTTCTGGTGGAAGACATAGAAATGGTGACTGAATATAAATACTTTGGAACTCTGTCTACTCTCCCTATATAAAAAATCCTAAGCCTAAAACTGCAACGATTTTGTGCGACGATTTTATGTGACATTTTTATGTCACCTTTTTTGTCACGCTTTCAATCAAGCTTATTTTAAAACCTACATATATATGTTTGGTATCATTCTTTCCAGAATTTATCGAACTTTAATGTGATGTTGTTAGATTTTCAGATTCTCAATCCATTTTTCAATTATAATGTAAAAAATATCAAGAACTCACGTCCCGCGAGATGGTACTTTGTGCCAAGAGATTGCACAGGAAATAAAAGACAAAGAGTAGATGACAAAGAAAATTGCTGTACAGTGTGAAGGACAGCCGGGTCCCATGCCCGGCAGGGATATCCCTGCTGCTTATGTTCCGGGGGAGCCCCCGTGGGCAGTCCAATACCTCCCCCGGGACGCTTGGTGGCAGCCTCCATGGCCCATGGTGATTCCCCAACCGCCCGCAAGGCTCCATGGGAGATGGAGTCCTCCACAGCTTGGTTGGGGCCCGGGGTGGCCGCTAGGGGGGGCTGTCTGCGTCCCACAGCCTGGCTGGACGAGTCTTCAGCCCCACCTGGAGGTGCAATTAGGACCAGGTGGTTAATCACCTGGAACACTTCCGGGTGGGCTATAAAGGGCCCAGCCACCACCACTCGACGAGCCAGAGTTGGGAGGAAGAAGACGAAGCTTGTCTGGGAGGAGTGGTGGAGCGAGGTGGAGAATTGTGTTTTGTGCTCTGGGACTGTGTTTGGGCTGTGTGGCACGGGGAAGACGTGTCCCACAGCTGAAGAAAAATAAAAGTCTTTTGTACTTTTTATACGTGCCTCCGTGTCTTTCTGTGTCGGGTCAGGCGCCTATATAGCGCCTTTGTTACAACAGGCTGTTAAATGTTCGAAGCGCCACGTGAGATGAGGATCACACGGCACGGCAGCAGCAGCAGGCCAGCAGCTGATCGAGCAAAGAAGAAGTAAAAAAAAAAATTTGTTTTGCATTGTATCACCGTTTAAGAGGGGGTTTCGGAGGAGCCCCCCTCTTCACAATGTGAGAGGCAGAGATGCAAAGTGACCAGCGCGTAGTGCAGAAAAGGGGGGGTTGTTCAGTTTAAAAAAAAATTAACTGATACTTTTACAAACTAGGGGGCTTTGCCCCCTGCTCACTTCACTTGCCAACCCCGTGTGGCCCCTACGCGCTAATCATCTCCTGAATCTGCTGAGCTTTGGGATAAACACGAAAATCAACTCTGTCTTTGATATCTCCGTCTTTTCAAACTATTATCGCTGACAATTCGCCACATGTTGGTTTATTATATATGCGAGTGTGATCTTTCGGATTCATATAGAAATCCAAGAAAACTTCTTTGTCCGTGTTTTTCAGATAAACTTCGTGTAAAGTGCGATACTTTTGGATGTATGGGTTTGTATCCATTATTGGCTGCAGAATTTCTAATACGTCTGATTGTTTAACTCTTTTGATTCTCTGTTGCATCACTTCTCCGTGATCATAAATATAAAGCTGACTGAATTGTGGTTTCTTTAAAATTAAACTTGTGGTACCTTTAATTGCTGCTGGACCACAAATTCTCATAGCATATGGTCCTGAATCGTGTAAATCTACTGTACGTTTTGAGCAGTGAATGATGCGAACGCGAACAGATTATTGTAGATGCAAATATTTTGCCTGTAGTGTTTGTGGATTTCACTTTCACCAAACAACAAATCTTTTAATTCTCGCGGATACTCCTCTTCATTGGGAAGAAACACTACTTTTCCCTGATGGCAACACGAATTAGACAATCTACAAGTCTCCGACTTATAGTTTAAAGCCGAACAATATCTACATACTCCTGTCATATCACCCATGTCCATATACAGTAGAACCTTCCGTTCACGAACGTCTCGGTAGACGTACAACTCGGTTTACGACCAAACAGTTCGCCAAACTGTTGCCTCGGCTCGCGACTACACACTTGGTATGCGAACAAGCCAGTTTCCCTTTAGGTTTGTACGTGTTCAGTCTCTCCCTGTGCATTTCCTGTGCAGCGAGCGAGCGAGCAAGAGAGAGAGAGAACGACACACACACAGGTGCGCGCGCGAGAGACACACACACACACACAGGCGTTCCAGGCTCGCGAAAGAGACACACACACACACGAAAGAGAGAGAGAGAGAGAGCGAGCAAGAGAGAGAGAGCACGACACACATACACAGGCGCTCGCGCGAGAGACAGACACAGACACACACACACAGACAGACAGACAGACACACACACACACACACACACACACACACAGATGCGCGCGAGACAGAGGCACACACACACACACACACACACACACACACAGGCGTTCCAGGCTCGCGAAAGAGACACACGCACACACGAAAGAGCGAGCGAGAGGGGAGGGCTGGATGCTTAAGGTAGAAAAGGCTTGTTTTAGTTTTCAGTTCTGTTTACACCGATCGGTTCATAGCGTGCATTGTTGCAATGTTACTTTTCTTGGTGGTTTATTAAATTACGGATTTTTCAAATGTTCATTTTTTCCCTGTGCTTAAAACACATTAAAAAAAAAGTGTTTTTAGCAAGCGGTGCGTAGCACTATAGCACAAACTATTGCAGTGTTAGTTTTCGCTGTTGTTCAAGGTTTTCTCAGTGTTATTCAATGTTTTTACATTTAGTTTACTATTATGCTGTGCATTCTATGGTATAATTAACTATATTTGTGCTTAAAAACTAAAAAAAATATATATTTACATACAGTTTTTATGGTTTGGAATGGATTAATTGTATTTACATACAATCCTATGGTGGAAGTTGCTTCGGTTCACGACCAAATCGGTTTACGACCAGAGTTTTGGAACGAATTATGGTCGTGGACCGAGGTTCCACTGTATTCAACCTCTTTTCGCTGTTCCGTTATTTCACCCAGCAATAATTTCCGTTTGTTAGCGCTAACAGTTTTTTGAGACTTTCGAATTGTAGCACTTTCATTATCTGTAACCTGCTCTGCATGTGTACCGCACCCACGTTTTGAACCTCTTTATGACGTTCTACTTCGTCTTCTACTCTGTCTTTTCTTCTTCTACTCTTTGCCTTTTATTTCCACCCTCTGTTAGGTTTTAATTCATCTCTTGGCACAAAGTCTCATCTTGCGGGAGTTGAAGTTATCTCTCTGAAAAAGTTTTGTCTCCTCCCAAATTTTTTTTTTTTACATAATAGAAAGATATCTCTTTCGATGTGAGCCCAATAGAAAATTGGCTCAAACCTCCAGTCATATGGTTTCCAGACAGGAAGGGGAGGGTCCAGGAGGGCAGACAACAGAAGTGACATCAGCGGGGCACCGACCATCACTCTTCTGTTCTGCAGAGGGAGAAAGACACGTTTGAGTAAAGTGATGCACCATCTGTTGGAATGCCAAATGCAGCCACATTTTGTTACTACCTGCCTCTCAAGATACATTCCAATCGATGGCGCTCTGTAAACTCTAATGCTCGGCTTGCTCAGATTTGACTGAATCAAAACCCTGAGCCTCAGGTATCTCCTGTCACACAAGCAGAAGCCACATTTGTCAACGAAATGACACATTAACCTCTTGAATACTCCACCATATCCAGCACAGTGGCCCAATTAACTAAATCACGCTGTCCATGAGGCATCTTCCTCTGAAGTGGATTAGTCAGATATCTGCTGCTGCTTTGTATTAACACTTGGAAATGACAACACTGTCACAAAGATTAAAACCGCCAATACAATTACATTTTTTTTTAAGGTGAGTTGTTTGGTTCTGTCCTTTCCTCTTGTTTTGATGAGCTTTGGTGAGAATTTATCTTCCTCATGTGTTCTTTTGTAAGTCATTTTTCGACTTTGCATATTGTTAATATGAGATCATTGTAAATAATTGAAATAAAACAACATTAAATTCATGCAAAATCATTTTATCATCATGTCTTATGTGAGTGTCAGGAATCAGAGTATAAAATAAAACACGTCAGGTTGAAGAGCAGCTTCTCCTTAAAATCTCCCAGCCACCCCTGCCGTAAAGGCCTGCTGTTTTTATGTGTTATTGTTTTCTTCATAAATTATTGTAGCTAATTACTTTTATAACCTTTTTTTTTCATTCTGCATCAAGATGTATTCTCATGCATATGCCAATCTCTGTCATGATAACAGGCATCGCCACCAAAAACAATGAAAATAATCAAGAGCCCACATTACTTTTATGAAAAGGTTATAATGCTACAATAAATTTAGGTTGATATGAGTATTTATGACAATGAGGTTAATGATCAATTCATAAAAATGAGAGCCCCTTCATGAATAGTTAAACATGCTAAATATAATTGTTTTGATAAGAGCAATAATGAAGATGATGATCGTGTTCACAACAATGAAAATAATCAACTGCTCATCCTACCCACCATCCACTCTCAGTTTCTGAATATCTGCTAATCCCGGTCAAAGCGTATCCTGAAGAAGAAATCCTGGATGTGATGCCACTCGGAATAACGGCTTCATAAAGATAAATCCTGCTGCTGCCAGGATTGGCTCTGAGCCCCTCGTTAAGCGGGCTTTGTGAATGCTAAAGTAGTGTTTAGGGTGGCATGGTGGCACCGTTCAAAGAGACCACATGCACATCCAGGATCAGGGGCTTCATTTATAAGCAAGAGAGGCTCAAAATGTGTGAACGCACAAGAAAAACGTGACAGGGGAAACAAGCGGATACGTATGTACAGCCACTCTGAGCCATAAGGGGAGCGATGACACCCGTGATCAAGCAGGATATAATAATAATCCATATCACCAATTCCTGCGGTGGGCTGGTGCCCTGCCCGGGGTTTGTTTCCTGCCTTGTGCCCTGTGTTGGCTAGGATTGGCTCCAGCGGACCCCCATGACCCTGTAGTTGGGATATAGCAGGTTGGATAATGGATGGATGGGTGGATATCACCAATTCATCACTAAGATATTGGCAAACATATTACACATCAAAAGTGATGAATGCGATGCTCAGATCCCTTTCAAGAGGGCCAATGCTGCGTATTTGCGCTGAAGAACTTTTGTATCAGTTTACAGTACTTGCTGTCACTTCTCAGGGGTCTGGGGCATCTCAGCGAGGGTCCATCCAGCCATTAACTGACCGACCAACAAGCCACTACATCCAGTTTTCCTACAGTATTAAGTGGTGCTAAGTTGTCCATGGCTTCAGGTGAATTTTAAATAAATACCTACATAATAATACATTTTAATAATACATTTTATTTATAATGGGCAGCACGGTGGCGCAGTGGTAGCCTGGGTTCGCTTCCCGGGTCCTCCCTGCGTGTTCTCCTCCTGTGTCTGCGTGGGTTTCCTCCGGGCGCTCCGGTTTCCTCCCACAATCCAAAGACATGCAGGTTAGGTGGATTGGCGATTCTAAATTGGCCCTAGTGAGTGCTTGGTGTGTGGGTGTGTTTGTGTGTGTCCTGCGGTGGGTTGGCACCCTGCCCAGGATGGTTCCTGCCTTGTGCCCTGGGATTGGCTCCAGCAGACCCCCGTGACCCTGTATTCGGATTCAGCGGGTTAGAAAATGGATGGATGGATTTTATTTATAATGCCCTTTATATTTGAAACAAATCTCAAAGTGCTACAAAATTAATTCGACCCGAAAGCTCTGATAAAAAGATACGTTTTAAGACCAGATTTAAAAGCATCAACAGTCTGTGGCGTCCTCAGATACTCAGGGAGAGCATTCCACAGTCTGGGTGCAGCCGAGCAAAAAGCTCGATCTCCCATGGTATGAAGTCTAGTCTTAGGAGTTTTCAAAAGATGTACTGATGCAGAGCGAAGGTTGCGTGTGGACGTATGTAAGGAAATAAGTTCTTTAAGGTAGGGAGGGGCATCCCCATAAATACACTGGTGGGTAAGAAGGGCAACCTTGTAATCAATTCTAAATGAAACAGGGAGCCAGGGAAGAGATTTAAGAATGGGCGTAATAGGATCGTATTTACGCCCTCTCATCAGGATCCTAGCAGCACTGTTCTGAATATACTGCAGCTTTTGAAGGCTTTTTTCCAGTAGTCCCAATGAGAAGTGCATTGCAGAAGTCCAGCCCGGAGGAGACAAATGCATGGAGTAACTTTTCTGCATCAGCAAACGTGAGTGCTGGACGCAATTTTGCTATATTCCTGAGGTGAAAATAAGACGTTTTACACAGATGTTTGACATGAGCCTCATACGTCAAATGAGAGTCCATTTTAACCCCAAGGTTTATAACGGATGTTGACAATGGGATATCCTGACCAGAAAAGGTAATACTGGTGATGTTAGATGACCTAACCTGGTGTGGGGTGCCTACTTAAATAGCTTCAGTCTTAGAGATGTTCAGCTGCAGGAAATTTTGCTTCATCCATGACTTTATCTCCTCCAAACAGATGGTCAAAGTGGATGATGGCAGAGTAGACATATTGTGATAGACCAGCCCGGCCACAGACAGACAGACACCGAATGTCCCGAATATACACACGTTTATGAATCTCAATACGATTAAACTACACCACAATATCTAAAACAGCCAACTCAGCGTCTTTTCTTTCTCTTTCTCTCTCTCGCTCTTTCTTTCTTTTCCCTCTTCGGTCACCGCCTCCTCCTCCTTACTCTGGCTCCCGTCTGAAAGAGACAAATATATGGGACATTGGGTATAATATTTATCGTACTTGTAAAAGTTTGCTTTTTTCAGTTTTATTCTCTCAATGTCGATCACCCCCCGCCCGCCTCTCCTGATCTGACTCTAAGTAACAGCGCCAGCGTAAATTCACACCCGATCTGACGCTGTTCCTTTTCAAATAATATTGCATTAGTGCGATGACGTTTTCTGATTGGCACTATTCAGGTTATAAAATGATTTCTTCAGAATGTCACATATACCTGCGTCTGTGTTTTTTTTGATAAGGCGCATACTAATTCTGCGTGAGCGGGGACACTCAATAAAACTGAATAAAAACAAATCAAGTGACGGCGAGATACGAAGAAGGCAGATTCACCAGCGTTGGTGTGCCAGCTTTTATCCCTCCAGATCAGAGAATGTCCAGTTCCACTGCCTCAAAACACTACTCACATCTCCAGTTATTCCCAGTTTCAAATAAAAACTAACAGCGTCAGATCCCTAGGGCGGTAGTATGTATCGTGATCGTGAGTGAAAGAATAAAAGTGAAGTACGGTACTATCAATGTACACGGTCTGTTCCAGATGCAAACCAAGTGTATGTGTGTATTGTGTAATATTAACAATAAGAGCAGCGCACTAAGGAAAATGGCAAATATATGAGGCAGTGGGGATCGAACCGGGGACTCTTGATTACAAGTCAGCAAATCTTACCTCTACGCCACAGAAGCTGTTGTATTGTCCTTGAACCTTTTGTGAAAGTGTTTATTTGATCTTTGGGCTTCAGGCTTCACACATTCTATAGTTTATGCATACATTTTGTAACATTAATTACTTAAATATGAAAAAGTTTCTGTTTTAACAATGTGTTTACACAGATTACTGTGGAAACGGAACACACATGAAATGTGTTCCAAATAACGATCTATTATTTCCACTCTAAAACTCCAGCAGTTCACTCACTCCCAGATAATCAAACAAGGCATGAGCTGGGAGAACTTAGTGAGCGTTCTGCGACGGTGGGGGACAGAATAGCCGGCTGCTTGCTGCTTGTCTTAATCGGCACATTTACAGGACAAAAGACGCTGGTGGAGGGGTGCGAACGGATTTAAGGTGGGCTGGATTTACGAGTTTTCTCGTAGGCTCTGGTAATTCTAGTGTGAAGCACAAGCAGGCAGACACAGACAGGGCCTATTTGATTTGACGTTATTTTTTCCATAATATAAAAAAAGTGCTCTCTACTATTATTGGCACCCCTTGTATAAATTAGTAAGAAAAGGCTTCTTTCTGGCATACCTTGCACATAATATCTAGGCATGGAGATGCCATCTGATGGTGGTTCTGGAGACTTTCGTAACCCCTGGATTTTACTTTTTCTTGCAATTCCTCAACAGTGATCATTGGAGATATCATTGCCTCTCTTACCATCCTTCTCACTGTATGTGGGGGTAAAATAAACTTGGGTTCTCTTCCAGACAAGTTTGTCCCAGTTCCAGTTGATGACCACTTTTTTATTATTGCCCAAGCTGTAGAAATGGGCATTTTCAGGCGAGTAGCTTTTTTTTTATAACCATTCCCCGATTTATGAAGGGCAATACACTTCTCCCTTGATTTGGACTGAGTCTTCTCTTTTCTTTGCCATGATGATGGCTGGCAAAGGAAATTTGGTTCTGTGTCTCCTCACATTTGTATCCCAGTTAATCAGGAATTCGTTGATTTCAGCTTTAAAGTTCCTAAACACGCCAATCAATTTGACAATGCCCAATTTAAATGGGTGACATTGTCAGTTAGTCATTGTCCAACCCACTACATCCTAACACAGGGTCACAGGGGTCTGCTGGAGCCAATGCCAGCCAGCACAGGGCGCAAGGCAGGAACAAAACCCGGGCAGCGTGCCAGCCCACCGCAGGGCACACACACACACACGCCACAATACCAAGCGCACACACACGGGACAATTTAGAATCGCCAATGCACCTAACCTGCATGACTTTGGACTGTGGGAGGAAACCCACGCAGACACGGGGAGAACATGCATACATACCCGGGAAGCAAACCCAGGTCTCCTTACTGCGAGGCACTGTGCCACCATGCCGTTTCACATTAATTTCTAAGGGTGCCAACAATTGTGCCAAATGTGTTTTTGTTAAGAATATTGATTTCTTCATGAGGGCTTTGCTTTTCTTTGAATTAAACTTGTTTCAATTAAAAGTCAGACATTTCTCATTTTTTCAGTGCAAGATGACGGTTCTTCTTTTTAACTCTTCTTACTAATTTTCACAAGGGGTGCCAATAATAGTGGCGGGCACTGTAAATGGCAAAAAATTCGTACAAAAATAAATATTTGTAAAAATTCACTATTTGTGCTTGTCCAAATACCTTATTAGGATTCGGCTCGTCCCCTACATTATGGGATAAGGCAGGACGTTTAATGTGGACCTAAACCGATCCAGAATGTCACCTAAAACTGAACGAGCTCACTCACGTTCAAGTTCTTCACTTGCAAATACGTTACGTTAAGTTCACCGTTCTTAGAAAAACGAGTTTGTTCAATGAACGCCGTGCTCTTTTGAACTCGTTCATGCACGACACTGGAAATTATATTCCTAACCTCCAGCTAATGACTTTGGCCTTCACAACATCTTCAAAAAGAGTGCATTTTAAAAGGCTCGGCAAGTGATTTCTTTTTTTTTTTTTTTTTCTAAGATGACTGCAAATGACCTTTCCATTACAAGATTAACTAGGACGGAGAATTTTTAATTGATGTTTGTTTCCAGTCAAGTTCGATACTCCAGGACCTCACTTAAATCCAATTAATCGCCATCCATCAAGTGACAGCATGGACTCTTATTCACATAATGGCTTCGCTTGCAGTCAGGTGAGCACATAAAGCGAATTGGAAGGCGGGCCGCTGATTATTTTACTAAACAGGTTCACTTTTTTATTTGTCAGAGGCGACTGGCCTCTTGATCTTAACTGAAACACTCGGGATCGCATCTCATTTCAGCCGTCCATTTGTTTTACTTTGAAATTTGTGCCTCCTGCAGGATGTCATTTCCTTAGGTTTAATATTTCCTTCAATTTCAGCATTAATTATTTTAAAATATTGAAAACTCTGATGCCTTGGGACGTTCTCCAAGAATATTATGGATATTGAGAATAAGGTTATTGGGTACAATTCATGGCTGAAGAGGGGGGATAAAGCAATTCAGCTCGCTGTTGGGATGCTGTAGCACCGTGTCGCAGTTTGGTGGCAACTGGGCAACAGTCGACTCGGCAAAAAGACAACTCAGCGAAAGATAACTCAGCGAAAAGACAACTCGGTGAAAAGACAACTCGGTGAAAAGACAACTCGGTGAAAAGACAACTCGATGAAAAGACAACTCGATGAAAGACCACCCAGCAAAAAGATAACTCAGCAAAAAGATCACTCGGCGAAAAGACAACCAGGCGGAAAGACAACTCAATGAAAGACAACTTGGCGAAAAGACAACTCGGCGAAAAGACAACTTGGTGAAAAGACAACCTGGTGAAAAGACAACTCGATGAAAGACAACCCAGCAAAAAGACAATTCAGCGAAAAGACAACTCGGTGAAAAGACAACCTGGTGAAAAGACAACTCGATGAAAGACAACCCAGCAAAAAGACAATTCAGTGAAAAGACAACTTGGTGAAAAGACAACCTGGTGAAAAGACAACTCGGCGAAAAGACAACTCGGTGAAAAGACAACTTGGTGAAAAGACAACTTGGTGAAAGACAACTTGGCGAAAAGACAACTCGATGAAAGACAACTCGGCGAAAAGGCAACTCGGCGAAAAGACAACTCGGTGAAAGACAACTTGGCGAAAAGACAACTCGGCGAAAAGACAATATTATATATATTTATATAATTGACAAACAAACTTTATTCTGCAGATGGAACAAACTCTATCTTTCGTTATTTTTTGCAACCAAAATTGCTAACCCTTTATATAAATTGCATTGATTGTAATCGTATGATAACGTTATTTAGAATACAGAAGGTGACCTGCGAGTGCGGCTTAAGGAATATCTTTACTCTCAACGTATTGGGGCTCTCATAAAGCAGGTGATTCTGTGGATTTTCCGGCACCCTATGTTGTCATTTAAATATCATTAAAAAATCTCTTTGAACCTAACTATTACCTAAATGGTAAAGGATGTCGCCGAGTTGTCTTTTCAACGAGTTGTCTTTGCGCCGAGTTGTCTGTTGCCCAGTTCCCCCTGAACGTCATGTCACACGTTTGGGGACACATACATGACCAGTATTAAAAGTTTTAGAACACCTTGGCTTTTATGAAAATACACAACAGTTAAATGTCTTAATGTTTCATGAAATCAAGGCATAGAACAAATAAACAGTGGCAAATAAAAAGGAAGGCAAGGAATCCTTAAGTGTACAAAATTTTATTCAGATTTGTGATCCAACAAACGGTGGAAATCCTTGTGATTCAGAATGGCAGTCACTCTGTGCCAGTCACCAACTCCAGTAAAAGAACTCCAGACCATCACACGTCCTCCTCCACGTTTGACAGTTGGTGTCACACACTGAGAAACCATCACCAACTCGACGGTGTACAAACACCTGAAGATGAACTGAAGATTCCAAGTTTTGATTTAGATAGATAGATAGATAGATAGATAGATATGAAAGGCACTATAATAGATAGATAGATAGATAGATAGATAGATAGATAGATAGATAGATAGATAGATAGATAGATAGATAGATAGATAGATAGATAAATATGAAAGGCACTATATAATAGATAGATAGATAGATAGATAGATAGATAGATAGATATGAAAGGCACTATAATAGATAAATAGATAGATAGATAGATAGATAGATAGATATGAAAGGCACTATAATAGATAGATAGATAGATAGATAGATATGAAAGGCACTATATAATAGATAGATAGATAGATAGATAGATAGATAGATAGATAGATAGATAGATAGATATGAAAGGCACTATAATAGATAGATAGATAGATAGATAGATAGATAGATAGATAGATAGATAGATAGATAGATAGATAGATAGATAGATAGATATGAAAGGCACTATATAATAGATAGATAGATAGATAGATAGATAGATAGATAGATAGATAGATAGATAGATATGAAAGGCACTATAATAGACAGATAGATAGATAGATAGATAGATAGATAGATATGAAAGGCACTATAATAGATAGATAGATAGATAGATAGATAGATAGATAGATAGATAGATAGATAGATAGATATGAAAGGCACTATAATAGATAAATAGATAGATAGATAGATAGATAGATAGATATGAAAGGCACTATATACTGTAATAGATAGATAGATAGATAGATAGATATGAAAGGCACTATATAATAGATAGATAGATAGATAGATAGATAGATAGATAGATAGATAGATAGATAGATAGATATGAAAGGCACTATAATAGATAGATAGATAGATAGATAGATAGATAGATAGATAGATAGATATGAAAGGCACTATAATAGATAGATAGATAGATATGAATGCACATATCATACTGTAACAGGACTGACTTTTGCACAATTGGAGATGTTAACAACACTCAGGATAGCAAATAAGAGGGGCAGAGGTTACATTATATGGGGGCCCATAAAGACCCTCGCTCATTATATAGTGCCTGCAGCTGCCACCAAGTCACAGCAGACTATAGTAGAAACCCCCTTCCTGTCCCCCCATTCCCCAGTCTCAGTGGACTAACTAAAGTACATCACTCTGCATTATTAGTACATCTGTCACGAATGGCAGACTCAACTACACTGCTCTGACTTCAAGGGGACAGCCGTAAGCACAACGCTAACTGGGGTACGGGGGCCAAACTCAAATCTTGCATAGCCCCTTTAAGACAGCTTGCTGCAGCCCTGTTTGCATTGCGGAACTGGCACTCCACCATTCAGACGAACAGCTACAGTGCCAGCTGCAGGGGAGCCTAGAGAAAAGGGCCTCGTGACCAGCGTGGCACAAGCATTTCAACTAATGCAGCAACAGCAAGTCATAACAGGCTACATAAACGAGTGACAAAGAGAGCAGAAATCCATGGGGTCTGTGCTAATGAAGACCACCCAACGCTACAGTGTTTTAAAGCCACAATTTCTATGTTTAGTGCATCACTGCAATCAAGAATTGAAACTAGATTTAGACATGTATTCTTCAATGGCCTGAAGATTCTCCAAAATAATTTGAGGTGCTTTATGAATTTCTGATATTGGCTTATGCCTGTTCTAATGATTTTGGGACGGTTTTTTTTGTGGTTTTCATGCTTTGTTCCATTGAGTCCAATACTACTAGAATTTATTTTAATTTTCCCCCACCATTTTTTTCCTTTTTGTTATTATTCAGCACCTGCAAGTAAGAATTTTATAGTTCTCTACACATGACAATAATGACCCAATAATGACCCCAAGATATATTAACAATTTAATCTATTTTTTATGAGAATAAAAGGCAATTTAAATACTTTCAGGGGCTATTCGTCTCTAAGTGGCTGTCACAGATACTTCAAATACAAATGCCATTTCCAGCTGATCTGATTATCCTTATTTCGATGGTGAAGTGAGGTGAGAGGTCAGGGCTCCATCTCAGCCTGGTGAATTAACATAACGTGATTATCCTCAAATGGTCCCACTCGGAGCGACTGCTTGGAAAGTGTCCACGTGAAAGGAAGATCATGTCTCCCATATTTCCAGCAGCACGTGTACACAGCACTGTTCTACCAGTTAGAAGACAGCTTCACACACACAGGCCTACTCAGCTGTGTTGAAGAGATGCCCCCAGCATCCCCCCAGAAAATCAAAAGAAGCTCACAGTGTCCATAAAAACTGACCTAAGGGTAAGTAGAGGGCACGATAGATGGCAAGAGAGAACAAGAGAAGAGCAGCAAGAATAGAAATGGGGAAAAGGACCGGCCCACCTTAAATGGGGTTACCAGTAAGGGGCAACAAAGTCAGTGAATCTGATTAAGTGAGCCGGACTCTTCATTCCAATAATTAAAGAAGAATCAGAAAGATCTGAGCCTCCTCATACTGCACTTCCTTATACTCTGATATAGTTAGTACAGTTGTGGGGTATTGCTGTAGTAAAGTATTGCTGTAACGGTGTACTTAGTCAGCTTGAGGAAACTGCAGATGATACTAAAAGTGGAGTAATGGCAGACACTGAAGAGGTGTTTGTTCTTATTGCTTCTCTCTTTCCCGTTGGTGCTTCCCCATGTCATACACTCTCTTAAACAATTTCTGTTACGGATTTCTTTTGAGGGCCCCGAAGAAGATGACAGTAAGCTCTTGAATCACGTTGGCCCTTCCCTGATACACTGCAGACTTGATCTCATTCAAAATGTTTGCAAATTTCGCACACATGGGACTTTGAAGCCAAGGGACTTTCTCATTTCTCTATATATTGTCTTGTTTTCAGGTCCAGAGTTGCACAGTAAATACTCGGAAAAGTCACAAAAATACACATTATTCTGGAACTTGAAAGTACAACATCAGAGCCTTTCAAAGTCATCATCATCAGTGCTATCAAGCTCCACGAACAATTTACACGAGAGGAAACTCGGTGAGGCAAACGGCCCTAATGTGTCCTGAGACTCGGCCGGAGACGCGCAACTTTGTGTCTGCACTTCATCCTGAATGGCTAAATTGTTACCTGTCTGAAAGGTGGTCTTCTCTGCACATGAACCAACCATAAAAAATTTAAGTGATGCTTGACCAGTCACTAAATACACACACATATATATAATACATATACTGTATGCATATATATAAATATATGGCGTAATAAAGTACAGAAGCAAAGTGAAAGAGTTGGGGAACCACCCCGTAAATTTGCACTATAATCAGAAAAAAGGAAGTAACATAATAGTAGAAAGGCATCCTGGGACCAGAAATGACATCAGGCGTTAGGTGGGTTCTTGGGGCGGGAAGAGGAAGTGATGTAAGGTTACCTTCAGGGGAAGAGGAAGTGGTTTTAGGCTGGAGCTTCATTAGTTGTTCTGCAGGAAATGAGGAGAAAGAGTTAAAGAGCAGCGCCAACCCCTGGTACAACGGGACACATGCACTTATTCAAGCCCATAAACTGACTCCTACTCGCATGTGTGTGACAATATATATATATATATATATATATATATATATACTGCTCAAAAGAATTAAAGGAACACTTTTTAATCAGAGTATAGCATAAAGTCAATGAAACTTATGGGATATTAATCTGGTCAGTTAAGTAGCAGAGGGGGTTGTTAATCAGTTTCAGCTGCTGTGGTGTTAATGAAATTAACAACAGATGCACTAGAGGGCAACAATGAGATGACCCCAAAACAGGAATGGTTTAACAGGTGGAGGCCACTGACATTTTCCCCTCCTCATCTTTTCTGACTGTTTCTTCACTAGTTTTGCATTTGGCTACAGTCAGTGTCACTACTGGTAGCATGAGGCGATACCTGGACCCTACAGAGGTTGCACAGGTAGTCCAACTTCTCCAGGATGGCACATCAATACGTGTCATTGCCAGAAGGTTTGCTGTGTCTCCCTGCACAGTCTCAAGGGCATGGAGGAGATTCTAGGAGACAAACAGTTACTCTAGGAGAGCTGGAGAAGGCCATAGAAGGTCCATAACCCATCAACAGGACCAATATCTGCTCCTTTGGGCAAGGAGGAACAGGATGAGCACTGCAAGAGCCCTACAAAATGACCTCCAGCAGGCCACTGGTGTGAATGTCTCTGACCAAACAACCAGAAAGTCTTCATCAGGGTGACCCAAGGGCCCCATGTCCTCTAATGGGCCCTGAGCTCACTGCCCAGCAGCATGCAGCTCGATTGGCATTCGCCATAGAATACCAGAATTGGCAGATGCACCACTGGTGCCCTGTGCTTTTTACAGATGAGAGCAGGTTCACCCTGAGCACGTGACAGAAGTGAAAGGGTCTGGAGAAGCCATGGAGAACATTATGCTGCCTGTAACATCATTCAGCATGAGCAGTTTGGTGGTGGGTTAATGATTGTCTGGGGAGGCATATCCATGGAGGGTCACACAGACCGCTACAGGCTTGACAAAGGCACCTTGGCTGCCATTAGGTATCAGGATGAAATCCTTGGACCCATTGTCAGACCCTATGCTGGTACAGTGGCTCCTGGTGCACGACAATTCCTGGCCTCATGTGGTGAGAGTATGCAGGCAGTTCCTGGAGGATGAAGGAATTGATACCATTGACTGGCCACCACACTATCCTGACCTAAATCCAATAGAACACCTCTGTTTTGGTCCATCCAATGCCACCAGGTTGCACCTCAGACTGTCCAGGAGCTCAGTGATGCCCTGGTCCAGATCTGGGAGGAGATCCCCCACAACACCATCTGTCATCTCATTAGAAGCATGCACCGATGTTGTCAGGCATGTATACAAGAACACAGGGGCCATACAAAGTGCTGCGTACAATTTGGAGTTGCTGCAATTCAATTTTGGCAAAATGGACTAGCCTGCCACATCATTTTTCACTCTGATTTTTGGGCGTCTTTGAATTCAGGGCTCTGTAGGTTGATCATTTTCATTTCCATCAAACGATGTGGCATCCTTTCGTTCCTAACACATTACCCAGTCTATATCAGTATAGATATCCAGGAGGATTTCTTTTTCCCATTGAGATCTGATGTGTTTTCAAAGTGTTCCTTTAATTTGTTTGAGCAGTTCATATATATATATATATATATATATATATATATATATATATATTATTGTGGCCGCCGGCGGGCTAGAGCCGGCCGGGCCAGGAGGACGTGAGGAGGGCTTGTGCCTCCTCCAGACCGCGAGGCGTCCGTCCTGGTTCTATTGGGAGCCACGGGTCGAGGGCATGGAAGCCCTACCCTGTAGGGGCCGTGGTTACCGCCAGGCGGCGCCCGATGCCGGTTCGTCCGGTGGCCCTCGGCCGGGATGGAGCCCGCCGGGACGCTTGGAGGACCGGAGGAGGGCGTGTGCCTCCTCCAGAACGAGTGGGGCGTCCGTCCTGGTTAGACAGGGGCCTCGGGTACAGGGCTTGGAAGCCCAGCCTTGTAGGGACCGTGGCCACCGCCAGGCGGCGCCCAGTGCCTGTTTATTCCGGGAGCCCGCACTTCCGCCACACCAGGAAGTGCCGGGGAAGACGACGGCGAGACACAGATGGCTTCGGGTGCACGGCGGCACTTCCGCCACACAGGGTGTGGCCGCTGTTAAGTGCCGGGAAGCAGCTGGAGCCCATCCGCTCCCCATAAAGGGCGCCTCCCTCCAGTCGGTGGTGGAAGTCGGGAGGCAGAAAGACTGAACTGGAGAGAGGACGGAGGCGGCCAGGAAGGCAAAGAGACTGTGGGCCCTGGACTTTGGGGAATCAGTGCAAGAGGCACTGGGGTTCGTGAGTGTGCACTGGACTTCTGTATTTGTAAATAGTGTAAATAAACAGTGTGATGGGTGACAAATTGATGTCCGTCTGTCTGTGCGGGCCAGCTTTCATAATATATATATATATATATATATATATATATATATATATATATATATATATATATATATATATATATATATATATATATAGTCACACACATGCGAGAAGGAGACAGTTTATTTTTTGATGTCATCCTCGGGGGCCAGGATGGAAGTGATGTCTTCATTCTCAGGCAAAATTTCCCATGTCTGGTCTGTGGGGACAAAATAAAAGGGTCTTCTTCTGGTCCCTGTGGCTGGCTCCCGTGTGCACGTGTCTGACAATTTATATACAGTATATATATATATATATACTGTATATACAGGGGGTCCTCTGTTCCTACAACAGTGATGTAAACCGAATTTTGATGTAAGTTGAAACACACCCTAGCCTAAGTCACTTACCTATCCTAACACATTTGCAAATTTATAATCTAGAACATAAAAACACAACTAAGCCACAAAAAAAGGAAAAGGATGTAAATATACTGTACTGTACATTCTACTGTAGTAACAGAAAAAATGACAAAAAATGAATGTAAAAAAATTTCTTTTATTCCTTCTGATCTCTATACAATGTCTAATTTCACTTCCATTGTCTTGGCTTTCTTCTTCTTCGAAGCACTACCATCTGAAGACTCTGACTTTCATTTAGGAGCCATGATAAGGCGCCACAAAGTCGCCAAACAAAGCCACATAAACGGACTACTTCCTTTGCACATAATGAAACTAGTTTGCCAACTCCCCCACTCATCCACTGTGTTACTGTGTATTTTTCCTCTGCGCGCAACCAAACTAGTTCACCCACGTAGTCTGTAAGTACGATGCTAATAGCGTAAGACGAAACACTCATGTCTGAATTTTTTTACGTTTTTATGGTAGTGAGCGTTGTAAACTCAAAACGTTGTATGTCTAAATGTATATATATATATATATATATATAGACTAGCAAAATACCCGCACTTCGCAGCCGTGAAGTACTGCCTTAAAATTATTATTAAGAAGAAAATTAAACCTTTTTAAACTGATGGAAAATATGCCAATAATTATTTGTTAAGGATCTCTTTGTATACCACATTGTCAGTTCGGCCCTCCGGTTGTAATATGACCAAGCTGTGTGCTGAGCTTACTCTTGAGCATGTAACGTACAGTTGGCCATGTGAACAGTAATCTTGTTTCAAATCTCACAGCTTGGATTGCTGCTGTCATAATCGGTTTGAGTTTCATGGTTTGTTTCAATTACGACAGTATTTCTAGGACTTGTGTTGAAGTGACATTCAGCATCTGTCAAGCGTTGTAAGCATACAACCGGTTTCATCGATAACTTCACATCCAGCTTTTGAGAGTTTAAACATTCATAAACATCAAAGTGTCCACTACTGAAATCGTCACCTGTGAATCTAAGATGTTTAAGAGGCATTGGCTGTTGTCGAAAGGTGTAAAATATTTGGCCATTTCGGTACACTTGAAAGCAACAACCGAACAATTAAGCGGCAGCCATCAACTCACATGCAGAACCATAGGTGAAGGGCTTAAGCATTTCACTCTTCTGGTGCTCCTGTGTAGTCTAATTATCTCCTGTACCGTCATCAGTCCACACCTTGAACCTGTCGCAGTCATTCAATACATAAGACACAATGTTCCTCCGGATATCAAGAGTGAGCCTGATATGGCCGTGCAATATGTAACAAAGAGAATGGAAAAGTAGGTGCCATCTCCAGGCATGGAAACCACTCGGTAAGTGACAGTTCTTTGATCGATGGTGATCACCTCAATAGACATGTTAATGGGGGTACAGTTGGAATGATAAAGGAAATGGGTACCTGAACAATGTAAAGTAAGTCTAAAATACCTACACAATAACTATAATCGTAATAAATGAACAATAAAACAGCTGAGAAGCCATGGATTAAATAAAAAGGCTGTAGTTATCAGCAGGCAGACGTGAATCCCGTGGCAAAGCAAGAAAGGGAATGTAGAGACCGGAGCGACGGATGGCCTTATATAGGCAGGCAGCCAACAACGTGGGAGGCGTTGGGATGGGGGAGCCAACGCCACCTCACACGGTGACCGAGCTGCAGGCTATGGACGTATATATGTACGTAAGTAGGATTCAGTTAGCGTTGGGAACCCGCGTACCAAATTTTTTGAAGATGGGCCCATAAGTAACAAAGACCATTGAAAAGTTTAATTTGGCGGCTGACAGTGGCATCATACCGCCGAAATAAGTTTCATTTCATTTCATTGGTTTCGGTTAGCGCAGGGAAGCCGCCTACCAAATTTCGTGAAGATGGGGCCATAAATAAGAAAGTTCAACATGGTGGACGTTGTCGACCGTTATGACCATTATGCGTACTATTTTGAAATGAAACCTGCTTAACCTTTGTAAGTAAGGAGGCTGTTAGGAATGAGCCTGCCAAATTTCAGCCTTCTACCTACACGGGAAGTTGGAGAATTAGTGACATTGGAAAGTTCAATATGGCGGCTGACAGTGGCATCATACCATCGAAATAAGTAAGTACATTGGTTTCGGTTAGCGCAGGGAAGCCGCCTACCAAATTTTGTGAAAATGGGGCCATAAATAAGAAAGTTCAACATGGCAGACGTTGTTGACCGTTATGACCATTACGCGTAGAATTTCTAAATGAAACCTGCCCAACTTTTGTAAGTAAGCTGTAAGGAATGAGCCTGCCAAATTTCAGCCTTCCACCTACATGGAAAGTTGGAGAATTAGTGATGAGTGAGTGAGTGAGTCAGTGAGTCAGTCAGTCAGTGAGGGCTTTGCCTTTTATTATTATAGATAATAAATATATATATATATTGTGACATCCCGTCGAATAAACACACTCAGGAGCCGCTTGTCCGGGGAAGTCTTCCAAATGCCGACTCTCTTTTTATTCAATATGCTGCGATATAAACGGTGCCCTACAGCCGCCTGTTGTCTGGGTTACGGGGACACCTCCAAATTAACAAAGACTAATCACCTTCGTCCTAACTACCTCTCTTCAAAACATTTACTTCCCTTCTTTTCACCTGATGCTGTTCTCCTCACTTTCTCCAGCCTCTCCAACCCACACTTCCGGCCACACCACCCCTTTTTATCACGCCCCGTTAATGAACCCGGATCCCTGTCACTCATCTCTCTCTAGGGAGGTGCCCCAAGCCCTTACAAGCAGGGTTTCCCCAAGACTCCACCCCAACACTGCTTCCCTTCCCTATAGCCCATGCAATGGCAAGACACGTCACAATATACTGTATATACTGTATATATATATATATACTGTATATATATACATACATACTGTACTATATATAAAATGTGTATATTCAATAACGTACGTAACAAAATATTGAGAGAGACACACAGAGAGATGAGAGATCTTTTCTACTCCTTTCATTTGATGTTTTTTGACAGTTTCAGTTAGTATATCAATGGAGTGACCTCAGCAGCCACAGCAAACTCCGAATGTGAGTGATCTGTGATTAAACTTCACCCTGATGTATTATGCTGCACAAATCAGTCGCTTCTGTTACTGTCTTTCATCATGAGAGAAGAATAACAAAATTCAGTGGCAATGTAAAATAAAAAAGAGAAACACCGGTGACAGTTAAAAGCTGAAAAAGCACACATTGCGCTTATTTAATGTCTAATCTATTTATATTAAATGGTCTTTTAATAAAAGGCCTAAAGGTGAAAATAAAGCAGCTCTGCCAGACTAATACTCTATTATTATCTCTGTTCAAGGAGAATAGTGTTGATTATGGTGTATAGTAATGCCTTACGGTATTAATTAATGCTGTCTCTTATCATTTTCACTAATAACATATTTTACTTTGATGCCACCTTTACGATACGTTTACAAGTGTAAGTTTCCATACCGATTCATTACTCTTTTCAGATTTTATTCTTCGTTGTTACAGTTTTGTTCCCATGAATTATTTCTTGATTATGAAGTTGGCACACAGATCCTGGGGGCCACGTGCCAACTCCCACTCATTGTTTTGTTCTGCTTCTGGTTGCTAAATGCTGCTAGAATGACCACGAGGTGTCGAGCTATTCTTCTACAAATTTCATGGCATTTGTTATGAGAGTTAGAAACAGAAGAAGCTACCATTTATCAAAAGCTACAACACTGAGGAGTCGTATTGTCCTCTGGGACTTTGAGTAATGCAGGCCACGCTCTAAGGGACCTAAGGGGTGGCTGAGCCACTAGTCCACCACAACAGTGGATGTCACGGGTGGGCAGATGGGCAGGGGCTCCAGGCTTCCATTCACTGTTAACTTCTGGACTTCCTTGTCCAACTCTGTGATGTTTGTGTTATGGTGAGCAGTTATTATAATATTATTGAGAGAATTCCATACAATGTGGGCATTAGAGGGAATCACAGGCACCACCCCAGGGCACCAACCCAGCGCTCTCCATTTACTTAACAATTTTAACAAAAGCAACTGTGATGGACGGCCGGCAGCTCAACACAGATGGAAGGATGAGGGAAGGCAGCTACTTGCCGACACGGCCTCCCCCAAAACACTAGATGGCGGCTCCCCTGGAGTGTAGCAGTGCCTCAGATTACCGCACGGCATCCTGGGACTTGGAGTTTGGTTTCTCAGCTCTGTTGGGTGCTGCCAGGGGAAGCTGTTGAAGGACCTGGGGACTCATCCTTTCCCCATAGCCCAGAAGTACGAGGTAGTCATGAGGACGGAAGAGAAAAGGCAGTTCTTCATTAGACCCGGAAGTGCTAGCCAGTCACAAGGTTTGAAAGGAGATAAGCACTTCCGGGTCAAAAACTGTTTAAAGGACCGATGGGAGCCCAGCAAGTGAGCTGGAGTCAGGAGGAGTAGGACAGAGCTTGCTGGGAGGTGTGGAGGAGAGATTTAGGGAAATTGTACTGATTATTGTGTATTATTTGTCTCTTCATTGTGGCTGTGGTGCTTTGGGCCTTGTTTCGAAGAAGAAAAGTATTAAAAATACTTCTCATTGCTTTTACCCCATGTCCTGGGCATCTGTCTGTTGGGTTAAAAGGGGAAACAGCGACCTCTAACGTCCACACAGCCTACAAAACTGCTGCCACCATAACACTCTGGCTAGGTTAGTCTGAATGGCTTCATCCGTTATAGTTAGGCCGTGGAGATCTTCAGCTTAGGTCACTTGGCCAAGAAGTGATGCCTCCTTCCAGGCGGTCACGCTTATATGGCACAGGAACTGGAAGGGGCAGAGTCAGTTGCCCTCACTGGGCGGTTTCTCTGCACCGTATAGGAAGACAAGACAGTTAAAAGCAGTGCCCCCTCTTGGCTTGGGGTAGTAGCACATACCCTGAAGGAACTGGGAGGGTGACCCTCTGACACACATGCGTAACAACATTTATTTACGGGGTTTGAGGCCCAGGGATTATAAATTGAGAGTTGATAAGGTTGGTGAATACTTCAGACAAGAGGCTAGGTATCACTGACCGGAGCCGGTTTTCAGGATGATGATGATGATGATGATGATGATGCAGAACAGGCAGGATCAGGAGGCCAGAAGACAAAAGTAATGTCATAAGCAGAATGTCCATCAATCATGCATTCTGCAGAAGCTGGAAGTCAAAAGATTTTACACAACAGCACCACCTCATGGCTTGGAGTGTAATTACCACTTGATGAGCTCTGAAGTTGTCTGTGATATGCACAATTTAATCTAAAATTATTATTTTGATCACTAGTATTTTTAGCATTATGCTGTAACCCCATCTTTATTTTTCAGTGGGTGCTGCCATTTCACATCTGTCCTGGCTTGGCTGGAAATTCAGACGAGAGGCAAGACTCAAAGTCAAAACCAGACAAGCCATGAATATCAGGAACAGAGAGTTTCTGTTCAATTTTAAAGGATTTATCTGCAGATCGGATAAAACTTGGAGCAAACACTGACCTTTTATCGCATCGTGCTGATAAACTTGAGGTCGCGACCCTTAGAAACGCAGGATGCAACCCTAACGATGATTACGCAAAATGGTCTTTAATATACAGGTGCCGGTCATAAAATGAGAATATCATGACAAAGTTGATTTATTTCAGTAATTCCATTCAAAAAGTGAAACTTGTATATTAGATTCATTCATTACACACAGACTGATGTATTTCAAATGTTTATTTCTTTTAATTTTGATGATTATAACTGACAACTAATGAAAGTCCCAAATTCAGTATCTCAGAAAATTAGAATATTGTGAAAAGGTTCAATATTGAAGACACCTGGTGCCACACTCTAATCAGCTAATTAACTCCAAACACCTGTTAAAGCCTTTAAATGGTCTCTCAGTCGAGTTCTGTAGGCTACACAATCACGGGGAAGACTGCTGACTTGACAGTTGTCCAAAAGACGACCATTGACACCTTGCACAAGGAGGGCAAGACACAAAAGGTCATTGCTAAAGAGGCTGGCTGTTCACAGAGCTCTGTGTCCAAGCACATTAATAGAGAGGCGAAGGGAAGGACAAGATGTGGTAGAAAAAAGTGTACAAGCAATAGGGATAACCGCTTGTACCCTGGAGAGGATTGTGAAACAAAACTGTGGGGGAGATTCACAAAGAGTGGACTGCAGCTGGAGTCAGTGCTTCAAGAACCACCAGGCACAGACGTATGCAAGACATGGGTTTCAGCTGTCGCATTCCTGGTGTCAAGCCACTCTTGAGCAAGAGACAGCATCACAAACCTCTCGACTGGGCTAAAGACAAAACTGCTGCTGAGTGGTCCAAAGTTATGTTCTCTGATGAAAGTAAATTTTGCATTTCCTTTCAAAATCAAGGTCCCAGAGTCTGGAGGAAGAGAGGAGAGGCACAGAATCCACGTTGCTTGAGGTCCAGTGTAAAGTTTCCACAGTCAGTGATGGTTTGGAGTGCCATGTTATCTGCTGGTGTTGGTCCATTGTGTTTTCTGAGGTCCAAGGTCAACACAGCTGTCTACCAGGAAGTTTTAGAGCACTTCATGCTTCCTGCTGCTGACAAACTTTATGGAGATGCAGTTTTCATTTTCCAACAGGACCTGGCACCTGCACAAAGTGCCAAAACTACCAGTACCTGGTTTAAGGACCATGGTATCCGTGTTCTTGATTGGCCAGCAAACTCGCCTGACCTTAACCCCATAGAAAATCTGTGAGGTATTGTGAAGAGGAAGATGCAATACGCCAGACCCAACAATTCCGAAGAGCTAAAGGCCACTATCAGAGCAACATGGGCTCTCATAACACCTGAGCAGTGCCACAGACTGATCGACTCCATGCCACGCCGCATTGCTGCAGTAATCCAGGCCCCAACTAAATATTGAGTGCTGTACATGCTCATACTTTTCATGTTCATACCTTTCAGTTGGCCAACATTTCTAAAAGTCCTCTTTAAAGATATATTCTAATTTTCCGAGATACTGAATTTGGGACTTTCATTAGTTGTCAGTTATAATCATCAAAATTAAAAGAAATAACCATCTGAAATACATCAGTCTGTGTGTAATGAATGAATCTAATATACTGTACAAGTTTCACTTTTTGAATGGAATTACTGAAATAAATCAACTTTGTCATGATATTCTAATTTTATGACCGGCACCTGTAGAAAATGTATGGCCAAAGGACCCTAAAATTCAGCTCTGATCACAAAAAGAATATTTGTGTCTATCGTTTTCAAATTAATCTCAGGAACGTGCAATGTGTGTGACAACACCAGAATGGCGGCGTTGCTGAGGTATGCAAGTCTTTTGCTTTTTAAGGATTCTTGACTTTTGGTTAGCATTTTCAATTTTGACTAAAGATTGGTTTGACTTACGGCTCTGACTTTGGCTTGTTCTTGGATCTGCATTGTCGAGCAGGAGAGTATATGGTGTATCTCACAGGAGTGTCGGGTTGACTACTGTTACGGGGAAGAATTTGTCTGTGACACCACAATTAACCCAGTTACCATTTGCTTTTGAGTGGAGGAGAGCAATCCAGAGGACCAGTGAGGTCACTCTGACCGGAGACGGCTATCACTCTGCCTCATCTACTTCTGCTCCGGCATTAATTTGAGAGGAAAGAGGTCATCATTCACGATTGGATCTTCATCGGAGTTACGTCTCCATACTGTGTTGGCACTGTGATGTTCTCTAAAATGATTTTTTTGTTCTAGTCCCAATTTTCAACCAACGGACATTAAACAGGGTAAGCCGTCGGTACCCCAACTCTTCTTTTTGTTTCATTTTGCCTGATCTCCTGATCATTTTCATTGATCTTACTGCCTCCTTCAGGTCAGTAGAGTATCTACATTTAAAAACATCTGGCAGAGCATAATGGCTAATGGTGAACAATTTGCACAAATTTGAATTTGTATCAATACTCTGAGTTCCTTCCCGCAATAATAATTTGTGAAATAGGCGGCGTTTCATCATCAGCGAAATTCATGCCATCGAAACCGGAATGAAGACGTTTACTCTCTGTCCTGTGTTATGGTGCGTCCACGGTCGTATCTGAACTTCTTGTTATTACTTAAATATAAATTTTCCAATCATGTTACTGATTCTGTTTTTAGTTTGGTTGAATTCTGTACATCATTTGGTTTATTACGTCGATGGATTAAAGGCCAGATGTCCTCATGACTGTCATTATCAAGTTCTTCCACATGAACCCTGAATACCATGAGGACTGATTGAGGTCATTGACGTTAGGTAGAATGCCTAGAGGGGGCTGGGTGGTCTCACGACCTTGAGACCCCTGCAGATTTTAATTTTTTTCTCCAGCCGTCTGGAGTTTTTTTTTGTTTTTTCTGTCCTCCCTGGCCATCGGACCTTATTTTTATTCTATGTTAATTAGTGTTCCCTAATTTTAATTCTTATTTATTTTGTCTTTTTTCTCTTTCTTCGTCATGTAAAGCACTTTAAGCTCCATCATTTGTAGGAAAATATGCTCTAGAAATAAATATTGTTGTTATTGTTTATTTTAGAGGACTGTTTATTAGTTTTAAGATATCAAAAAAGATGATCCACTGTGGCAACCCCTAATGGGAGCAGCCGAAAGAAGAAGCAGACTGTTTATTAGTTTTATTTGCTTTCTTTGTTATCTGCCCTGTCTCCTAAATGTCGAGCCCAAAGACATTACAGTAATGTGTCACTTAGCACATAGAAGCTGTTTATGACCGGAATAGTTTGTAAAAAATTCCTTGATGGAATCGGCTCTGAAGGAAATACATGGAGGTGCGCTCCTACTCTGACACCATTCATTTTTTATTTCCATATAAATGATCGCTTTGTTAACTTGTTCGCTTCCCACAGTGTGGCTTATCACGGCAATGCTAATCATATTTTACATAACATAATAACCTTGATTCGCTCCTTTTCTGTGTATTTATTCTAATTCAATTTCATGTTTGACCGTGCTAACAATGTTGGAGGTTATTAATGCCCATTCACTGGCGTTAATTAGAAAATGAATCATAACTAGAAAACCCGATAAAAGAGATGGGACTGCACCTTTCTGACTGGTGGCATCTGAGGTCAGTTTAAAGTTGTTTCGTTTTTTTGTTTTTAATTTAAAAGTGAGGACAAGAATTCCCTGCTATTTATAGATAAACATTTTATTACATGGTGACACACTACTCTATTATTACTATTATACTGTATATGGGTGGAGTGGTGGCTCTGAGGCTAGGAGTCTGCACTGGCAATCGGAAAGGTTACTGGTTCGAATCCCGCAAATGCCAAAAGGGACTCTGCTCTGTTGGGCCCTTGAGCAAGGCCCTTAACCTGCAGTTGCTCCGTCCTGGGTATGCAGGGGAAAAACTTGGGGGTTGGTGGCAAAATTGGCACTTCAGCCACCATAAAAAAACCTTCCAGTGTTCCACTCCAGCTGAACTGGTGTGGTGCTGAGGTGTCACCCATTACGTGGCTGCACTCGGGTCCTGAGTGGGTTTGTCATGTGGTGGATGCGGTAATGCGCCGTATCCACGTGTGCTCCTAACCTTTACAGACAGGCTCTGGTCTTGTCGCATCTGGACTACTGTAACCTTCGTATGTCAGGAGTACCCGCGTGTGCTGTCAAAGCCGCTGCAGATGGTCCCATCTTGTATTTAACCAGCGTCTATTCAGCTCGCTACATTGGCACCCTGTAGCAGCACACATCAAGTTCAAATCTCGGATGCTGCATATATGGAGACACTGGTGAGGTGCTCTGCTCCTTCTCACCCACTCAGATCCGCCAGGGTGCAGAGTCTGGTGATGCCACCTCTACGTGGCATCAAGTCTCAATCCAGACTTTTCTCTTATGCAGTTCCTAGTTGATGGAACGGGCTGCCCACCTCCATCTGAACCGTTGACTCCCTCAATGTATTTAAGAAGAGGTTGAAGACCCCTCTGTCCTGTGAATATCTGTCGAATTAATAGAAAATATATATATATATATATATATATATATATATATATATATATATATATATATATATATATTGTGACAGATTATGATGCTTCTCGCACCCTTGTACCCTCAGACTATACGTCAGACACCAGGTAAAAGTCCAATGATGATATTTATTATAATAATAAAGTGCACAAAGCACACTCTCCACCACAATTCTCCAATAATAATCACAAATACAATAAACCAATCCTCCAGCTCCCAGACGCATTGCCACCCTTCCACCCAGCTCAGCTCATCGTCTGGGAGCTCCCACAGTCCTTTTATATTCCCTGACCCAGAGGTGTTCCTGCCCAACAGTCCACAAGTCCTTATTCCTTCCGGGTCCGGGTAAATAGTCCTTTTCTTCAACCCGGGAGCACGTTGTTTCTTCCTGTCACGTGACCGTGACGCACTCCCAGGTCATAGGGCACATAAGAGCCTACAAGCCCCCTTACAGCGACGCCTGGTGGCCCCCAAGGTATCCAGCAGGGCTGTGTACAAACACTACATAGTCCATGATGCCCTGCTGGAACTCGGGGCATGATCATGCTGTCGGGAGAGCTCCTCCTGGCGGCCTGGGGTTGAGGGCCGGAGTGAAATGCCGGCAATCCACCACAATATCCATCCATCCATCCATTTTCTAACCCGCTGAATCCAGTTTGAACAACGTGCTAACAAAGTTATCAAGTTTGTGTGCAAATTGGGGAAATCACACACGCTGGTCAAACTGTGATATTTGGAGATGGTGCTGAATCGAAATGTAGGCCGATTCAGCAATAATAGGCAATAAATAAATAAATTAATTATCCATCCATCCATAGTCCAACCCGCTGAATCCAAATACAGGGTCACGGGGGTCTGCTGGAGCCAATCCCAGCCAACACAGGGCACAAGGCAGGAACCAATCCAGGGCAGGGTGCCAACCCACCGCAGGACACATACAAACACACCCACACACCAAGCACACACTAGGGCCAATTTAGAATCACCAATCCACCTAACCTGCATGTCTTTGGATTGTGGGAGGAAGCCGGAGCGCCCGGAGGAAACCCACGCAGACACGGGAGAACATGCAAACTCCACGCAGGGAGGACCCGGGAAGCGAACCCGGGTCTCCTAACTGCGAGGCAGCAGAGCTACCACTGCGCCACCGTGCCGCCCCCACCACAATATATATATATATTATTCTCTTGGTTAATTTGTTTAATTGTTTTATTGATTAGTAATGTATGATTGTAAATGTCTGCAGTGGGCTGGCGCCCTGCCTGGGGTTTGTTTCCTGCCTTGCGCCCTGTGTTGGCTGGCATTGGCTCCAGCAGACCCCCGTGACGCTGTAGTTAGGATATAGCGGGTTGGATGAGTGTAAATGTATGAGTTATTACATCTTTTTACTTTAATTACCCGTCCTACAACACTTACTCAATGATGTTTACCACTTTTCCAAGTCGCTTTGGATAAAGGAGTCTGCCAAGCAAATCAATGTAAATACAATGCAAGTGCAGAACATGGCCTCATATTTGTTGTCTAGAAAATGAGGAGTTTCCTATTCTGCTTGACAAGTGAATGGCACGACTCTTATTTAATGTGATCTACCAGGGGTTTGAAGGACAAATACAGTACATGTTAATAATTCTAATTCCTTGTATTTATATAGTGCTTTTCTCACTACCCAAAGCGCTTAGCAATTGCAGGTTAAGGGCCAAACAGAGCAGAGTCCCTAATGACATTTACCTTTCCGATTGCCAGTGCAGATCCCTAGCCTCAGAGCCACCACTCCACTGATGGTATTTCAATTGCAAATGTCTGTTAAGTTTTGGTTATTTTATTGTTGGCTATGTTATTTCAAAATGATCTTCTCGATGAAACGTCATCCTTTGATATTTTTATCCTAAAGACCATTCAGAAAATCGTTGTGGGCTGCACCAGCTTAGAGGGCAGCTGCTCCGGTTCAATCGTACAGATGTCTGAAACATACGTTGAGGGTTAAGTTACGTCTTTTTTTTTCTTCTCATGGTCCTGTAAGTCACAATCCTTCAGGTCTCTCTTACCCTGACCTCCTCCTCTATGAAGGAGAAGAAGAAGAACCCAGATTTATGGAAGCCTCTCCCAAAACCCGATCTGTGACTCCTCAGCCATCCAAGACAAAAAACAGACCCCCCTGATGTGTGGTGTTCTCATTTTGAGCGCCTGAGTCCTTCATGTCACTCGAGTTGCTCTCCTCTTGCCACTCCAGGGACGTCCTACAGAATACCATAAAAGAGAACATTGCAATACGAAGAAAGAGAACAGAGAGAACTGAAGAGGCAGCCCCTGGAAGATCCCCCTGAAAGTTCAAGATCTGCCGCCGCTGCACATCCTGCTGCACTAGGTGGATGTTTGACATAAATGAAGCAGCTCCTTTTTGTTGTTTTTTTTCGATCGTCCGTGGATTGGACTCCCTCGAGGAAAGGAAGCCGCGGCGTGAACTACCTCCGCAAAGAGCTTCCCGATACAAGCCGCGAGTGCAGGAATCGAATGTAACCTTTCTTAATGGACTTGTTAGCTACAGGGGGGAGTCAGAAAGTTCATAAACCACTGGGGAAGCAGCATTTGTGGAAAGGAAAGTTGAATCGCAGCAGGATTCTGTTATGAGGTACGAGAGACGGAGGGGGAGATGGAGGGGAACACTCTTTCACTTCCTCGGTAAATCAATCTTGTTGAGCCGCTTCATCTAATTTTCTTTTCTGTCACTAAAACCTGTTGTTTTTGGAGTTTTCAAAGGTAAGATCTTTTCAGATGTTTCTCTTTTTGTTACGAACGATGGTCATTGGCTCTCAGGAGTTGAGTGGAGCTCCGCCCCTACGCCGTCCTGGCCTGTCTTGTCACTGGCTGCTGCTATGCAACGTTAATCACGCTGCAGTCTTGTAATGAGGCTGACCCTGGCCATTAAAGGAGGACCCTACTTATCGAGGCCTTTGCTGTAGTATTGTGCAGTCGGACCGCCAAATCCACAACCAACCGTGGATCGAAAGTATTCAAAAAATAAATAAATTGAAGTCCAGAAAACACAAAACTGGAATTTTTTCGCGCATCAGGCACCTACACTAAATGAAGCGATGAGCTCGGGGAGGGGACCGTTTATACATGACGAGTCTGCCTCGCCACAAGGGAGCGCCTCGCGTAAAGGTCTTCATCAGTCCTGGCGTGTGGATCCTAGCGCTCATTGGAGGAAAAGCTGTGTGAAATGTCTACGCAATCCAGCATTACAAGCGACAGCCAAAGGTCTACAGATTCACGGCGAGATATCGCCCAGATCCTAGACAAAGGTAGAAATTTGTGAAGGCAGAATTGAAAATATCGGCGAGATCGATATGTAAAGGTAAAGAAAAAGCTTTTGGGGGGAAAAAACCGGGGGATTCTGCAACCGCGCAGAACTACACGAGAGGCGGTCAAAAAGTTCCCGGAACTGTGATATAGCAGGAGAGTGAAAGATCAGATTACGCACACATTGTTGTACGTCTGTAGACCGGTTACAACAGGTCTGGATTGGTTTTGGTGTGTAGATAGATATATGAAAGGCACTATATAATAGATAGATAGATAGATAGATATGAAAGGCACTATATAATAGATAGATAGATAGATAGATATGAAAGGCACTATATAATAGATAGATAGATAGATAGATAGACACTTTATTAATCCCAAGAGGAAATTCACATACTCCAGCAGCATCATACTGATAAAGAACAATATTAAATTAAAGAGTGATAACAATGCAGGTATAACAGACAATAACTTTGTATAATGTTAACGTTTACCCCCCGGATGGAACTGAAGAGTCTCATAGTGTGGGGTCTCCTCAGTCTCTCAGTGGAGCAGGACGGTGACAGCACTCTGTCGCTGAAGCTGCTCCTCTGTCTGGAGATGATCCTGTTCAGTGGATGCAGTGGATTCTCCATGATTGACAGGAGTCTGCTCAGCGCCCGTTGCTCTGCCATGGATGTCAGACTGTCCAGCTCCATGCCTACAATAGAGCCTGCCTTCCTCACCGGTTTGTCCAGGCGTGAGGCGTCCCTCTTCTTTATGCTGCCTCCCCAGCACACCACCGTGTAGAAGAGGGCGCTCGCCACAACCATCTGGTAGAACATCTGCAGCATCTTATTGGAGATGTTCAAAGACGCCAGCCTTCTAAGGAAGTATAGTCGGCTCTGTCCTCTCTTGCACAGAGCATCAGTATTGGCAGTCCAGTCCAATTTATTATCCAGCTGCACTCCCAGGTATTTATAGGTCTGTACCCTCTGCACAGTCACCTCTGATGATCACGGGGTCCATGAAGGGCCTGGGTCTCCTAAAATCCACCACCAGCTCCTTGGTTTTGCTGGTGTTCAAGTGTAGGTGGTTTGAGTCGCACCATTTAACAAAGTCCTTGATTAGGTTCCTATACTCCTCCTCCTGCCCACTCCTGATGCAGCTCATGATAGCAGTGTCATCAGTGAATTTTTGCACGTGGCAGGACTCCGAGTTGTATTGAAAGTCCGATGTACAGTCGGAGAAAGTCCAGTCCCCTGTGGCGCTCCTGTGCTGCTGACCACAATGTCAACCTGCAGTTCCCGAGACGCACATACTGAGGTCTGTCTGTAAGATAGTCCACGATCCATGGCACCAGGCCTGAATCTACTCCCATCTCTGTCAGCTTGTCACTAAGGAGCAGAGGTTGGATGGTGCTGAAGTATTGTTTTAATTGTTGTTTGTGTTAGATGTGTGTGTAGTCATTTGGTGCAATGTCACAGTTTGAACAACGTGCTAACAAAGTTATCAAGTTTGTGTGCAAATTGGGGAAATCACACACGCTGGTCAAACTGTGATATTTGGAGATGGTGCTGAATCGAAATGTAGGCCGATTCAGCAATAATAGGCAATAAATAAATAAATAAATTATCCATCCATCCATAGTCCAACCCGCTGAATCCAAATACAGGGTCACGGTGGTCTGCTGGAGCCAATCCCAGCCAACACAGGGCACAAGGCAGGAACCAATCCCGGGCAGGGCGCCAACCCACCGCAGGACACACACCCACACACCAAGGCCAATTTAGAATCACCAATCCACCTAACCTGCATGTCTTTGGACTGTGGGAGGAAACCCACGCAGACACGGGGAGAACATGCAGACTCCACGCAGGGAGGACCCGGGAAGTGAACCCAGGTCTCCGAACTGCGAGGCAACAGCGCTACCACTGCGCCGCCGTGCCGCCATAAATTAATTAGTCAATTAATTAGTTAGTCAGTTAATTAATTAATCAATCGATTAATTAATTACTTGGTTGATTAGTTAATTAATTAATGAGTAATATACGCAGAACATTTTGCTGTGTGCATTCGCTTCGCTCTCTCGCCACTCGCCCACATGCAGGGATTCAACGCCAAGCCAGCAAGTCCTCCCAGCAAAGAGGGTCTACCTATAACGCAACGTTAAGTTTTATCGACATTTAATGCTTTTATCACCCTCTGCCCCAGCGACATCCACCCTCAACCCCTTGTGTCGACAAAAGTCGACATCCGCCCGCAAAGAGTTAAGAAGGAGTGCAAAATGGCATCTCTCGATGAGGAAATAACACTCTTAGATCTTAAAAAGTGGCACGCCGCTTGCCAAATTGGGCTGCGAGGTCGGTAGGAGCGAGTCGGACGATCACACAGTAGCGTAGAAAGAAGCTACAATTTGTGGAAGTGTTACTGCTGCTAGTGCCATTGTAAGTAATCTGTTTAAAGTATAAGGAGGATACACATAGCTTATGTGCAAGTGCTATATCATTTTATATTAAGGGATTTGAGGGTCTGGTGTCTGCATGGGGGTCCTGGAACCACCAAAAGGGGTCTGGACTGACGAGAATGAGTCAAACCTGTTGAAGAACTACACAGGCTCAGACACATCATTATTCCCATCACAACTTTTTTCTATGATTGCTCCAGAAGTCTAATTTTGATTGGTTAGTTTCCCCTGTAATCTCATCCCCCAAACCCCTCACTCTGTTGAGGTGAGTTTAGGTCTCCTTTAAAACTGAAATAACTGGAGAATATCCACTGGGACATGTGGAGAACATGCAGAGTGTACTTAGAGTCACTGGCAATTGAAGAGCTTACCCATTGGGCAATAGACAGAATGTAGACAGTGACCTGGGTGGGCATTGTGCCAGCCCTCCACAAAACAAAATGTGCTATTTTTAAAGGATTTCATCTGAAACAGAAATGCCACACATATGAAAGACATTTGGCCAGTTGTCACAAAATATTTCACAATTGTCAGTCAAGGACGCTGACCCTGACCTCGAGGGGGCACAAAGTGAATGCCAAAGGACTACCAAGCAGCATGCAGGGCTCCCTTGTCCTGGCAGAAGGAGGTTTATTTCGGGGTTGTGAACACGGCTTGAGAGTGTCAGTTTTTTTCACACCGGCCCCTTAGTCTTCCTCACTTCTTTTTAAAATTATACCTTCTTGTGCAAAGATTAAAAAGAAGATTGATGTGATTGATCATATTCTAGAATGTTAAATATTAATTATCATTATCTTTCAACATCAAACTCTTTCAACGATCCCTCATGCCTTAGCAAGAGAAAGTGATTCCCATTTCATTTTTGATGAGAGGGAAGGCCCCATGTTTAATTCAATGGGGCAAAACGGCTTCTCATCTCGGGGCTTTCAACTCACCTTCTATTGAAGTCACGCTGTGGCTGCCATGATATTTAAGATGGCATTTGATGTTGCATGTCTCCCGCTCAGAGGCGAAACTCTTCTCCATGCTCAGGTTTAAATGAAGTGTGGCGTTAAGCCTGTATGATCCTCGCACACTTGGCTTTGGATGACAATAATGTCCTTGCAAGTTCAGTTTCTGAATTTGTGATGCTTTGTGAGTTAAAAAAGGTAAAAAGCATTAAGTCTGTTTAATCCATACCTGCAAATTCTCGGAACAGACTTGGAAATAAAGAGCAACACTCAAAGAGATCAGCTGAGTCATAATGAATCCGTCAATCTTTATTATATGTAATGGCAGTTCACCATCACGGTGGGCTAAAAGACACCACAGCAAATAATTAAGAAAAACAGCCCATCAATCCAGCTCCAGGTGCTCCGTGACGATCTTCCGGCGGCACTTCCTGGTGTGGAGGAAGTGCTGCATGAGCACCTGGAAGCTCTCTGGGTGTCCCTGGAATTCCTTCTATAGATAGATAGATAGATATAAAAGGCACTATATAATAGATAGATAGATAGATAGATAGATAGATAGATATGAAAGGCACTATATAATAGATAGATAGATAGATATGAAAGGCACTATATAATAGATAGATAGATAGATAGATAGATAGATAGATAGATAGATAGATAGATATGAAAGGCACTATATAATAGATAGATAGATAGATAGATAGATAGATAGATAGATAGATAGATAGATAGATAGATAGATAGATATGAAAGGCACTATATAATAGATAGATAGATAGATAGATAGATAGATATGAAAGGCACTATATAATAGATAGATAGATAGATAGATAGATAGATAGATAGATAGATAGATAGATAGATAGATAGATAGATTTGCTCCAAGGTGAACATCTGGCTTTTTACAGAAGGGCAATAAATAAATACTATTAGGTTATGATAAACAACAAATGCCTCTCAAATACTGTACATACCTGAATAACTAAAGAGAAAGTAAACCTCCGACAGTCTATAGAACCTTCTGCAAAGATTCTCCAAAAGGAAAGATGTAAATTTCCTTCTTCAGCACCTCCCTGAAGATTTACTTTTGTTTTGAACAAAGGAGTTTAACTCCGAGTTTCTTTTTCCTCTTCCATATTTGTAATTCTCTGCAGCTGTTTTTGCATTTCAACACTCTTTTCTTCTCCTTTCCCCAGAGAGACTCTCCAATCTCACTGTTGGCCAGTCACCTCTTCTCATCCCGAGAGCCTTTTAATTGAATTTCCCAAGCTCTTGTGGCAGGGAGGTCACGGCTCTGCTCATCTCATCTCTGTGTTATGGTTCTTAACACTTCTTGAGGAGTGCTCACTGCAACTGGTTCAGTGAAAAAAAAGACAGCGTATTAAAAATACTTTCTTTAAAACATCTCTGGAATATAAGTGTTTTTCTGTTAACTAAAGTCTAAATAAAGCAAATATATCTATCTATTATATAGTGCCTTTCCTATCTATCTATCTATCTATCTATCTATCTATCTATAGTGCCTTTCATATCTATCTATCTATCTATTATATAGTGCCTTTCATATCTATCTATCTATCTATCTATCCCTAACAGCACAGTTACAGATGCATTTCTACCATTGGAAGATCTGCCTTATTTAGCCAAGTAGAGAATTCCATCACTTCTCTGCTCAGATAACTTGCAGGAGGTGATGGTTTGGTGTCTCAGCCTCGGTCTGAATGTTTCACACTTTTTCTCTTTGGCTCTGATTCATCTCTCACACCAAAAATGACATTCCTGGAGCGGTCAGGACACAGCACTAGCTGGTGGGCTGCCCCGCCATTTTCCTGCCTTGTTTTCTTGATATACTAGCTCTGTGTTGTCTTTGTCCTCTCCAGGTCTATCTGAAATGTTTAAGAGGTTGAAGGGTCTCCCTGGGGTTCCAGTGCCTCTTAAGTGCATTCTAATTGAACAGAATCCCCGTGAAGAGCAGCTCTGAGGAAAGTCGATCCTTCAGATGATCCCACCCAGTAGGTGTACACTATATGTCGGGGTTTGTGTACCTGCCTGTCACGTCATGGTCTCTTTCCCCCCAGTCCTCTTGTCTGCTCCACGTTTGCTGTCTTATCCCCTCTATACCTGAATCTGTGAAGGGAGACTATAAAGAAGGACACACCTAACAAATGGCAACACTGACTTCCACCACTCAGATTTATAACATGGAATTAAACAGGCACAATAATCTGCAGGAAACGATAATTAAAGAGTGAAGAGCTGAGAGTCACGTGTGCTTTGCAAACGCTAGAGTCTGTTGGTTTGTTCTGTGGTGTGAGATTTACATTAAAAAAATACATTTTGCTCTTAAAAACTTGGGTTTTGGTTGCCTCTAAGGAACCGTGTGGGAATTTTTTAAAGCTTTTTTCCCTTTAGAAGGGTTTTTTTTTTGCTTTTTTTTTCGCCCGCACAAGAGCAAAAGTAGCTGGGTGTTTGGAAGTGCGCTTGGAAAAGTTATTTGTACTGCGTTCTTGTTCTTTTCTTGTTATCTTTATTTGAATTAGCATCGAGGCGGCAGGGTAGAAAGCAGCAGTAACTGATATCGGCATTTGTAAATAAATAACCGCGTCGTCGTAACAGCGATTCCTTAGTTTAAAGGAAAAGAAAAAAAGGCCGCGGCTGACTTCAAAGCAGTAAAAGGTGGAAACTCAGTAGTGCGCAGGTAAGCGGCCTGCGTTAAGACACCGATCAGGCACAAGGAGCAGTAGGAGCAAATAAGGTAGTAAAGTTTTATTTATTTATTTATTTTAGATTAAACAGTCCTTAGCGGTCCAGAGGCAGAACAGTTAAGTGGGCGACAGCGTATTGGTTCATTAATACGGGGGAATACAAACAGTGCGAGTGAAGAGCTTATGAGTAAGAAGAGCGCAGTTAGGAGAAGAGACAGAGAAAAGTAAAGTTAACCTCATAGAAAGGCAAATAGCAGGCAGCTGAGAGGGAGAACAGGACAGGAGCTTAAGGGGAAAAGGTGTAAAATATCTGTAGCAGATCTTAGTGTTACCATTTAAGTTAAGGAGCAGCTGAAAGAAGAAGAAATTTAATTTTAAGAAAGAAAAAAATAAATCTATACTAATAAAAGGCAAAGCCCTCACTCACTCACTCATCACTAATTCTCCAACTTCCCGTGTGGGTGGAAGGCTGAAATTTGGCAGGTTCATTCCTTACAGCTTCCTTACAAAAGTTGGGCAGGTTTTATATCGAAATTCTACGCGTAATGGTCATAACTGGAAGCAGTTTTTCTCCATTTACTGTAATGGAGATGAGCTTCAACGCCGTGGGGGAGTTTCGTGTGACATCATCACGCCTCCCACGTAATCACGCAGTACATAGAAAACCAGGAAGACCTCAAAAAGCGCTTAAGAAAACATGCATTATATAATTGAGAAGGCAGCGAAACAATAAGAAGCGGCGAGTGACATATACAACCATATTCATGAGTTCTGCTACTCGGAAAGAAAGCAAGGTGTAAACCTACACTTTAAATTAAGTTCATAGACAGGCTGCCGCTGGCGTTTGTAATTTAGTGCCTGCCCATATAAGGCCGTCCGTCAGCGGCAATCCAATAGCAAACTCCCACTAAATATTCACGGGTGAAGGACTGTGCTTATGGAGAGGAAGATGAGATGGTCAGGGTGGTGTTTGACACAAACTCAGCGAAACTGCGAGAGAAAGTTTTAAGTGCCAGGACTAAGGTAACATTAAATACAGCCATGGACATAGCACGAGATGGCACCAGCACAGCTGGGAACCTTCGATGCATGTACACCGGCTCTCACGTGAACTGGCGCAGTGCACAGATAAAAGCAACAGTTCCAAAGAGCTGAACAAAACCGAATTACACAATTGAAAAGGCAGCAAAAAATATGAAGCGTCTGATACATACAAGCATATTCATAAATCCAACTACTGCGGAAACAAAGCACACGTTGGAAAAAGTCAATGTCCCGCTAAAGGAAGACAGTGTAAAAAAAACCCGTGCATGCAGTGTGTCAGGTCTCAGATAAAGAAGAAGACGAGCTGTTTATTGATGCAGTAAGAAA
This sequence comes from Polypterus senegalus, assembly GCF_016835505.1. NCBI lineage: Eukaryota > Metazoa > Chordata > Cladistia > Polypteriformes > Polypteridae > Polypterus > Polypterus senegalus. The sequence continues at coordinate 16,271,700 of NC_053171.1, forward strand.
CGAATCGATGAATGAAACCTGTCATCTTTACAACGATTGACAAACACGGAATGTAACTTGAACACAACACATCCTACAAATACGAACCTGATTGAAAGAAATAATGATAATCAAATCCTTGATGACAGCAACACTCAGTAACACTCACAAAACAAATACTGTATATTGACAGTCATGTTACGTTATTTTTAAAATGTTCCCTTTTCTTTTCTAGCTTTTTAACACACTACTTCTGCTGCGATACGCTGGTATATATATATGTATATATATATCCCGATCTACATACTCGAATAATGGATACTTTATTAGCCATCAATGATTGTTTTGGTAAAGCCATACTCAGTGTATTCATTAGATGAGCGGTAAAAAGTAAGAGCGAGGGGAGGATGACTTATTGAGGCATGCAGGCTGTAGTGCGCGTCAACTCTATCTGAATTGCGCGATCACATTTGAAAAAATATATCTTTTCAAGTTCTATTTAGTCCATATGTGTCAAACTCAAGGGCGCGGGCCACATCCGGCCGGCGTAATTATATCCGCCCCGAGATCATTTTATATACTGTATTATTGTTATTAAAGCCGGGTATATGAAGCGCTGGTAACACAATAAACTACAGATCCCATAATGCAGCGCTTCAGCTGCCTTGCCGAACACTTACCGCGTTAATCAAGTCTAGTTTATGATGCTGCAAGTTATTGCGAAGCTAGCTCACACGATGCTGAAGAGAAAAGTTGATTCTGAAAATAGAGCCTTTAAAACCGATGGGAGGCTGAGTATATGTTTACTGAACCCGTGTGTCTCATTTGTGGAGCTAATGTGGCTGTAATTACAGAATTTAATCTAAGACGGCACTATAAAACAAAACATCAGGGTAACCTGAAAGACCTGAATGCAATGCAGAAGATACAGAAAGCAGAAGAATTAAATAAGAATCTGACACTTCAGCGGATGTTTTACCGTGCACAATCACAAAGTGATTTCAATTGAAGCTGCTTTTATGGGAGACACAAATGCACCAGTTCACCTTGCCCCACTTTCCCTGTTGCCAAGTAATGTTAAACCAAGTCGTCACTACGGTGTTCCCAAATCGCACTTTGCTGATAAACTGAGCGCACTGAGTTTGCACGGCGCTTTGGTGACTTTGAAGAACAAAAAAAGTCCGTCTACATGCGGCTCGAACCTTGTGCATGTTTGGTAGCACATATCTGTGTGAGAAGCTCTTCTCAGTGATAAAGACTAACAAAACAGCACACAGGAGTCGCCTCACTGATGAGCACCTGCAATCCATCCTGAGAATCTCCACAACACAGAACCTCACAGCAAACAGAAACGAACCTGTGGCCAAAAAGATGCCAGGCGTCCAGCTCTAAAATGACATATGAGCAAAGACAACTGAATGATTTGATTTGTTATTGCTGAAAGGAACACATTTTATTTATATTTCCAGGTTTTGTTATGCAGCATGTTCATATTTGAATTTGTATAATTTTGACAGGATATATTTTTATGGAGAGCAAAATCTTTTGGGATATTTAAAATCTAAGTTTATTTTTATATATAAAATTACATAAGAGTAAAGAAATTTGAATGTTTGTTCTTTTAATGTTTACTTTATTTCTAACTTGTATAATTTAGACAGGATATATTTTTATGGAGAGCAAAATATTATAAGTTGTTTAAGGTTTGAGTTGATTTATTCACGAATAATATTCCTGTCTGTTTTTACCATTCCTACCAAAGATATTTCTGTCGACTAAATAAAAATTCCTTCTATTTAAAATTTAAATAGAACTTGAACAAATACTGATAGTTCATAATATCCACGCAGACTTGCACGTAAGAGCGGGAGTTATCCGTTTTAACAAGCAGCGTATTGCACTGATCTGAAATAGCTTTGTGTGTATATATGTAGATATGTATGTATATGTATATATATGTTTATATATGTGTGTGTGTGTATGTATATATATATATATATATATATATATATGTATTTGTGTGTGTATATATGTGTGTGTATGTATATGTATGTGTATATGTATAGATATGTATATATATATGTTTGTGTGTGTGTGTAAATATATATATATATTTATATTTATATATATATATATGACAACAACACTCATCACTCACAACAGTGACAAAACAATTACATTGATAATCATGTTACGTTATTTTCAAAATGTTTCCTTTTCTTTTTCATTGCTTCTTTAACACACTACTTCTCCGATGCGAAGCGCGGGTATTTTGCTATAAATATATATAGTTAAGGCAGCTTAGTAATCCCAAATCAAATTTTAATAATGAGGCCAGTGCAATGCAAGTCCTGTTGGATGTTGGACTTTTTAGATGATGGTTTGGAAGAGCCAGTTGTCTATGAGGGCTACATCTGCAAGAGATGCCAGCTGATCCAGCACCTCGAGCTCAGGGTCGCTGAACTGGAGGAGGAGTTGGCTGACCTGCATAGTAATAGAGAATTGGTGGACTTGGCCCAGGTGTCCTTTAGAAAGATAGTGTGCACCCCCAAGGTGGCGCGTGGGAGGAGATTCCAGACCAGACAGGTAGGAATAGGTGGGTCACGGTCACAAGGCGTAAGGTAAAGGGTGCACACTGTCCGGGGGCATCAACCCCAGAATTAGAAGTGTCTAACCGTTATCATGTCCTGGCGGAGCTGGACGGTGACTCTGATAATTCTGAGGTGGTAGGCAGGGTTGAGGAGCCCCAACGGGCCACCTCAAAACCAGTTCCCAAAAAGAGAGAGGTAGTGATAGTTGGGGACTCAATCATTAGGGGGATTGAAGCGCAGGTGTGCTCCAGAGAGAGTGAGTCTGTGTTGCCTTCCGGGAGCACAGGTGGGAGACCTCCTGGAAGGGTGGATAGGCTCTTGGCCAGAGCGGGGTGGATCCAGTTGTCATTGTCCACGTTGGAACAAATGACATACATAAGGGTAGTCTGTCAGTTCTGCGATCCAAATTCAAAGAGTTAGGTACCAAGCTGAGGAGCAGAACTGACAAGGTAGTCTTCTCCGAAGTTCTGCCTGTGCCACGCCCAGTCCAGGTAAGATTGAGGAGATTAGAAGGCTTAACGCGTGGCTCAAATCTTGGTGCAGGGTAGAAGGGTATAGGTTTATGGGGCATTGGGACTCCTTTTGGAACAGATGGGACCTGTTCCGCCGTGACGGGTTACATCTGAACCGGAGGGGCACCAATGTATTGGGGAGGCGTATGTGTAGGCTAGTCGAGGATTGTTTAAACTAGGGAATGGGGGGGCAGGGAGTTTAGGACAGGCCAGATTTAGATCTATACATGGAAGAACAAACAATGGTGTAGAAATAAAAATGCATAGTAATGTAAATTTTAAGCAAACACGTAAAGATAGAAGGATTAACACATTAAAAATAGCTTGCCTTAATGCTAGAAGTATCAAAAATAAGGTAAGTGAGTTGGAGTTGTATGTAGCAGAGCACAATTATGATATTATAGCAATAACGGAAACCTGGCTAAATAACAAAGATGGGGATGAGTGTAACATAGAGGGATACACATTTTTTAGGAAGGATAGACAGAACAGAAAAGGAGGTGGGGTTGCTGTTTATGCCAAACAGGAATTAAATGTAAGTCATCTTCAGTTGGATGATGAGCCCCATCTTAGTGAGGACATGTGGCTTCGCCTGGAAACTATTAGGGAAAAGGTCTCATTTTAGGAGTGTGTTATAGACCACCCAATTCAGACAGTAATTTCAACACACATCTTTTAGTAATATCAAAAAGGCAAGTTTACAGGGGTATATTATAGTCATGGGGGACTTTAATTATCCAAATATTAACTGGGATAACCTTACAGATGGAGGAGCACAAGAGCAGGAGTTTTAGAAGTAATCAGCGACTGTTTTTAACACAGCATGTTAAAGCACCAACAAGGGGTGAAGCCTGTCTGGATTTAGTATTCTGTAATAATCAGGATAGAATTGAGGGTGTAGAGGTGATTGAACCACTAGGGTCAAGTGACCATAATGTAATACAATTCTCAGTATTTTGTAAGAGTACAGATGCAAAGACTAAAATTGTTAAGTTGAACTTTAGTAGGGCTAATTTTGAGCAGATGCGACAAAGTCTAAGTAGGATAGACTGGGATAAGCTTTTAAATGTGGAGACAGTCGAGGAGCAGTGGAACAGGTTTAAAATGTTTTACATGTAATGCAGGACAGATACATACCTAAATTTGGAAGTAATAGGAAACTAAAAAACTCCACGATGGATTAATAAAGATTTAAAAAGAAGTTGCAAAGGAAAAACTGCTGTATAAGGCATATAAGACTAATGACTGCAAAGAGAACCGTAGCGTATGAGAAAATGAGGGCAACCATTAAGAAGGATATCAGAGAGGCTAAAAGACAGTTGGAGAGGAATATAGCAGATAAGGCGAAAGAAGACCCCAAGAGATTCTTTCAGTATTTTAGTAGTAAAAGAACAGTTAAGGAGGAGGTCAAGTTCATCAGGAATAGTAAAGGGAATTAAAAGATACAGATAATGAAATAGCAGATGCCCTAAACTTACATTTTTCTGAGGTGTTTACAAGTGAGCAAGTGGATAACCTGCCAGCAGGTAAACAACTACTAAGGAGGTACTGAGGGATTTGGAAATTGTAGAGGGAGAAGTGCTGCTCAGATTAAATAAGATGAAATCAAACAAATCACCAGGCCCAGATAATATTTATCCTCGTGTTCTTAAGGAGGCTAGTGAGTACATATATAAACCCTTGACACATATTTTTAGGAAGTCACTGTGCACTGGAGAGATTCCAAAGGACTGGAAAATGGCAAATATCATCCCATTATATAAAAAGGGTGACAGGGCAGATCCAAGCAACTATAGGCCAGTAAGCTTAACAAGCATCACAGGAAAATTAATGGAAGGAATTATTAAGGATAAGATTGAGCAACACATGACAAGGACAGGAGTTATTCTGAACAGTCAGCATGGGTTCAGAAGGGGAGGTCGTGTTTTACTAACATGTTGGAATTCTATGAGGAGGCAACAAAAGGATACGATCAAAGTGGAGCTTATGATATTATTTATCTGGACTTTCAGAAAGCATTTGATAAGGTGCCACATGAGAGGTTGGGCATCAAGTTAAAAGAAGTGGGAATTCAGGGTGATGTTTTTAGATGGGTGCAGAATTGGCTCAGACACAGGAAGCAGAGGGTGATGGTGCGAGGAACCTCATCAGAACTGGCGATGTTAAGAGTGGTGTTCCACAGGGGTCAGTGCTAGGCCCCTGCTATTTTTAATATATATAAATGATTTAGATAGGAATATAAGTAACAAGCTGGTTAAGTTTGCAGATGATACCAAGATAGGTGGATTAGCAGATAATTTGGAATCCGTTATATCATTACAGAAGGACTTGGATAGCATACAGGCTTGGGCAGATTTGTGGCAGATGAAATTTAATGTCAGTAAATGTAAAGTATTACACATAGGAAGTAAAAATATTAGGTTTGAATACACAATGGGCGGTCGAAAATCGAGAGTACACCTTATGAGAAGGATTTAGGAGTCATAGTGGACTCCAAGCTATCAACTTCCAAACAGTGTTCAGAAGCCATTAAGAAGGCTAACAGAATGTTAGGTTATATAGCACGATCTGTGGAGTACAAGTCCAAGGAGGTTATGCTCAACCTTTATAATGCACTGGTGAGGCCTCATCTTGAGTACTGTGTGCAGTTTTGGTCTCCAGGCTACAAAAGGACATAGCAGCACTAGAAAAGGTCCAGAGAAGAGCGACTAGGCTGATTCCAGGTCTACAGGGGTTGAATTATGAGGAAAGATTAAAAGAGCTGAGCCTTTACAGTTTAAGCAAAAGAAGATTAAGAGGTGACATGATTGAAGTGTTTAAAATTATGAAGGGAATTAGTACAGTGGATCGAGACTTGTATTTTAAAATGAGCTCATCAAGAACACGGGGACACAGTTGGAAACTTGTTAAGGGTAAATTTCGCACAAACATTAGGAAGTTTTTCTTTACACAAAGAACGATAGACACTTGGAATAAGTTACCAAGTAGTGTGGTAGACAGTAAGACGTTAGGGACTTTCAAAACTCGACTTGATGTTTTCTTGGAGGAAGCAAGTGGATAGGACTGGCGAGCTTTGTTGGGCTGAATGGCCTGTTCTCTTCCGGAGTGTTCTAATTCTAATTCTAAATGTGTTAAATGTAGCAAATGATGTGTGTGACCCAGTAATGAATGAATGCTCCACAAGAAGAATCCGTAAAGTTCAGGATGAAAGTCAGGATGGTGGAAGTGGCAGATACAAATTAAAATGTGATAAGAGAGTGACACGCGAGTCTTGTGGTCAGATAATGCCTGCCATGCAGGAGGTAAACAGCCCTCCTCTGCGGTGGAGTACAGTGGAGTTGGTGCCATGCTGTGGGGCTGCTCTGCGTCAGGAAGGATAACAAAACTTTATCAGGGTGGAAGGACAAATGGATGCCACAGAGTAGCGGAAAATATTTCAGTGGAGTTTATCTATTTATCCATGATGGTGAGCGATGGCCAACACCTCCCACAATACTTTTGCGCTGCCATTCATGAGACTGGTGAGAGTCAGTTATGGTAATTCTACCAGTGAGCTGCTTTGAGATTATCACCTTCTCCAATGTGTGCCCACTTTAGCCGGCATTCACGTGCATTGACTTTGGCACTCTTCCTCTTTTGATAATTGCTGGTATCTTTCTCCTCTAAATTCCGTAGGGCTGCCTGTGCCACGCCATATGCCCTGGCACTGCCCGTTTCCATTGGCTAATTAGTAGCTGACACATCACTCTTTACTCATCGCAGACAGAGGCTAAGGCTCTTTCACCCTCCAGACTTATTGTATTTACCTGCCCATTACAGAAGGGCGTCCTCTCGAATAGTGGAATTCACAAGGGCGTGCCAATCTCCTCGGAGCAGTCAGCACAAATCCTCGGTTTGATGTGCCTAAGTTGTGCCGTCAGAGCGCACAGCTGCCTCGCGGCCCCACGAGTGACACTCGGAGAGTAATTGCTCAGTGTCTGTGAAACAAGCCAAGGCAGCAGTGCCCATTAACCAGTGACTGTGAAGTAAAGTGGGCTAAACTGGGGGCCGAGACCTTCAGCTTGAGTGCCTCTTAGTTTCCTTGGCACTCCTGATATTTCATCACCAGAGCTGCGCCCCACATGTCCCCTCCGTTTTTTTCTTTGACCTTCAGCCGGACTCGTCTCCTTAACGCCATTGTTTGTCGAGACGCACAGGAGGCATTCTGAGCACTCGGTGTGATTGACTTGCTGAAGCCTGCCATGCTGCTTGGCAATTCCTCACTTGTTGCCTCGTCACTGGAGTCTTTCTGGGTTGCTATGGAAACCCAACATGTCCCTTGATAAACTCGACCATGTGACAATTCAAGCTGAGGCTAAAAACTAGAGAAACAAGACAAACCGTAAAATGTTAATAAGTACTTCACAATATATTTTCTTATTAAAGTACATATTCTTATGTTCTTAATAAATACACGTTTTGCAAAGAGAATACAAAAGTAAACCTGGTTGGCTTATTCAGTCATCACCCACTTTTTCAACTTCAGGGCCATGGATGCCCAGCTCTTATGCCAATTTTAAGTCAAATGATTACAGGGGCCTTACCCCATCTGGACTGCTTAATCACTAAACCAGCTGTGAATGGCATGCCAGTCCTTCACAGGGCACACTCACAGTCACTTTAAGTTGAGCCACTCAATGTGACTTTGGCACAAGAAGGAAGCAAGAGAACTTGGTTTAAACCAAACTTTGACATGAGAAGAACATCTAAACCCTACAAAGGAACTGAACCAGGATCCTGAACTTATTGCACTGAAGCCTTAGCCACTGACCACCATAGCTATCATGTGTGCTTCCCGCTGTCAGTAGATAATACTAAAGATTATTAATTTAACAACTGATGCATTTATTGTTTTATTAATTTTGTCATTTCAACAGATGGCACATCACAAACATTTCCAGTCATAAAATGCATCATATTTGTCATTCCAGCACAATGCACATCACAAACATTTGCTGTAATAAAATATGTTGCATTAGTCATTCCAACAGATGGTGCATAACAAACATTTACATTAATAAAATACATTGAATTTTCCATTCTAACAGATGGCGCATCACAAGCATTTGTAGTAATAACATGCATTGCATTTGCCATTCTAACAGATGGAGAATCACAAACATTTGTTGTAATAAATTGCATTGAATATGACATTCCAACATATGGTGTATCACAAACATTTACATTAATAAAACACATTGCATTTGTCATTCTAACAGATGGCACATCAGAAACATTTACATTAATAACATACATTGAATTTGTCATTCTAACAGATGGCACATCAGAAACATTTGCTGTAATAAAATATGTTGTATTTGTTATTCTAACAGATGGCACATCACAAGCATTTGTAGTAGTAGCACCATGCATTTCATTTGCCATTCTAATAGATGGAGAATCACAAACATTTCCAGTCTTAAAATGCATTGTATTTGTCATTCCAGCAGAATGTGCATCACAAACATTTGCAGTAATAAAATATATTGCATAGGTTATTCTAACAGATGTCGCATCATTAGCATTTGTAGTAATAACATGCATTGCATTTGCCATTCTAACAGATGGAGAATCACAAACATTTGTTGTAATAAATTGCATTGAATATGACATTCCAACATATGGTGTATCACAAACATTTACATTAATAAAACACATTGCATTTGTCATTCTAACAGATGGCACATCAGAAACATTTGTAGTAATAACATGCATTGCATTTGCTATTCTTACAGATGGAGAATCACAAACATTTGTAGTCCTAAAATACATTGCATTTGTCATTCCAACAGATGGTGTATCACGCACGTTTATTTTTCATTCCAACAGACAGCCCACCACAAACATTAGCACTGCCTTAACAAATCCCATACCAAGTGGCATATAACAGAGGTGCAACAAGTGGACAGACACAGACACACACCTGCACACACTTGTCATTTTATTAAGGTGGATTCCTGGGCAATTCCTGGCCCTCTGGCCAGTGTAATATTTCATGAGTGGCTCAGTGATTGGTTCCAAAGACCCGAGTTCAGATCCTTTCAGACCCACCCCCTTGCTCTTTAGGATCATTCCGATTCTGCATTGGTGAGGGTACTCTTTATAAAAAGGCACCGCATATAGCACAGACTGAAAGGCTGGGTGAAATATAGGGATGAAAGATAGAGTTTCAACATAAAGCTTAAGAAAATAATTTGCTCTTAATACAGTTCCCCAAAAGTCAGCTGCAATATTTTTACCGGACACGCCAGCGCCACTTCCTACTCACCCCCACGCCAGTGAGTTTCTTCAGCCTCCAAAGCCTGCAATTTAGCCTTGAGGTTTACATTCAATTCAGCACCTTTCATGGTGAACTCAATGTCACAAAGAAAGGCAATAAATGCAAGTCACACGCGTGGCCTCATATTAGATGCACAGGCAGGTTTAAAAGACTTGTCAGGGGTCACGCAAAGAGTCAGCGGCGGGATTTTGACCTGTGAGCGTGTGGATTCAAGGCCGAGTCTTATAATATGAAAGGTAGATACAGAAGTAATTTGCCCTCAGCTATAAAGTCAGCTGATAGACAGACAGATCCTCACAGAAGGGTCCATTTTTATGTTTTATTTATGGACTGCTGGCACACGACGATACTAAAGCGCACTCCTATGGCTGATTTTAACCGAGAGCTTCACTTACTTATTAGAAGCTTAAATAAAAAAGGGGGAGTCTCCTTGACTGCCTTATACTCCCTATGACTCCGACATCCTCACCCGCTTTGCCAATTCACTATCCTGCTTATGAATTTGGTCTCCCGGAATGCAGATTCCCCTCATTTGCTGCCTTTTTTCGTGCACGTCTCCTTAGCTTCACAAAGCCGCATGCGGAGCTAAACAGACTCAAGAATTTTTGACACCCGTCTGTAAATTCGGCCGATTTGCAAAGAGCTGTGCCTTGGCACGACACCCCCAAAACACGACCGGGTGCCCATTTGAGGTGAAGGTTACACCACATGAGTGCCACTAGTGGCCACTGCCTTCAACATTTACCGCTCCTGGTGCTTCATGCATCTGGCAAAGGGCTGGTGGGCCAAAGCAGAACAAAAAGGGCGATGCCAGTCTGTCCACACTGCTCTTGCCATCAAGAGTTTTGGGATTAGTAGGAACAAGGAATGATCTGTTTCAGTGCTGGTGAACCTTGTGAACATCATCCGCCTCCCTAACGTCACAGTCTGAGACCTTAAAAGGAAATTGAAAAGGAATTTTTAGAAATGGTCCAAATGAATGACATGATCTGCTATCAGGTGGCCTAGAAAGTCGTGCAGAAACAAAATGGCTTTGATTCTCACTGTCTGGCCATGATGATCGCTCTGGTGGACCCCGTCAGTCCAGCTGCTCAGCTGTTCAAATTCTACTTGTGACCTACAGCTTTGTTTGTGATGGACTGAAATTAAAATGAAACTCATTGAGGTTGGCAAACATCAGGGACCCCGGAATCTCGTAGGGATTGCCCACAACTCGATGGGTCGGCAGCTTCAAGTCGGCACTCAGTTAAGCATCTTTTCAGAGATCTGTGTTAATGAGGACATGCCGGGCTGGTTTCATTAGGAAAAATGGATAGAAACTGAAACGATGATGATGATGATGATGACCTGATACATATTTTCTTGAAGCATCAGGGACATGAAATGGCAGATTGCCGCTTAGTGAGTTAAATCAGAACTGTCTGCACAAATCATCACTTTGCCACCGGGACCCTAGCAAGGCCACCAGTGCCACAGCTCTACAGTGACCAGATGTCTTAAAATGCCAAAGTGAGCAGCTGTTCGCACAGTTGCAACAATGGGCATTAATTAGGATAGACTGTGCAAAGGGAAAATCAGATCCGAAAGTAATAATCCTGCCTTCATGTGCTTTTGACGTCTTGTGATGGTTCACCTTGCCACTTCAGTGCATTCGCATGAATTTCCAGTCGGGCTTTTAAAGAGAAACATAAGGTCGCTGTTGATTTGTTACTCGTTCTGTAAAAAGAGCAATTAAACTAAACGTTGTCACGCATTTGTGGCTGCTGATCATCTTTCTGGCTCGACATGAGGTAAGCAATACCACTCCGGGATGAGAGGGGGCGCTCTTGTTAACAGTACCTTCACTTTTCCTGAGATGACGCCCAGCGAGGGCACTGAGCCCTGACCGTGGCACTCAGAGGAGGCCCCGCACCCTTCCAGTCGGGACGCCATAAAAGAGGACGGCCCATGAAAATCTGGCATCTCTTTCGCGACAGGGAGATGACTGCAAAGGAGAGAACCTCCCATGAGAGACTCAGCAGTTCGATAAGTGTCTGGGTAGTCCTAGACAAGCGTATTCAGCAATACAATCATCTAGGGACAATTAGTTGGAGACCGATCAGCTGATGCAGGTACCTGTCTTCCATTTTCGATGTCTGGAACATTTGCATCAAAACCGGAGTTCGATAAGCGTTTGGGTAGTCCTCCCAGGGTGAACATTACCATAGGTGTGTCAGCTACAGGACTGCATGCAGCTCTAAGATCAGCTGGGGACTGATCAGCCAATGCAGGTACCTGTCTTCCATTTTCAATGTCCAGATGATTTGCATTAAAATCGGAGTTCGATAAGTCTCTGGGTAGTCATCCGAGGGTGAGCATTACCATAGGTGTGTCAGCTACACAAGCATATTCAGCAATACGATCAGCTAGGGACAATTAGCTGGAGACCGATCAGATGATGCAGGTACCTGTCTTCCATTTTCGATGTCTGGAACATTTGTGTCAAAACCAGAGTTCGATAAGCATTTGGGTAGTCCTCCCAGGGTGAACATTACCATAGGTTTGTCAGCTACACGAGGGCGTGCAGCTCTATGATCAGCTGGGGACCGATTAGCTGGGTACCAATCAGCTCGGGACCGATCAGCCGATGCAGGTACCTATCTTCCATTTTCGATGTCCAGATCATTTGCATCAAAATTGGAGTTCGACAAGTGTCTGGGTAGTCCTCCCAAGGCCATCATTGCCATAAGTGTGTCAGCTACACAAGCATATTCAGCAATACGATCATCTAGGGACAATTACCTGGAGACCAATCAGCTGAAGCAGGTACCTGTCTTCCATTTTCGATGTCTGGAACATTTGCATGAATATCGGAGTTCGATAAGCATTTGGGTAGTCCTCCCAGGGTGAGCATTACCATAGGTGTGTCAACTACAGGACTCAATGCAGCTCTACGATCAGCTGGGGACCGATCAGCCAATGCAGGTACCTGTCTTCCATTTTCAATGTCCAGATGATTTGCATTAAAATCGGAGTTCGATGAACGTCTGTGTAGTCCTCCCAGGGTGAACATTACCATAGGTTTGTCAGCTACACGAGTGCATGCAGCAATACAATCAGATAGGAACAATTAGCTGGAGACCGATCTGCTGATGCAGGTACCTGTCTTCCATTTTCGATGTCTAGAACATCTGCATCAAAATCGGACTTTGATAAGCGTTTGGGTAGTCCTCCCAGGGTGAACATTACCATAGGTGTGTCAGCTACACAAGCGTATTCAGCAATACGATCATCTAGGGACAATTAGCTGGAGACCAATCAGCTGAAGTAGGTACCTGTCTTCCATTTTCGATGTCTGGAACATTTGCATCAAAACCGGAGTTCGATAAGCGTTTGGGTAGTCCTCCCAGGGTGAACATTACCATAGGTGTGTCAGCTACAGGACTGCATGCAGCTCTAAGATCAGCTGGGGACCGATCAGCCAATGCAGGTACCTGTCTTCCATTTTCAATGTCCAGATGATTTGCATTAAAATCGGAGTTCAATAAACGTCTGTGTAGTCTTCCCAGGGTGAACATTACCATAGGTGTGTCAGCTACACAAGCGTATGCAGCAATACAATCAGATAGGAACAATTAGCTGGAGACCGATCAGCTGAAGCAGGTACCTGTCTTCCATTTTCGATGCCTAGAACATCTGCATCAAAATCGGAGTTCGATAAACGTCTGTGTAGTCCTCCCATGGTGAACATTACCATAGGTTTGTCAGCTACACGAGTGCATGCAGCTCTACGATCAGCTGGAGACCGATCAGCCGATGCAGGTATCTGTCTTCCATTTTCAATGTCCAGATGATTTGCATCAAAATCGGAGTTCGACAAGCGTTTGGGTAGTCCTCCCAGGGTGAACATTACCATAGGTGTGTCAGCTACACGAGTGAGTGCAGCTCTATGATCAGCTGGGGACCGATTAGCTGGGTACCAATCAGCTCGGGACCGATCAGCCGATGCAGGTACCTGTCTTCTATTTTCAATGTCCAGATGATTTGCATCAAAATCGGAGTTCGATAAACGTCTGTGTAGTCCTCCCACGGTGAACATTACCATAGGTGTGTCAGCTACACAAGTGTATTCAGCAATACGATCATCTAGGGACAATTAGCTGGAGACCGATCAGCTGATGCGGGTACCTGTCTTCCATTTTCGATGTCTGGAACATCTGCATCAAAACCAGACTTTGATAAGCGTTTGGGTAGTCCTCCCAGGGTGAACATTACCATAGGTGTGTCAGCTACACGAGTGAGTGCAGCTCTATGATCAGCTGGGGACCGATTAGCTGGGTACCAATCAGCTCGGGACCGATCAGCCGATGCAGGTACCTGTCTTCTATTTTCAATGTCCAGATGATTTGCATCAAAATCGGAGTTCGATAAACGTCTGTGTAGTCCTCCCAGGGTGAACATTACCATAGGTGTGTCAGCTACAGGACTGCGTGCAGCTCTACGATCAGCTGGATACCAATCAGCTCCGGACCGATCGCCCAATGCAGGTTTCTGTCTTCCACTTTTGAATAAACAAACCTGTGTCGCCTCACACATTCCACCGTAACACACACACACACACACAGGCCTCCGGCTGCACCACTGGCCCGCCTTTGTCGCTGTGTGATTATGAACGGTGGGACCGGCAGCAAAGTCTGAACTGCATGTTACAGGAAGACAGAAAAGGAGAAACAAAACTTATTAAAAGAAAGCACCTCAGCATGCCTAATGTAAGGTGTCACAGTGGGGTGTGAGAAATGGGAGATTTGACTCTGCCTCAAAGCCGCAGAAAGAAACAAAGCAGTCACAGCAAACTCGGCTTATTGTTCTGACAGGTATTGACAAGAAGAAAAAAAAGAAGAAGAAGAAGCCGGGCACATCACAGGTGGCACAGATCGGTTCTGTAAATCGCTGCTACTCACTTCCCCAGATATGAACACAGGAGCCAGCAAACAAATCTAAAAGCCTGAAAGAGCATTATGCTGTAGCAGATTGATTATTATTATTTCTTTTTTTTTTTTTTAATTCAAAGCTTTTCTGTTTTTTTTTTTTTTTGAAATTCAATCCCTCGAGTGGTTTTGTTAAACTAAATGCAGCAGTCTTCCTAGCCCCCCCCCCACTATTCCCCAGCACACTGACTTTCATATTAAATGAACAGCCGACACAACAGGAAAAAAAATAATAATAATAATAATAAAGTGCCTGATAGATGAGTTACACAAACAAGGTGCCATTTCCATTGCCAACACAATCCCGACTAATTCTATTTTCTCTGTTATCGCTTCACACAGGTCACTGCCCGGTATTTATTAGCGCCTCCGAAATCAAACACTTAACGCTTGATGAAGGTTTCAACGGTGCCTTTTGTTGCCATGGAACCACTAAGCGCTAATGGGAGTCACAGATACCTCCACGCCGGGCATACTGACAAATTATCATTCATTTCGAATTTTACAAGACGTGTAAGTGCCGAAAAGTTGGATCATTGAAAATTCAGTACCTGTTTTGTGAGGTGATCCAGCGCTGCTAGCATAGAGGGATAGCAAAGGGCACCCACCCCCCAAGACATCATTTCGACATCCACTTACAGTAGGGGAGCAGCAAGGTGGCACAGTGGTAGCGTTGCTGCCTCGCAGTAAGGAGACCTGGGTTTGCTTCCCAGGTTCTCCATGCGTGGAGTTTGCATGTTCTCCCCGTGTCTGGTTAGGTACATTGACGATCCTAAAATTGTCCCTAGTGTGTGCTTGGTGTGTGGGTGTTTGTGCCCTGCGGTGGGCTGGCGCCCTCCCTGGGATTTGTTCCTGCCTTGTGCCCTGTGCCAACTGGTATTGGCTCCAGCAGACCCCCGTGACCATGTGTTGGGATATAGCGGGTGGGATAATGACTGATTGACTGACAGTAGGCCATGGTGGGGTAAAGTCTAATCAGTGAGGCCTGGAATGGGACGCCATCAATAGTGAGGGCAAATCCGAACAGAAGCCCACTCTCGCTAACAGTCGGCAAAAGATACAAAAAATATAAAAGTAAAAGAATAATTGATCACACACGTGGGCGTCTGGAGTGTCTCCCAGGTACTGGGATAATGAGGAAGGAAAACTATAACCTCGTGTCTGATTCCATATTTTGAATGGAGAACAGGGTGGGTGGTGAGGCACCTGAAGTCACTTCTACCCCCAAAGCTCCACACTCCTCCCCTTCTGACCTAAACCCACAGCCCACCGCCCATCGATGTTCAGTGTGGACCCTACCTGCGTAGAGGCTTGAGCTCCGACCCGATAAAAGCCGTTTTGCTCGTCTTGCTGGGCCTTTTGGATGATTACTGCTTCTTCTCGTCATTTTTGGACTTTCTGGAACAATAAAGAGGGCATCCTCAGGGGCCCCGAAACTTCATCTGCCTTTACAATAAACAGTGGATTCAGAAAGTGTAGAGACACCTTCACTTTCTGCACACTTTACTGTGTTGTTAACTTAATTTTAAGTGGATGAATTTGCCATTTTCGGACATCGACCTCCACTCGACAGCCCATAATGACAAAGTGAAAGACAAGTTTTCAGAAAGGTTTGCCAAATCAAAAACTGGACCCTCTGATTCATAGAAGTGTCGGGACTCTTTGCTTTTGCAGTCAGGTCCATCGTCTTTGTTCTAATTCTCCTTGAGATGTGTTTAGAAGTTGGCAAAATAAAGTGATTGTACAAAGGCACACATGTCCCTGGCGTCATGCGTGTGCCCCTGACTAAGGGCTCTAGTGAATGCAATTCTCCACCGAGCCAAGGGATGGCGCTGTTTTCTCACCCATTCTCTCTTTCTCTCTCTCTGCTGACCGGGTGATTGACAGCTCAGCCCTCCCATCAATGACATCATCGCTGATGTCCATCCTCCTGGACCCGCCCCTTCCTACCATCTTGCTTCATAACCCAGAAAATCAGCCACCTACTTTGGTTCTGTGTCTACAAAGATGTCTCTGCAATGAATCGTGTGTTTATCTGCACAGAAAAATGTCAAATTATATGGGTTTTACCAAGGAGGTAGCCCACCTCTTTATATCTGTCTTCTTTGTCTACTTTTCTCTGTTGCCTTTTCTGGTTCTTCTGTGGTGGCGATCTGCTCCACCACCACTATCTGGTCAAGTCAATATGCGGCCCCCCCATGATGGTGGAATGAAGGCGGGGGTCTCAGCTCTTCATGAGACCAACTGCTTTGAAAGAGTCTTCTCTGATGAAGACTGGAAATAAAGAGGGATGAATTAAGAACATTTATGTTATGGAGAATATCCAGTGGGGGGCTAGGTGGTCTTTTGTCCTTGGAACCCCTGCAGATTGTTTTATTCTCCAACCTAATTGGACTTTTCTTTTGATTTTTTTCTCTCATCTGACCTTCTCACCGGACTCTACATCATGACACTTTAAATAAGGGCGCTACTCTTCTACTTGACATTTAACTGGTTGTTACTTATTCATTCATATTATTGCCTAATCTTATACGTTTTTTTTTTGTCTTATAACTTTTTCCTTGACATCTTGCAAAGAACTTTGAGATCCATTGTATGTATGAAAATGTGCTATTGAAATAAATTAGGCTGTTGTTTGTGTCATTTTACACCATATGGATAAAGTCAGGTCAGGTCAGGTTGGGGAGCCTGCACAGGTCCAGCGTGTTACCGCACCCACCACACAACGAAACAGCTCAGGATCCCGGTTGGCAACCCCCCCGGCAGACCTCATGGAATCGACCCTCTATCTGTCGCAGCCAGGTGTTATGTGGGCGTCCCCTTGGCCTGGTCCAGTCACTTGGGTCCTCAACAATTAGCCGGATCACCCTCAGGTAATCACGCCACATGGCCGTAGTGCCAAAACTGACGCTCCCTCACAATGCAGGTCATGTGCCTCATTTGGGACTCCGTGAGCAACACAAAGTCAAACCAGCGGAACCCAAGGATTCTCTGAAGAGACACAAGGAGTCCAGTCTTCATCTCAGGTCACTGGATAGTGTCCGTGTCTCACAACCATATTGCAAGACAGGAGGCACCAGGACCCTAAAGACTTGGACCTTCGTCCATTTGCAGAGATACCAGGACCACCACACACCCCTATCCAGCGAACTCATGATCCCCCATGCTCTCCCAGTCCATCTACTGACTTCATAAGAAGAGTCACCAGAGATGTGAATGTCATAAACCTCTCGATGAGGTCGACACTCTCTCTGCAGACAGGCACACTGCTGATGGCCGTGCCCAAGAGCTCACTAAAGGCCTGGATGTTGTTTTTTATCAGGACCCTCACAAGCCCAGACACTCAGACCCCTCACTCATTCTCTCAAGAGCCTTAATTGACTCCGAGAAGATCACAGCATCATCAGCAAAGTGAAAATCAGTTAGTCTTTCTTCTCCAACAGATGCCCCAGAACCGCTGGACCCCACGGCCCTACCCAACACCCAGTCCATGCAAACATTGAACAGAGTAGGAGCAAAAACACAACCCTGATGAACCTCAGGATCAACTGGGAAGAACACAGATGGTCTTCACCACTCTGCACAGCACTCACTGTACCAGTGTACAGGCCATCTAAGGTCAATAAGGTGTCCTTAAGGATGACCATCTCAGCATCACTCCATCAATCAGGCAGCTATGGTAGAGTCGGCAGGTTGAAGTAACTCTTCAGGAAGTCATATGTCATTTTTTAGGACCCTGACAGCATGAGGTCTAATGAGACAATCATTGAACTCTTCGGGCAGAACTCGGCAGTTTCTAGACTCCATCCAAAAAGTGGACCATACCAGGGTGACCAGTTGACTTAAATTAGCATTACATAAATAAATGTGAGCGTATACATTCAGTGGGGTAGGTTTAGAGCCCAGGTCCTTGGAGGTCACCACTACGGGGGTCCCAAACGTATTCAGACCCCCACACTCTCTGCATACTTGATTTAATTTTACAGTCGTATGAAAAAGTTTTGAAACCCCTCTTAATTCTTTGGATTTTTGTTTCTCATTGGCTGAACTTCCTTTTAATATCTGACATGCCTTATGGACACCGTTGTATTTTAGCAGTGACATTAAGTTTATTGGATTAACAGAAAATATGCATCATAACAAAATTAGACAGGTGCATACATTTGGGCACCCAACAGAGATATGACGTCAATACTTAGCTGAGCCTCCTTGTGCTCCTTTGATCCTCTAGACGCTGTCCTCCTGTAGCCTTTGATGAGTGTCTGGATTCTGGATGGAGGTATTGTTGACCATTCTTACATATAAAATCTCTCCAGTTCAGTTGAATGTGATGGCCACCGAGCATGGACAGCCTGTTTCAAACCATCCCATAGATTTTCAATGATATTCAAGTCAGGGGACTGTGACGGCCATTCCAGAACATTGTACTTCTCCCTCTGCATGAATGCATTTGTAGATTTCAAACTGTGTTTTGGGTCATCGTCTTGTTGGAATATCCAACCCCTACGTAACTTCAACTTTGTGACTGATGCTTGAACATTATCCTGAAGACCTTGTTGATATTGGGTTGAATTCATCCGACCCTCAACTTTAACAAGGGCCCCAGTCCCTGAACTGGACATACAGCCCCACAGCATGATGGAACCTCCACCAAATTTGACAGGAGGTAGCAGGTGTTTTTCTTGGACTGCGGTGTTCTTCTTCTGCCATGCAAAGTGCTTTTTGTTCTGACCAAATAACTCCAGTTTTGTCTCATCAGACCAAAGCACTTTGTTCCCAAATGAATCTGGCTTGTCTAAATGAGCATTTGATACAACAAGCGACTCTGTTTGTGGCGTGAGTGCAGAAAGGGCTTCTTTCTCATCACCCTGCCATACTGATGTTCTTTGTGCGAATTGCGCTGAATTGTAGAACGATGTACAGATACACCATCTGCAGTGAGATGTTCTTGCAGGTCTTTGGAGGTGATCTGTTGGTTGTCTGTATCCATTCTCACCATCCTGCTCATATGCCGCTCCTGTATTTGTCTTGGCCTGCCAGACCTGCTGGGTTTAACAGCAACTGTGCCTGTGGCCTTCCATTTCCTGATTCCATTCCTTACAGTTGAAACTGACAGTTTAAACCTCTGAGATGGCTTTTTGCAGCCTTCCCCTAAACCAGGAGACTCAACAATCTTTGTTTTCAGATCTTTTGAGAGTTTCTTTGAGGATCCCATGCTGTCTGTCACTCTTCAGAGGAGAGTCAAAGGGAAGGAAGCACAACTTGCAATTGACCACCTTAAATACCTTTCACCACTCATGATTGGACACTCCTGTCTATGAAGTTCAAGGCTTAACAAGCTCATCCAAACAATTTGGAGTTGCCAGTAATCAGTACTGAGCAGTGACAGGCGTTCAAATCAGCAAAATGACAAGGGGACCCACATTTTTGTACAGCTAGTTTTTCACATTTGATTTAATTTCATACAACTAAATACTGCTTCACTAAAAATCTTTGTTCGGAAAACACCCCGGTACTCAGATGTTCCTAGGAAATGAAAGACATACCACTGTTATCTTTCTTGTTGAAAGGAGAGTCAATTATTATGCAGGCTGAGAGGGGTTCCCACACTTTTTCATTAATTGATAGCCAGATGTAAGCCACAGAATATGGCAGAATGAAGGAACTTTGAGTTGCGGAGCTTCATGGAGGTGACATACAAGGATGCTGACAAGGATGGGATGAAAATGTGAACACTTGTCTCAGAGCGCTGCACTTGTGGGGGGCCCACAGTGGTCTGTGTGAAAGTGAATTGTTTTTGTACCGGCGCCATCAGTCACGAGAGCCACAGTGACACCTGTGTGGGACAGCATGATGGGCTCCCTAGTGCCCCACTGCCTGTCACCTCAGGCAGACTCCAGTTACTCCACAGTGGCTGACCAAGCGGTGCTTTTAAAGACTGTGGTTTGGATTCTGTGAGAAGTGACTTACTAACGCACAGCGATGTATGAAGAACAACAGAACCGTCTTGTAGTTTTGCCCAAATGGGAGCTCAGGCGTCAAGTGAACTTTGTGGGTGTCATTCGTGTCTTTGAAAGCTCAGAGGTGGATTGCATTTGTCTCGTAATGTTGTTTCGTAACTGGTTATTAAACACCCGCTGATTTCGCTCTCTTTCCTGTAAACTGCAAGTGCCCTGCGAGGCTGGGACTGAGGAAGGCCTCATTAGTGCGGTTCTGTCCCGAGACCTGACGTGTGTAACAGCGCCACCTGGTGTCAGGAGAGGGACACTGGTGAACTGGTGGACCACTGGCTTTAGAAACAGAGAAAGTAAGGAGCATTTATAGGTACGAGGAGAGCGACAGGTGAGTGAAGACATGCGGTCGGCATGGAGGGTGTTGGATTACTGGAGTCTGACGGACATAAAGAGCAGAAGGTGACTGACGTGTGATGGGGAGTGTGAGGAGCCTGGATAGTGGAAGTGAGGGGCCGAGCTTCATTAACGACAGAGCCTTATGGAGACCTGAGTGATTGAAGGGTGGGAGCTTTGACGTTTTTGCAGTTTTTCCAAAGAAACTGCAGCTGACTGAAGGTCTTGTTCTTCGCCCTTAAGCTGTCTGTGCCCACTGCAGGCCAGGCATGGCGGCTTCTCTCAAATGCTAAACAAGCCTGACTCTGTAGATCAAAGGTTGCAGAAACGTTTACACAACACAAAAGCTTCCCTTTCCCACTCCTGACAAGCCGCAAATTGTTTCTGATTTTTAGATTACTGTTTTGAAGTACTGGGAGGCGGGTGAGAGGTTACGTAAATATAACCTATTTTGGAAACAAAAGGAAAGAAGCCTTTGTTGGCATCAATGATTTCCTGCTTTTGTGTGCTTATTTTTTTCTGCTCCACTCTGTTGAAGTCTTTTACATAAAGACAAAACCCAAAATGAGCCAAATTCATTTGTAAAACAATTACGGGAGAGAGATGTGTTTGCTCGAGAGGAGAGTCTGAAATCGCCCTCTCAGCGCCGCCGTGTTTTAATGAAGGTCACAAGCTGTGTGGCGCTTCACATTTAGTGGGCTGCCGGTGTGCGATATGCCCCTCCGCCAAAGTGCTCGCTGCTGGGCTCCCTGGCACCTAGCAACGTGGCACACGCTCCCCGCAATGGGACACTCACCAGCACCCCCCTCTGGCTTTGTGACGTGTCATCCTCAGCTCTAATGAGACAAAAATGAAACTAACCCTGAGGGGGAGCGTGACTGGGTTTGTGGGTGGGCACAGAGTCTGGGGGCCTTCTGCTTTGTAGCCAGTGTGTCTACTATCTATCTATCTATCTATCTATCTATCTATCTATCTATCTATCTATTATATAGTGCCTTTCCTATCTATCTATCTATCTATCTATCTATCTATCTATCTATCTATCTATCTATCTATCTATCTATCTATCTATCTATCTATCTATCTATCTATTATATAGTGCCTTTCATATCTATCTATCTATCTATCTATCTATCTATCTATTATAAAGTGCCTTTCATATCTATCTATCTATCTATCTATCTATCTATCTATCTATCTATCTATCTATCTATCTATCTATTATATAGTGCCTTTCATATCTATCTATCTATCTATCTATCTATTATATAGTGTCTTTCATACCTATCTATCTATCTATTACAGTATATAGTGCCTTTCATATCTATCTATCTATCTATCTATCTATCTATCTATCTATCTATCTATCTATCTATCTATTACAGTATATAGTGCCTTTCATATCTATCTATCTATCTATCTATCTATCTATCTATCTATCTATTATATAGTGCCTTTCATATCTATCTATCTATTATATAGTGCCTTTCATATCTATCTATCTATCTATCTATCTATTGTCAGGGATGCCAGGGGCCATGACCCGGCCGGGACGCCAGGAGGGACCGGAAGAGGGTCAGAGCCCTGCCTGGATCACGTGGGGTTCGCTTTCCGGGTTGCTTTGGGGACCACGGGTCAAGGGCATGGAAGCCTTTCACTTGTAGGAGCCCGTGGTCACCGCCAGGAGCGCCCAATGCCTTGGGACTTGTTTCCCCAGCACTCCTGCCACACCAGGAAGTGCTGGGGGGAAGATTTATAACGCCGCCCGGAGAGCAGCCGGGAGGACAGCGGCACTTCCGCCACGCTGGGGCGTGGCCAACGAAGGAATGCCGGGAACACCAGGTGCTCATCCGGGTCAGCTATAAAAGGGGCCGTCTCCCTTCATTCAGAGCTGGAGTCGGGCGGAAGGAGGACGGCAGTGGAGAGTGGAGGCGGCCGAAGAAAGGCATTGTGGCCAGGACTTTGTGTGATTTGGGGTTTGTGCACTGAACTGGGTCTTTGTGACCATTATTTGGGGGTCTTTGTGACCATTATTTGGGGGTCTTTGTGACCATTATTTGGGGGTCTTTGTGACCAAAGAACTGTAAATAGTGTAAATAAACGTGTGGTGGTTGTGAAAAACAAGATGTCTGCCTGTCTGTGCTCGGGTGCCGTTGACACTATTTATCTATCTATCTATCTATTATATAGTGTCTTTCATATCTATCTATCTATCTATTACAGTATATAGTGCCTTTCATATCTATCTATCTATCTATTACATCTATTATAAAGTGCCTTTCATATCTATATATCTATCTATTATATAGTGCCTTTCATATCTATCTATCTATCTATCTATCTATCTATCTATCTATCTATCTATCTATCTATCTATCTATTATATAGTGCCTTTCATATCTATCTATTATATAGTGTCTTTCATACCTATCTATCTATCTATTACAGTATATAGTGCCTTTCATATCTATCTATCTATTATAAAGTGCCTTTCATATCTATCTATCTATCTATCTATCTATCTATCTATCTATCTATCTATCTATCTATCTATCCTTTCTGTCTGTGGAATCTCTGTCTGTCGATTACTCTGGTCTGGGTGGGCGTGGTTGTTGGTCGCAGGTTCGCTCCGTTCGTTTGGGTATCTGTGAGTATTTCTCGTTTTCTTTTCTAACTTTCTTTACTATTAGTTTTATGTATAAAGATTTTTTACTGATTTGCCATTTATTTGAAAGTATATAGTTTATTGTCAGTGGTTGTTGTAATAGTCGGACGCGGCTGCGGCTCGCCGCCATGGCCGCGTCCGAGCAAAGCCTCCAGGGCTTAACCCGCGAAATTTTGAAAATCTTTCAAGGAAAAATGGAATTAAAGTGGTTGTGGACCCGATGGTTTCTGTTGAGGCGTGTGTTATTGAGGTAGCGAAAAGAGTTGGCTGTAAGAATGTGAAGTCAGCATCCCGAATGAACAAAACTATTGTAGTTTTTCTAAGCGACGAAGCTATGGTGCATACTATAGTGCAGGAAGGCCTGGTGATAAACGGCTCGCTAGTCCCGGTTCTGCCTTTATCGACTCCTGCTAAACGAGTTATTATTTCAAATGTTCCACCATTTTTGAAAAATGAGGCTTTATTAAATGAACTTCGTAGATATGGTGAAGTCATATCTGATGTGGTTATGATACCGCTTGGCTGCCGCTCACCGGATTTAAAGCATGTCGTGTCTTTCCGGAGACAGGTGTACATGATACTAAATAACTCGCGTGAGGAGCTTGATGTGGCCTTGAAATTTAAAGTAGAGGGTTACGAATATATAGTTTTTATCACTACGGAACAAATGAAATGCTTTAAGTGTGGTCAGACAGGGCACAAAGCGAGTCAGTGTAAGCGGGTGAGATGACGGAGAGCTCGGATATGCCGGGACCGTCTGGTGTGCACAGAGAGCCCGTGATAGAACTTCGGACAACGAAGAGAATGAGTCGGTGATCAGTGATTCGGAAATGGAGGATCTGAGTTACGATTCAGATGAAGCGGCTGAAGATCAGAGTGAAATTACTGTAGTTCAAAGTATCACAGCTGGCCCGGGACATGAAGCAGGGGAGCTGGAAGTGTCCAGCGGAGAGCCTGCGTTAGGAAAAAACCTGAGGGCTGAAATGATCACGGCCGCAGCGGCTAATGCCGGGCAGATTAGTAAAAGTAATGGGAACAAGAAGGCTGAAGTCAGCCATGAAGAGGAGGAGATGGTGGCTAAGGTGATACCAGGGGTCGAATATTATAAAGATGACCCTGCAGCGCTTCTCCAAAAAACACCCACCGAGAGTATTGCCGCTCTAGAGACGTGCCCAAGAGATGCGCCTTCTCAAGGGGGGGCGGAGAAGAGCGCGCTGGCTGTGCAGGCATTGACTGAAGAAACAACGCATGAGACGGGGGCCGATGGAGAAATGCTCGTTGAAGACAGTAACGATGAACACGGTTATGTTAAGCCGGTAACCAGAAAAAGAAAAGAACAAATAACCAGTGGTGGGCGCGCCAAGAAGAGCACTAAGACTGAAAGTGCAGAGGCCGCCGCTAGTGATCAGCAGCAGACAGACGGCACTGAAATCAAAGCGAGAGAGGAAGGAGGGGAGGACGGCAATGAATCTGACCCGTCGATAAGAGTTGATCTGTCATCTCACTCGAGCTTACACGAGGCTTACAGCACAGAAAGCATTTTGCGCTTTTTAGAGTTTTAGAAGGGAAGCGGGGGTCAGTATAGTCGAACACTTTCCTGATCTCCATCAGTTTCTGAGCTCGGCGAAGCAAGTGCGGCGGCGGCTGCTGAATTAGGTATGACCTCCAAAGAGAGAGTCCGATTAAAGAATATCATAAGCAAAGTGAAACGTTCACTAGAAGCACAATCATGATGGCAGTTTTAATGCGATTACCCGTTTCTTTGGTTAATGTAGTGTTGTTGACCGCCACCTTATTTTCTTTTAAAATGCCTGTCTATTCCCTGTGCTCTTTCAATATAAACGGCTGCAGAGATCTAGTAAAAAGAACGGCGCTATTTGAGCACTTAGCGCAAAAAAGAATTAACGTGGTTTTCCTTCAAGAGACCCATACTGACGAGGCTAATCAGTCTGACTGGCACAGAGAGTGGCCAGGGCTGGCACATCTTAGTCATGGCTCAAATCTCAGTGCAGGAGTCGCGATCTTATTTTCTAAGAGTTTTGTACCTGACAGTGTTGTTTCTACTGAGTTAATCCAGGGGAGGCTGCTGAAGGTAGAAGCGCAGCTGGGAGAGAAGTGGGTGTTCATTAACGTGTACGCCCCAAATGTAGGGATTGAGAGAACTCACTGCTTCTCAGTTTTAAATGATGTCCTGGGGACATGTGACAATGATGAGCTGGTGTTTGTTGGGGGCGACTTTAACTGCACAGAAAATGCGCAGCTGGACAGGAATGGGCTAGAACCGCACCTGGGGTCCGTCCAATCACTGAGGTCTGTGGTCACCAATAATAATCTCCTTGATATTTGGAGGATTTTTATCCGGGGGTCCGGCAGTATACGTGGGTGAAGAGCTCAGCTGGGCTGCTGTCTATGGCTCGACTTGACAGAATTTACATCCAGAAAAATCACAGGAACCTCATAGCTAACTGCTCCATTCTTCCAACTAGTTTATCTGATCACTGTCTTGTTTCCCTTCAAATCTCTTTTCTCTCTGCTCCTTCTGTTAAATCCTACTGGCACTTTAATAATAATCTACTGAAAGACCCCCACTTCATCAACTGTTTCAAATACTTCTGGACACAATGGAGATACAAAAAGAAGACCTTCTCTTCACTGAGGCAATGGTGGGATTGCTCAAAACTGAGATACGCGTATTGTGCCAACAATACACCGAGCACACCACCAGGGATGTGAATGCGCCATTTCTGAACTGGAGAAGGATATTGAGGGACTTCATTCAGTTTTATGTAATAACTTTGACGGCAGCACTTTTGAGTCCCTCAAAACTAAGAAACAATTATTGATGGACCTTATAGACAAGAGAGTCAACGGCGACTCGTCCGCTCGAGAATGCAGTCGCTCACCCAGATGGACGCTCCTACGCAATTTTTTAAACTGGAAAAACAATTGGCCAAAGTAAGACCATCAACTGTTTAAAAAATGACAAAGGTCAAGACCTGCTGGAGCCTGAAGCCCTTCGATCCTGGGCACACCAATTTTACCAGCGACTGTTTTCTGCAGACATTGAAGAGGTACATTTAGAGTCGTCAGTTTTTCTCCAGGACTTACCTCAGGTTCTAGATGGAGAGAAAGACTTCATGGAAACTACGATCTCTCTAGATGAGTTGACCACAGCGTTGAATGGGCTGAACATTGGGAAGTCCCAGGAATTGACGGTTTGCCTGTTGAGTTTTTAAAGCTTTTGGTGTCACCTTGGCTGATCTGGCAGAGGTTTTCTGTGAAAGTCTGCGAGTGGGTGAACTGCCCCTTTCCTGTCGCAGGCGGTTATCACACTACTCCCAAAGAAAGGAGACCTCACGGAGCTAAAGAACTGGCGCCAGTAAGCCTGCTGTGTGCGGATTACAAAATCTTCTCCAAGGCCCTGGCTAACCGGTTAGGAAGAGTCATGGCGAGTATCGTGAACCCGAGCAGACATACTGTGTCCCCAGCAGGTGTATTCTGGACAACATCTTCCTGGTTCGGGATGTGATTGATGCTGCCAGGCTCTTTGGGTTTGATGCTGGTCTTTTATCACTGGATCAGGAGAAGGCGTTTGACAGGGTGGACCACAATTACCTTTTAGCAGTGCTGAAGGCCTTTGGCTTTGGACCTTCATTCATTAAACACATTGGACTTTTATATCACAACGTTTTAGTGTCGTGAAACTCAATGGAACACTAACCGCCCCGTTCAAGGTCACCAGAGGGATACGTCAGGGTTGCTCTCTGTCCGGTATGCTCTTCTCGCTCTCCATCGAGCCGCTACTACAACAAATTCGCATCCGCCTTCAAGGTCTGAACATCCCTCAGTGCCCGAATTTACAGCTCAAGGTGGTCGCGTATGCTGATGATTTAACCGTGTTCATCTGTCATCCTGGAGACATCACGGAGCTGAAACATTGCCTGGATGAATTTGAAAAACTGTCATCGGCAAAAATTAACTGGGACAAAAGTACCGCATTTTTAATTGGCAACTGGAGGGATGGAGACCCACCGGGCCTACCTGGTGGCCTTAAGTGGAACAGAAGAGTCTTCAGATACCTGGGGGTGTTTTTAGGACAAGGAGGAGTAGCTGAAGAAAACTGGGCAGACTGGGCGGAAAAAGTTCAAGCCAGACTGAAGAAATGGAAGTATCTTCAAAAGGAGATCTCCTGTCGAGGCAGGGTCCTCATTATTAATAACTTAATAGCCTCCATGTTCTGGCATAAGTTACAGTGTATAGACCCTCCAATATCGGTCATCAAGAACATCCAGGCAATACTTTTAGATTTCTTTTGGGATGGCCTGCATTGGGTAAAGCGCAGTGTCCTGTATCTGCCTGTAGAAGAGGGCGGTCAGGGACTCATTGACTTGGTGAGCAAGATGGAGGCCTTTAGGTTACAGGCATTACATCGGCTCTTATACGGCCCTGAGCACCTACCATGGAGACAGCTGGCCTTTACCTTATTTCGTGGGGTAAGGAATTTAAATTTTGCTGAACATTATTTTTTATTACATTCTGCCAACGTTGTTGGGTCTGACCTGCCGGAATTTTATAAATCTGCACTTCAGGTTTGGCACAGAAAGTTCAGAAGGACCAGGCTAAATCTGGAAAGTATTTTTGGTTCTTGGAAGAACCTTTAGTCTGGAATCCTCTTTTAGATTGTTCGTTATTATTTTCTGACTCATTCGTATCAATTCTTTTAAACAAAAGAATTTTAAAAATAAGACATTTATTTAATACAAATATGAGGTGCTGGCACACCCCTGCCCACCTAGCGACAGTCCTGGGGATCAGATCAGTACGCTTGGTTGACATTTTTCTTAGTCAAGTACAAACAGCACTGCGGAGGTCAGGAGCGAGTTCACTGTGTGACGAGTACTTCACAGGTGGGGGACACCAGAAGCAGAGATGACATCACCCACCATCATTGTAAGACCACACGTCACTGACCACACTGACAGACCTGGACACCTTCTCAGATTTGGGACTCTGGTCGAGAAAGACTTTGAACTGTTTAACAAAAAAGAACTTTATAAACTGTGTGTCAAAGTGACATTTTATAACCAACTGAAAGGGTTGCCAGATACTTTGTGGAGGAAAGAACTGCAGGTCTCAGAGAACATAACACCTTCATGGAGAGCTTTTATAAACTCCGTTACAGAAAAGACTTGGGGATCTGCAGTGGAGGATAATGCACTCGGCCTTGGCCACAAACTCATTTCTGAATATAATTAACGCTTCAGAGACTGACCAGTGCCCGTTCTGTGACACAAGGGAGACCATCTTTCATATGTTCATTCACTGTGAACGGCTGAGGCCTTTGTTTATTTTCTTGGATTTAATTCTTAGTGGTTTTGGTTTTGGTCTCTCAAAAATTAACTTTATCTTTGGTATTAACTATAATCAAAAAAATAGGAATAAGTCTGTTCTTGGGAATTTCCTCTTAGGACAGGCCAAGTTGGCAATCCTAAAAACAAGGAGGAATAAAGAGAAAAACCTCATGGGGACCGACGCTCTGCTGCTGTTCAAAGTTTTAATTAAAAGTCGACTAAAACTCAATTCATGTACCATAAACTAACAAACAATTTAGAAATGTTCAGCGACATGTGGGGACACAACAGGTACTGTGTGCTGTGGAGGGGGGCGAACTGGTGATCAACTGGGAATGAAAAGCATTGGTGGGCTTCAACAATATGCTTTAATTAATGTGCGGAGTAGGAGGAGTGTAAAGGGGGATCAGTGGTGGTCTTTGTATCATAGTGAACTGTCAATTTTTTATTAATGTGCGGAGTAGGAGGAGTGTAAAGAGGGGAGTAGTGGTGGTCTTTGTATTATAATGAATTGTTAATTTTTTATTTATGTGCGGAGTAGGAGGAGTGTAAAGGGGGGGCAGTGGTGGTCTTTGTATCATAATGAACTGTCAATTGTTTTGATTTTCTTATTAATGTGCGGAGTAGAGGAGTGTAAAGGGGGAGTAGTGGTAGTTGTCTTATATTTACTTTTTGTTAATCTTGAATATTGGGGCTGTTTATCTTATGACTGTGTATATTGTTAATGTTCATAATAAAGGTCATTTTAAAATTAAATTAATTATCTATCTATCTATCTATCTATCTATCTATCTATCTATCTATCTATATATCTATTACAGTATATAGTGCCTTTCATATCTATCTATCTATCTATCTATCTATCTATCTATCTATCTATCTATTATAAAGTGCCTTTCATATCTATCTATCTATCTATTATAAAGTGCCTTTCATATCTATCTATCTATCTATCTATCTATCTATCTATCTATCTATCTATCTATCTATCTATCTATCTATCTATCTATCTATCTATCTATCTATCTATTATATAGTGCCTTTCATATCTATCTATCTATTATATAGTTCCTTTCATATCTATCTATCTATCTATCTATCTATTGTCAGGGATGCCAGGGGCCATGACCCGGCCGGGACGCCAGGAGGGACCGGAAGAGGGTCAGAGCCCTGCCTGGATCACGTGGGGTTCTTTCGGGTTGCTTTGGGGGACCACGGGTCAAGGGCATGGAAGCCTTTCCCTGTAGGAGCCCGTGGTCACCGCCAGGAGGCGCCCCAATGCCTTGGGGACTTGTTTCCCAGCACTCCTGCCACACCAGGAAGTGCTGGGGAAGATTGCGCCGCCCGGAGAGCAGCGGGAGGACAGCCGGCACTTCCGCCGCTGGGCGTGGCCAACGAAGGAATGCCGGGAACACCAGGTGCTCATCCGGGTCAGCTATAAAAGGGGCCGTCTCCCTTCATTCAGAGCTGGAGTCGGGCGGAAGGAGGACGAAGCAGTGGAGAGTGGAGGCGGCCCGAAGAAAGGCATTGTGGCCAGGACTTTGTGTGATTTGGGGTTTGTGCACTGAACTGGGTCTTTGTGACCATTATTTGGGGGTCTTTGTGACCATTATTTGGGGTCTTTGTGACCAAGAACTGTAAATAGTGTAAATAAACGTGTGGTGGTTGTGAAAAACAAGATGTCTGCCTGTCTGTGCTCGGGTGCCGTTGACACTATTTATCTATCTATCTATCTATTATATAGTGTCTTTCATATCTATCTATCTATCTATTACATTATATAGTGCCTTTCATATCTATCTATCTATCTATCTATCTATTACAGTATATAGTGCCTTTCATATCTATCTATCTATCTATCTATTACTTTATAAAGTGCCTTTCATATCTATCTATCTATCTATCTATCTATCTATCTATCTATTACAGTATATAGTGCCTTTCATATCTATCTATCTATCTATCTATCTATCTATCTATCTATCTATTATAAAGTGCCTTTCATATCTATATATCTATCTATTATATAGTGCCTTTCATATCTATCTATCTATCTATCTATCTATCTATCTATCTATCTATCTATCTATCTATTATATAGTGCCTTTCATATCTATCTATCTATCTATCATTATATAGTGCCTTTCATATCTATCTATCTATTATAAAGTGCCTTTCATATCTATCTATCTATTATATAGTGCCTTTCATATCTATCTATCTATCTATCTATCTATCTATCTATCTATCTATCTATCTATTATATAGTGCCTTTCATATCTATCTATCTATCTATCTATCATTATATAGTGCCTTTCATATCTATCTATCTATCTATCTATCTATCTATCTATCTATCTATCTATCTATCTATCTATCTATCTATCTATCTATCTATCTATCTATCTATCTATCTTGGGATCTGTGCCAGGAATCAAAAGATTGCCAGTTTGAATCCCATAAAGGACAGAAGTGATTCCATTCCATTGGGCCCTTCACCTGCTGTTGAGCTGTCCCAGGTGTGATGTTAATCTGCATCCAGAGCGCCACAAGCAGGGAAAACTTAGGGGTGGGTGGCAGGATTGGCATTCCAGCCACTGTAAAAATGCTCATCCTGTTCCATTCCATTTGAACTTGTGTGGTGCTGAATTGTCACCTGTTGCCACGGCTGCACTCGGGTCCTACTTTTATTCTATGTTAATCAGTGTTCCCTTATTTAAATTTTTTTTTTTCTCTTTCTTCATCATGTAAAGCACTTTGAGCTCCATTATTTGTATGAAAATCCATCCATCCATCCATTATCCAACCCGCTATATCCTAACTATAGGGTCACGGGGGTCTGCTGGAGCCAATCCCAGCCAATGCAGGGTGCAATGCAGGAAAAAAACCCCAGGCAGGGTGCCAGCCCACTGCAGATTTGTATGAGAATGAGCTATATAAATAAATGTTGTTGTTTATTCAGATGCTTACTCACTCCCTCATTCACTCCTTCACTCACTTATTTTGCCAGTCATTCATTTATTCCATTGGTCACTTATTCTTACTAACTCACTCTCTCATTCACCTCACTCACTCACTCACTCACTCACTCTCTCATTCGTCCTACAGAGTACTTCTCTCACTCATTCATTTACTCTCTCCCTCACTGACTTTTCAAATCATTCATTCATCCACTCACTGGCTCTCTCTTTCACTTACACTCTCACTCACTTCTCCCCTTTCTTACTCACTCACTCTCTCACATATGCAGACGCTCTTCCACTCCCTCGCTCATTTACTCAGACCCCATTCTTGGCCTCCGCTGGGGTCCATTGCCCTCACCCAGGTGCCCACTCCTTCCTGAGGCCTCTGTAACCCTGCGCCGTTCATTCATTCTGTGCTGATGAGGTCGATGGCCGACTCTAAACTGGCCCGATGGCTATGAATGCTACAATGGCCTGGCAGCCTGTCCAGGGTGATTCCTGCTTGGTGCCCACATATGTCCAATGGAATGAGATTCACAGGCTGAGGGGCAGCCCAGGCCACGCCAACACTATGGAGCGTTTGGCCATCAGACAGCTGGGAGGGCAAAGAAGATGGGGATCAAAAGAGAAGAGAAGGGCTTTTGAAGTCAGGCTTGAGTCCCGTGGGGGGCAGTCAGCAAGATTAGGCCTGATGAGTGCGAACGCCATGGCCGCTGTCCCTCAGGCTATGCTGCTTCCATTCTGATTGGCTGATGGAGGTGGCCAGTGTCCTCGTCTCTTCATTTGATATCAGGCTTTCATCTCCGGACTCTCCAGATGTGAAGGTGATGAGCTAACTGAAGACGGCCCCTCGAGTCCCCCACCAGCGAAATTAGCAGCCGCTCACCTCTGCTTTTAGTTATTTTGGTGATGTACCATCCTTAACTCCTTCCAGCTCATGTAAATTACGAGTAAAGCTGCCTAAAATTTAAAAGTCTCAGCCAGAAAATATCCAAAAGGGAATCCAGTGAATGTGAGTGATAAACTGGCCTGGCACGCTGTGCACCCAAAATGGAATTCATTCAGTTTAGAGGGCACATTGGCATGGGCTACCATGGGAGATAAAAAAAAAAAACAAAACTTAAAGGGACATACCAGCGTGCCAAGGTGAGAGGAGCTTCATTACCCCCGTGTGGTCACAACGCTGTCACTCTTCATATCATTGTCACCTACCTTTTATGGCCACCGGGGGAGCGCTGCAGCTTCCCCAAACACCAGACACAGCAAGGCTTTAATTTCAATGCCAAGCACAGTATAAAGCACACAACACTTTGTCTTCTTTCTTTCTTTCTTTCTTTCTTTCTTTCTTTCTTTCTCTTCCTCTTTTCTGTCTGTCCCTTCCAACTCTGGCTCTTTTAATAGAGCACATGGAAGGACTGCAGGGGTCCCATGATGTCCTTCCCAGTCTCACTTCCCAGTGTGGCCGAAGTGCTGCAATAAAAGGCTCAGCGGTTCTCCCTTCACCTCCTGGCAGTCACCAAGGACCCCAACAGAGCTGAGCTTCCAAACTCCAACAATCCCGTGGCACTGTACCAGTCCAAGGGGGCTTGTGGTTTGGCTGCCCTAAGCTGTTCTGGGGAGGTACTGACCCTTACAAGGTCTCTCCCCTGGTCCCTCCATCAAGTAGGAGTCCTGGCCGGGTAAGAGTGCCAGTCGTCCATCACACTTTCTGTTTATCTGGTTACTAACACAACTTTCAGGAAGGCCAAACCTTTGTAGGCAGCAGGAGATGCAAAGCAGGAATCACCCCTGGAGGTCACATTGGTCCACCACAGTCCACTGCTACACACACAAGACGGGGAGCCACTTCATCACTAGACCTGTGTGTCTTTACGTCTGTGCAAACAACCATGGAGGGGATGCCAGTCCTCACCACACACCACATCAGGGCCGGATTAAGATGAAACTGGGCCTGATGCTGCAGCACAAGAAAGGCCTATTTTCTCTCGACTTGGCGCATGTGCATTTGACACTCACCGTACATGCGCACTCAGACCGACCAAGGAGTCTTAAATGCTTGTGACGCAACCTGCCGGCCTTTATTGAACATGAATAATAATAACGACGTAGTATCGTAACAACTCGAGATTAACATCAAACTATGTGACATCAACATTCAATAGCAATTGTCTGAAAAGTGCACTTAATGCAGAAAACCTAACAATGAAATACACAAAATTTTGCAATTCTTTTACGAAACCGAGTAAGAAAAAATGAACTTGCAGAGACATCGGGTCAAAGTGACTCAGTTCAGGCTCTTGAGGGAAAAATTGGTCCACGATTTAAATTTCATAAAAGACCAGAATCCTGTCGAGGATTTTAAAAATTCTAAACATCCGTAACGGGCCCACAGGCCGGCTTTTAGTTTTACCTTTACAGATAACCATTTAAATAGCCATCGGTTTTTACTGTACAACTAACTTTCAAGGTGAAAAATTTACTACGTGGCATCTTACCGAACAATAATAAAGTGGTAAGAATCCCTAAGTTATTGCAAAAAAACGCAGCTAAATTACTAAGTAAAATGTTTAACGTATTTATTTTCTTACTGTGTCTTTTATTTTTCTTCATCATGTAAAGCACTTTGAGCTCCATTATTTGTATGAAAATGTGCTATAGAAATAAATGTTATTGTTGTTGTTGTAGGCGTCCAAAAGTCGGACTCCAAATTTCATTCTAAGAATTATTTTGAGGTTAATATAGCAAAGGAAAACTGTTCAGCTTCCGGAAAATTCTCGTCTGTTTTCATCTGGGCCTATTTCAGGAATGGGCCTAATGCTGCAGCATCAATAGCACCCGCCTTAATCCGGCCCTGCATCACATACGCACACACATACACACCGCTCACTCCCATGGCGCTAACCCAGGATGCAATGCCAGTCCTCACCACACACCACACACATACACACCGCTCACTCCCATGGCGCATAGCCCAGGGTGCAATGCCAGTCCTCACCACATACCACGCACACACATACACACCGCTCACTCCCATGGCGCTAACCCAGGGTGCAATGCCAGTCCTCACCACATACGCACACACATACACACCGCTCACTCCCATGGCGCTAACCCAGGGTGCAATGCCAGTCCTCACCACACACAACCCCCCCCACTCTCAAAAAGAGCTAACCATAAACGGTGGGCTAGCGCATCATTACACAAGCAAGCTCCTCCATTTACATACATCTGCACGCCCCACCTACCTGGTAAGGGGTCTCTCTTTGAACCGCCTTTCCTGAGGTTTTTTCCATTTTTTCCCTACAAGGCTTTTCCTTGTCTTCCTAGAGAGTCAAGGCTGGGGGGCTGTCAAAAGAGGGGCCTGTTAAAGCCCATTGTGGCATTTCTTGTGTGATTTTGGGCTCTACAAAAAATAAATTGTATTGTATTGTATTGTATAGAACCAGCCATGGGTGGGATGCCAATCTCAATCAGGTTCATGCATATGCATACCCGTTCATATAGGGAGGTAAGCTTAGATGGGATGCCAGTCCTTTATCAAGTTCAAACTCACACCCCCAGGCATATGGAGCTAAGCCTGGACAGGATGCCAGTCGGACTGGTGAATCCCTGGCTGAAGGATCTGGGCTGGTAACTCAAAGGCTGCCAGTTTGTATCCCGGCAGTGACAGAAGGAATGCTGCTCCCTTGAACAAGGCACATAACCTGCCATTGCTGTGGGGGTGCTGTACAAATAGCTGACCCTGTGCTCTGACCCCCAAAACTCTCTGGAGAGTAAGTTGGGGTATACAAACAATGACAAGTTCCTAATACAAGAAATTGTATGTGGCTAATAAAGGATTAAAAATCACTGTTGGGCAGATGGCCAGCTCACTCATATTCACTTAGCGGTGGGCAGCATGCCAGTCCATTAACACGCTCACATTCCCTCACTCGTGTGCAGCCCACCCTGGACGGGGAGCTTCCTCATCACCACACAAACACATGCCTTTACTTTAATGGAGCCCACCCTAGATGGGATTGCCAGTCTTCATCACACGCATACACAAACACCTCCATTTATGGAGCCACCCCTGGAGGAGATGCAGACTTACCCCCTCACTCTTACAGGGCTCACTCCACATAGGATATGCCATACGCACACATGGTGCTGACCCCGGGCACTGAGCTACTTTATGAGAACACACACCATATTTACTCATATTGAACCCACCCTAGATGGGATGCCCACCTTTATCACACACATACACAGCCTCACCCGCCAGATGTGTTCCCCCACTGGTACAGAACCAACTCCAGACAGGTTGGCACTCTTCCATCCCACATGCGTACTCTACATGTGCCCACACTTGCTGTCATCTGCGTGGGCACACCGCCATTCAATTCCACTATAAAGTACAAGGGTTAAGTAACAGATAAGTAAATACCACGTGTGGGTGCTTCAAGCGGAGACACCCGAAATGATGCTTGCTGTGGACGTTGGTTCAGATTTTTCAGGATGCATGTTTTTATTTTATTTAACTCCTAGTGTTTGGTATGAATGGCAAATATAAAAATGTGTAGAATAAGGTAAAATAAAGGTTGTGATCACCTCACTGAAACAACCTCATGCTCACTGACACTAGCAATGGCCGATGGGTTGGCGGTCGCCTTCCAACTTAATTCAAGTCCTACAAGGGCACAGCAGATGTTTCTGTGCAACCCTCACGGTCCTGGAAAAACCAGGTGAACGACTGTAAGCCGTAGCCCCTCAAGTGAAGCATGCAACCAATCCCAACGCTGACGTTCCTGGGGTGTGAGTATGGCAGGCTGTGCATGTAGCCCAAGGTTAATAGGTGGAGGTATTCTTTCAAGGCGGTTCTTTAACAACAACTAAAAGTGTAACACATTGTGGCCTGTAGATGGCATAACGCACCCCCAAACCCCAGAGACAACTAAACCAAAGACAGTTATGAATTATAAAAGGCTTGTTTGTGCACCTTAAAAAGTGAAATGATAAATGTCTGTGAATCTGTCCAGGTGTCTGTCAGGCTGCTATGTCTCTGTCATTCCAACAGAGGGTGCATCACAAACATTAAATCCCATACCAAATGGCATACGACACAGTCATATGAATTGCATTTGTCATTTTGACAGATGGCACATCACAAACATTAACACTGCTTTTACAAACTCCATACCAAACTGCACATAACAGAGACATATGTATTGCATGTATCATTCCAACAGATGGCGCATAACAACCAAAAGACATATAATTAAGACAGGCGTATTGCCTTTGCCATTTAAACAGATGATGCATCACAAACATTAACACTGCTTTTGCAAATCCCATAGCAAATACCATAGAGCAAAAACACATGCATTGCACTTGTCATTCCAACACATGGCACATCACAAACATCAACATCACTTTTACAAATCCTGTACCGAATGAAATATAACAGACAACAGATGGCACATCACAAACATTAACACTGCTTTAAAAACTCCATACCAAACTGCACATAACAGAGACATATGCATTGCATGTATCATTCCAACAGATGGCGCATAACAACCAAATGACATATAATTAAGACAGGCATATTGCCTTTGTCATTTAAACATATGGTGCATCACAAACATTAACACTGCTTTTGCAAATCCCATAGCAAATACCATAGAGCAAAAACACATGCATTGCACTTGTCATTCCAACACATGGGACATCACAAACATCAACATCACTTTTACAAATCCTGTACCGAATGAAATATAACAGACAACAGATGGCACATCACAAATATTAACACTGCTTTAAAAACTCCATACCAAACTGCACATAACAGAGACATATGCATTGCATGTATCATTCCAACAGATGGCGCATAACAACCAAATGACATATAATTTAGACAGGCGTATTGCCTTTGTCATTTAAACAGATGGTGCATCACAAACATTAACACTGCTTTTGCAAATCCCCTAGCAAATCCCATAGCAAATGACATATAACAGAGACATGTGCATTTCATTTGTTGATCCAACAGATGGCGCATCTGGTGAGTCTGCTCTCAATAACCCATAATGACAAAGTGAAAATGTGTTTTCAGAAAGGTTTACAAATTTATAAAAATAACAAACCCTAAAATGTCTTATTCCGAAAATTTTCACACTCTTTGCTGTGGCATTCCACATCTGTTTGCTTGTTTTTTTTCTGGAGATGCTTCTAGAACTTGACTGGCGTCCATCTGTGGCAAGCTGAATTGATTGGACATCGTTTAGAAAGGCACCCCTGTCAGGCATTTATGGAACAGTGGAGAGATGGAAGCCACTCAAGCATAAAAGGCATATGACAGCTTAAAGGACTCTGAGAACAGGAGGGCAAAGCTTCTCTGGTCTAATAAGACCAAAAAATGAAGCCAGCACTATGTCTGGTGAAGACCAGGCACTGCTCATCGCCTGCCTAATACCAGCATGGTGGTGGTAACGTCATGCTATGGTGGTCCTTCCCAGCAGAGACTGGTTGGAATTGAGCAAAGGATGAATGCAGCCAAACACAGAGAGGCCCTTGAAGGAAACCTGCTTCAGAGGGCACACACCTGAGACTGGGGCGACGGCTCACATTTCCAGCACCACAATAACACGCAAGCATACAACTGGGTATTCTCCGGGTGTCCAGCCAAAGCCCAGACTTAAACCCCATAAAACTCCGGTGGAGAGACCCAAAGATGCAGGTTTACAGACGTGTCCCAAGATGGAATGGCAGAAGTGCAACACCTGTAGAGAACCCAAAACCTTTGTCTTTATGGGTTGTTGAGTGCAACAACTTGCAAATGTATCCATTACTAGTTAAACCTTCAACACAATAAAGTGTGTAGAAAGTGAAGGGGTCTTTACACCCTGAATCCTCTGTAGATGGTGCCCCGGACTGAGATCTGAACCCAGGATAGGCAGCAATGCTAACCACTGCACCACCTAAAAGTGTAAAATGTGAACAGCTTGAAAAACCTGAGCCGAGGTCTTCCTACTCCTAATGAAGCCCCTCTTTTCATTTCTAGATATTCCGCCTGCTTCTTGAGCTCAGGAACAAAGCCCCCAATTCCGTGAGCGCGCAGCACGCAGCTGCCATAGCGATGGAGACGAGTGGCGCGGGGGTGGGATTATCATAATGATTACTCTGCAATTCTTGTTAGTCAATGTGTGAATAATTTAAAGCCTCACTCAGTGAGCTGAAGAGGTCATTTCTCTGCTGGGTTCCCGGACGGCACCCTCGTCGGTAATCTCACGAAAAGCAGACAGGACGAGATCGCCACTCTTCACTGGTGTGGCGACGAGAGCGCAAAGAGCCACTCAGCCACCCACTGGAAAAAATTAAAATAATAAGAATATAAAAGTAGCTCCATCATGGACTGACCTGCTGATACAAAGCGCAGATCGCACTCGGAATGATTGCTGGGTTTCTTGGTGTGCGATTAGAGCCGACCAAAGAGCTGGGCGAGCGATCCGAGAACTCCGTAGAATATTAACAATGGCTTGTGCAGAGAAGTCACACTTCCAGCTTTCCAGGTCTTAATTTCACCCGCCTCTGCCATATGACCTCGTTTCACAAGATGGTAGATGTCGATCTTTTATATGGTTCAGTATTTTAGTGTCTGACCAGGTACTTGTAACAGTCAGATGTCAATTCTCTATCTTCTTCTTTATGAGGTATTCGTGACGGCAGAAGATGCAAAGCTGAGCCAGGGTTTCCCAACCTTTCTGGTGTCGTGACCCGCTTTTTCCCATATAAGTGCTGCTTTTGTGACCTACCAAGAGGGACATTCGCCCCGACATATCTAGTGAGTTGGTGGGGTTTGGTAAATAGAGTGAGATCATTAGGATAGGAGGGAGATCAAGTGCCGTCATACAAGCGGCAATGAACTCACTGCATGACCCACAACGACTCACTACCAATATAAACAGCACCATTCCAACAGATGGTGCATCACACACATTAACACTGCTTTTACAAATCCCATACCAAATGGCTTATAACAGAAAAATAAGCATTACATTTGTCATTCCAACAGGTGGCATATCACAAACATTCAAAATGCTTTTACGAGTCCTAAACCAAATGGCATATAACAGAGACACCTGCATTACATTTGTCGTTCCAACAGGTGGCACATGACAAACATTAACACTGCTTTTACAAAATCCCACACCAATTGGCATATAACAGGGATATGTCCAGTGCATTTGTTATTCCAACAGAAGGAACATCACCAACACTAACACTGCTTTTAAGAATCCTATATCAAATGATATATTACAGAGACAAATGCATTACATTTGTCATTCCAACAGGTGATATATTACAAACATTAATGCTGCTTTTACAAACCCCTTACCAAATGGCATATAACAGAGGTATATGTATTGCATTTGTCATTCTCACATATGGCACATAACAAAAATTAACACTGCTTTAACAAATCCCATACAAAATAGCATATAACAGGGATATGTCAAATACATCTGTCATTCCAATAGAAGAAACATCACCAACACTTACAGTGCTTTAAGAATCTTATATCAAATGGCATATAACAGAGACACCTGCATTACATTTGTCATTCCAACAGGTGGCACATGACAAACATTAACACTGCTTTTACAAAATCCCACACCAATTGGCATATAACAGGGATATGTCCAGTGCATTTGTTATTCCAATAGAAGGAACATCACCAGCACTAACAGTGCTTTTATGATGAATCAGAGACTATATCAAATGGCATATACAAACATTCAAAATGCTTTTAGACACCTGCATTGTATCTGTCATTCCATCAGGTGGCACATTACAAACATTAACACTGCTTTTACTAATCCTAAAACCAATTTGTGGGTCACAACTGAAGCACTGCTCTATAGGATGGGCAGAGTGTGGGCAACTTTAGTCTGGTAGGTCCTTATTTATGTATATATTTCGTTTCTTAAACCAAAATTTAGGCAGCTGCCTTAATGAACTTTTCCACTGTTAATAGGAGGGTCTTCATGTAGCCTTCCATTTACAGCTATCCGGTATTTTTGTTTTTGGTTATATTGATTAGATTGTTATGGCTAAAAAGATAGGAGATGTTTTAAGTTTCATTTAAGAAAGAAATAGTGACTTTGCAGAACTTAGAGGTATTAGCATTTACACCCCTGCCATTTAAATGGAACCTTTCTAAGTGAAACGATCACGTTCATTGGTTCTGTAATGTCCGCTGTGAGGGCGTGCAGGTGATGAGACCCTGATCATGTCCATTAAACAGAGCTGTTGGACAAAACCTTTAAGTGGCCTCTGTCTTTCATCAAAATTAAAATGCAGATGTGAGATGTGAGAAGTGGGATGAGCCGAGGTCAGATGTATGTATTAAGTGTTCTCTAGTCCTGGAATCAGCCTCGTCGCTCTTCTCTGGACCTTCTCTTGTGCTGCTATGTACTTTTTGTAGCCTGGAGATCAAAACTGCACACAGGACTCCAGATGAGGCCTCACCAGTGTGTTATAAAGCTTGAGCAGAACCTCCTTGGACTTGTACTCCACACATCAAGGCGCTATATAACCTGTCAGTCCGTTAGCCTTCTTAATGGCTTCTGAACACTGTCTCTTTCAGTTGATAGGTTAGAGTCATATAGGTTAGAGGCCACTCTCCGTTTTCAGACCCTCCATTGTGTATTCAAACCTAAAATCTTTACTTCCTATGTGTAATTCTTTACATTTACTGACATTAAATTTCATCTGCCACAAATCTGCTCACCCTGTCTGTTGCCCAAGTCTCTCTGTGATGGTATAACAGATTCCAAATTATCTGCCAATACACCTCTCTTGGCATCATCTGCAAACTTAACCAGCTTGTTACTTATACGAGTATTCCTATCAAAATCACTTCTATATGTTAAAAATATCAGCAGCCCCAGCACTGCCCCCTGCTGGTCACCACTCTTAACATCTCCTAATTCTGATGAGGTTCCTCACACCATCACCCTTCTTCGTGTACCTGAGCCAATTCTGCACCCATCTGCACACCACACCCTAAACTCCCACTTCTTTTAATTTGATGCCCACCCTCTCATGTGGCACCTCATCAAATGCTTTCTGAAAGTCCAGATTAATAATCTCATCTGCTCCACTCTGATCGTATCCTTTTGTTGTCTCATCATAGAATTCCAGCATGTTTGTAAAACGCGACCTCCCTCTTCTGACCCCATTGCTGACTGTTCAGAATAACTCCTGTCCTTACCAGTTGTTGTTCAATCTTATCCTTAATAATTCCTTCCATTAATTTTCCTGTGATGCACGTTAAGCTTACTGGCCTACGGTTGCTTGGATCTGCCTGATAACCCGTTTATATAATTGAAATAATATTTGACATTTTCTTCAGAATTTCTAAAAATTCTTCTAAATTATTCTAAAAATATGCATCAAGGGTTTCTACCTGTACTTACTAACCTCCTTAAGCACTCGATGGTAAATATGATCTGGTCCTGGTGATTTCTTTGATTTCAGCTCATTTAATCTAAGCAGCACGTCGCTCTCTACAATTTCCAAATCACTCAGTACCCCCTCAGTAGTCCCTGTTACGACTGCGAGGTTACGCACTTCCTCACAAGTGAAGAGAGGTTGGCAGCAAGCACATTGTCATACCCCACCACATGACAAACCACCTCAGGATTCCAAATTAGGACCCAAGTGGAGCCACACAACGGGTGACACCTCAGCGCCTCACTGAACAGTGTGAGGTGTTTTGACGGTGGCTGGTTTGCCAATC
The DNA here is from genome assembly GCF_016835505.1 of Polypterus senegalus. Classification (NCBI taxonomy): domain Eukaryota; kingdom Metazoa; phylum Chordata; class Cladistia; order Polypteriformes; family Polypteridae; genus Polypterus; species Polypterus senegalus. The sequence goes on from NC_053171.1 coordinate 16,314,177, forward strand.
CTGCCACCAACCTCCAAGTTTCAGGACCTGCTTGCAGGTTAACGTCATACCCAGGATGGAGCAATCGCAGGTTAAGGGCCTTGGTGGTGGGCCCAACAGAGTGGGTTCACTTCTGGCACTTACAGGATTCCACCCCGCTGACGCAAATCGCTAGCCTCAGAGCCACCACTGCACCCTCATATGTGAAGACCTACGAAAAATGCAAGTTTAGAGCTTCGGCTCTTTCACTGTTTGTATATTCTGTATAAAACTACTCCAGTAACAAACAGTTCATATATCTCTATATATAATCTTCATTTGAATCTTGATCTTTGTTTGTCCGTGAATGAATTAGAAGCAGAAGCACTAGATGGCAGTAGAGAGACAGCTAAAACATAGGCATTGCATTAAGAATCTCCTCCAGGCTTATATTACTGAAGACTGTAGTACTCCAGTCACACCTCAAAACACAGACATTCAAACTAAACAAATTGTTGTGCTTTAAATTAACTAATCTTTATATATAATCTTCATTTACACTCACCTAAAGGATTATTAGGAACACCTGTTCAATTTCTCATTAATGCAATTATCTAATCAACCAATCACATGGCAGTTGCTTCAATTCATTTAGGGGTGTGGTCCTGGTCAAGACAATCTCCTGAACTCCAAACTGAATGTCAGAATGGGACAGAAAGGTGAGTTAAGCAATTCTGAGCGTGGCATGGTTGTTGGTGCCAGACGGGCCAGTCTGAGTATTTCACAATCTGCTCAGTTACTGGGATTTTCACGCACAACCACTTCTAGGGTTTACAAAGAATGGTGTGAAAAGGGAAAAACATCCAGTATGCGGCAGTCCTGTGGGCGAAAATGCCTTGTTGATGCTAGAGGTCAGAGGAGAATGGGCGACTGATTCAAGCTGATAGAAGAGCAACTGTGACTGAAGTAACCACTCGTTACAACCGAGGTATGCAGCAAAGCATTTGTGAAGCCACAACACGCACAACCTTGAGGCAGATGGGCTACAACAGCAGAAGACCCCACCGGGTACCACTCATCTCCACTACAAATAGGAAAAAGAGGCTACAATTTGCACGAGCTCACCAAAATTGAACAGTTGAAGACTGGAAAAATGTGGCCTGGTCTGATGAGTCTCGATTTCTGTTGAGACATTCAAATGGTAGAGTCAGAATTTGGCGTAAACAGAATGAGAACATGGACCCATCATGCCTTGTTACCACTGTGCAGGCTGGTGGTGGTGGTGTAATGGTGTGGGGGATGTTTTCTTGGCACACTTTAGGCCCCTTAGTGCCAATTGGGCATCGTTTAAATGCCACGGGCTACCTGAGCATTGTTTCTGACCATGTCCATCCCTTCATGACCACCATGTACCCATCCTCTGATGGCTACTTCCAGCAGGATAATGCACCATGTCACAAAGCTCGAATCATTTCAAATTGGTTTCTTGAACATGACAATGAGTTCACTGTACTAAAATGGCCCCCACAGTCACCAGATCTCAACCCAATAGAGCATCTTTGGGATGTGGTGGAACGGGAGCTTCGTGCCCTGGATGTGCATCCCACAAATCTCCATCAACTGCAAGATGCTATCCTATCAATATGGGCCAACATTTCTAAAGAATGCTTTCAGCACCTTGTTGAATCAATGCCACGTAGAATTAAGGCAGTTCTGAAGGCGAAAGGGGCTCAAACACCGTATTAGTATGGTGGTCCTAATAATCCTTTAGGTGAGTGTAGATCTTGATCTTTGTTTGTCTGCGAATGAATTAGAAGAAGAAGCACTAGATGGCAGTAGAGAGACAGCTAAAACATAGACATTGCATTAAGAATCTCCTCCAGACTTATACTGCTGAAGACTGTTGTACTCCAGTCACACCTCAAAACACAGACATTCAAACTAAACAAATTGTTGTGCTTTAAATTAACTAAAGAGATCTTCATTTAGATCTTGATCTTTGTTTGTCCGCGAATTCCACGCATGCGTAGACCAGTTTAGTACGTTGTTGTTACTCACGGATGTCAACAATATGCTGGAATAACGAAAGGGGTGGTGGACAGTGTTACGCTGGTTTGCTCCTGAGGCCTGGTTAGAGAATGAGATTGCCGAAGATAAAAGGTACGTGCCTACGTAACACATGAATGAAAGAAAGACAGTCGGTAAAATGAATGACAACGTAACAGCACGTTCCAGAAATTCTTATTATTACGTTGTAGCTGGCAAGTGCTGCGCGTCTCACAGTTGTACCGTGGCTTGCTCACATGTCAGTGAAGTGATCCCTATTTATGCTTTAAAGAGCCTGGATACCTATGTGTCCCCCTTTTATAGCCATTGCTCCGTGTATATTGCCTTACTCTTTAAATTGCCACAAAGCAACCTGCGAGATTGGAGAAACGTTGAGAAGACATTGTGAGAGGAAACGATAGCGTCGTGAAAACGAGACGGACTGTGAACGGACAGAAGCAGAAATGCTCCCACACCACCACATAATTACGATTCGGACAGTGATTCCGAGTAGGCCGTTCCTATCAAATCAATGTCCAACGGTTTTCTTTTGTAATCTTGTTTCCCTTATAAAAAATCGTAACGCTGTGCGACGAAGGGCCCAGTTCATGACTGGCGTTTAAACAGGGAGCTCTTCACAGACAACTTGAACACGCACAACGTAGTTGGGCACACATGGCTAGTTCTAATATAAATGTCTTTCTGTTGTTCTGCACAGGTATGCAGCGCCAATCAAAGCATATTTGGAGTCCCATGGAGGTTTGATGGCTGTTGCTCCTCATCGTCCATAGCAGGAAGTTCGTATTTTTGACTTCGATGATCTGCGGGTCCCCCTCACGCCCCTTTAAAAGTCCCTTTGTGCATATAACTCGGACTTTAAGACACATGCGCCCCTTGGTCTACGCACTTTAACAGGATGACGTATCCCAGCAGCACCGCCTGGTGGCATCCACAGAGCCCAACAAGGGTGCTCTATTGGACTCCAGTTCCCAGCATGCCTTGCACACTGGTAGCATCACCCAAGGAAGCTGCCATCTAGTGCGTGGGGGGAGTCAGGAGCCTCGCCAAGTTGTCATTCCATCCTAGTGGCCTCCCAGCCGCGTAACCCATCCCGACCGGGACGCTCGCTCACACATGCATGCTGTCCCATCACAGACTTGTGGGCTGCACAGATGTTGTCTCGGCTCTCCCTTGTGCGATGCTTCACTCATTTTCTTTCCATTTTGTTCGGTGCTCCAAATAACAGAAAAGGCGAAACTAAAACAGGCCGCGGTCGGCTCATGCGTCCTGTCTCAATGTTGAACAGAGCAGACAAGATTCCAGCCAAGGTTATTTCCGTTTCTTTTCTTCATGCATTTTGCGCCCCGTCCTTCCTATTTTCATTTTATTTTATTTTTATTTTTTGAACAGATGCATCCACAGCGACAGAACTGCCCGCCAATGCGTGAGCCCACACATATTCATTATTTTGACTTGTTTACGGCTGCCACCAGATGAATTATTTCCTGCAGAATGCGAAGCCAGCCTGGCAGGTCTCCGAGTTCGGCTTGACTTGCTGGATGGATTTGGGTGACAGCAGAAAAAAACGAAACGCGGAGACCCAGTAGGGATACAGTAGAATGGAAAGACGTTCTTTGAAAACTTTATTTATATTTTTTTTATACTGTAACTGAAAATGTCAAGCAACTGGGATGCCAAAAAAACTTTTCTTTCCCCCCCAAGTCTGTCTGACAGACTCAATATTCTGGCAGAATGAAATAGCAAGAAATGTGGGAGAGAACAGGAGGTGAGCGTGAAACTGACCCGAGGGATGATTAAAGGGAGAGAGGAAGATACGCGTCACCAGCAAGACACGCCGGAGAGGATAGAATATGAAATTAAAGATGATCAAGAAGACATAAACATGACAGTGAGGAAATCTTAAAAAAAGATGGAAAAACTGTCACAGAGTGACGTGGCCAGCGGGGGGAGCCAGTGAGACGTCATTCACACCCAGGAGAACAAAGTGACACTGAAGAGGCTCTTTGCTAACAAAATGGATGTTCTAAAAATCATTAAAGGTGTACCCAAATCCATCCAGCTATATCCTAACTACAGGGTCATGGGAGCCTATCCCAGCCAACAAACCCCCAGCCCACCACAGGGCACACACACCAAGCAGAATTTAGGATCGTCAATGCACCTAACCTGCATTTCTTTGGACCGTGGGAGGAAACCCACGCAGACAACATGCAAACTCCACGCAGGGAGGACCCGGGAAGTGAACCCGGGTCTCCTAACTGTGAGGCAGCACCGCTACCCACTGTGCCACCGTGCCACCAAAGGTGTACCCATGCTGGCAATTCATTCCAGGCACAAGCACATTCGTTTGACTAATGTGATCACTCCGTGCTGGGCCAACCATACCGTGACTTGGCCATCTTGAAACACGGTTCAGTAGAATTCAGAAATGGAGTAATCACTTAACGTGCCCGAGCACGGAAAGCAGACATGATGTTAATGATGGGACGAGTCAGATGTTGGAATCCTCATTTCATTTGATACGATTTGAGGTAAAAACAGGCTTTAATTCTAACCTTACATGTGAATGCTGAAGTTGGCAAGAAAAGCTTGCAGATTCCTCCCTTCATTTGTTTCCACTCAGCTAAACGCTGAGATGCACGCTCAATAAATTTGTAAGAGGGTAAAGCGTCATCCCGCCGTACACCACTCCAAAAGAACCACAGCATAAGAAAATCATTTTGACATACGTGCTGGCACTCCATGTTTGGATCTTGTTTTGACTTTACAGGAATTCTCATGGCCATGGCGACATGGTGCCCGGGCCCAGAACATTAAAGAGGGGCCAGTAGAGGGGGCATGGCACCAAACAAACAGGCCTAATAGTGAGAGTACACCCTGAGAAACTGATAAACCTGCCAACCTTCTACGCCTCACTAACTGTTTACTGAATGGGGTTCCTTAAGCATAAAGAGACCCCCAAACTCCCTTCTCAAGTCCACACTATATAATAGATAGATAGATAGATAGATAGATAGATAGATAGATAGATAGATAGATAGATAGATATGAAAGGCACTATATTATAGATAGATAGATAGATAGGTAGATAGATAGATAGATAGATAGATAGATAGATAGATAGATAGATAGATAGATAGATAGATAGATATGAAAGGCACTATATTATAGATAGATAGATAGATAGATAGATAGATAGATAGATAGATAGATATGAAAGGCACTATATTATAGATAGATAGATAGATAGATAGATAGATAGATAGATATGAAAGGCACTATATTATAGATAGATAGATAGATAGATAGATAGATAGATAGATAGATAGATAGATAGATAGATAGATAGATATGAAAGGCACTATATTATAGATAGATAGATAGATAGATAGATAGATAGATAGATAGATAGATAGATAGATAGATAGATAGATAGATAGATAGGATAGGCACTATATTATAGATAGATAGATAGATAGATAGATAGATAGATAGGAAAGGCACTATATTATAGATAGATAGATAGATAGATAGATAGATAGATAGATAGATAGATATGAAAGGCACTATATTATAGATAGATAGATAGATAGAGAGATAGATAGATAGATAGATAGATAGATAGATAGATAGATAGATAGATAGATAGATAGATAGATAGATAGATAGATAGATGTGTGTATATATATGTATATGTATGTGTATATATATGTTGTGTAAAAGACGAAGCAAAAGACAACACAAAGTTTTGGGGTTTCCGGCCCCGTATACTGAAGAGTTATCCACAGCTAAACAAAATAATACAGGTCAGGTACATGAAATGAAATTTTCCCAATGCACGACCCCAAAGATGGCGTTGGCGGACATTTTATGGAGGAGGAGCCAGAAGTGGATGAATGCTGGGAAGGAACCAATGGTGGAAGATGGGATTGATGAATAGGAGAAAGGTTAGTACCCCGCGACTCCCTGCCGGCGAATGTCTTCCCAAGCATATTAAAGTCAGCCCGCGGCCCCCTTCTCGTACGTGCGTAACACGACCACCCCCTCAGCCCAGAACCGTCAGGTCGGGCGGACCAAGCCGAGAGGTCGTGAATATGAGAGAGGGCGTCGGCATTGGCCTGAAGGTTGCTGCGACGATAAGTGACGGCGAACTTGTACGGCTGAAAATCCAGAAACCACCTGGTGACTCGGGGATTCAACTCTTTGTGTAGGGACATCCACTGAAGAGCAGCGTGATCAGTCACCAGAGTGAATTCGCGACCCAACAGGTAGTAACGGAGATCCATCACCGCCCACTTAATGGCCAAGGCCTCCCTCTCCACTGCCGCGTACCTGGTCTCCCGGTCCAACAGTTTCTGGCTCAAGTACATCACGGGGTGCTCGACACCATCGACGCTTTGGCTCAACATGGCGCCTAGGCCTGTGTCCGAAGCGTCAGTCTGAAGAATAAAAGGAAGACCAAAATCAGGTGTCCTTAATACTGGTGCCGACATTAGGGCCTTTTTTAAGTCACTGAATGCATGTTCCGCCTTGTCGTTCCACACCACGCATAAGGGGGCAGCTCTTTTTCGTTAAATTGGTCAAGGGTGCTGCCCTTTCAGAGAAACGGTAGTACCCCGCTAACCCCAAGAAAGCCTGCACCTGTCTCTTGGTATTCGGACGGGGCCATTCCAGGATGTCTTTAATTTTTGAACATTGTGGCCTCACCTGTCCTCGTCCCACTAGGTAGCCTAAATACTTGGCCTCTTTTAGACCAAAGAAGCACTTACGGGGGTTTATGCGGAGGCCGGCCTTTGCTAGTGTCGTGAGGACAGCGGAGACCTGCAACAGATGTTCCTTCCAGGTGCCGGAATAGATGACTACGTCATCCAGGTAGGCGGCACTATAGGACTGGTGGGGCTTCAGCACTCTATCCACCAGACGTTGAAAGGTCGCCGGGGCCCCGTGCAGCCCAAATGGGAGGACCTTGTATTGCCAATACCCTTTTGTCATATCAAGGGTAGTCAAGTATCGAGCCGTACCCAGACGCTCAAGAAGGTCATCTATACGGGGCATCGGGTAGGCATCGAATTTGGAGACCTGGTTTAGACGTCTGAAGTCGTTACAGAACCTCCAGGAGCCGTCCGGCTTAGAAACGAGGACAATAGGACTGGACCAAGGACTATGGCTCTCCTCAACAATATCCATGTCCAACATCCGTTGCACCTCAAGTTCCACTTCAGCGCGTTTCGCCTCCGGGAGTCTATAGGGTCTCTCCCGGACGACTACTCCGGGGGCTGTGACTATGTCGTGCTCAATCAGCGAAGTCCTGCCCGGTGATTCGCTCACTACTTCGGGGATGGCCAGGATTGCGTGGGTTAACTCCTGCCGCTGTAGGGGTGTCAGCTCGTCACAGAAGTTAAGGGCAGCCGTGCATGTAAATAGGGAGAGGGATCTACGAGTGTCGGAAGACTCCTCCCTGTCTTTCCAAGGTTTTAATAAATTTACGTGGTAGATCCTCTCACTCGGCTGACGATTGGGTTGTTTAACCAAATAGTCGACGAGTCCCTTTCTTTCCTTAACCTCGTAGGGCCCTTGCCAGTGAGCCAGTAGTTTAGAGTGGGAGGTAGGAACGACCACCATCCCTCGATCCCCCGGGCGGAACTCCCGGAGGACGGAGTTACGATTGTAACACCAGGCTTGTGCTGCTTGCGCATGAGTCACGTGGTCTTTTAGGAGTGGCCTGATTTTACTGAGCCTGTCGCGCAGTTCCGCCACATATTTCAATATATTGGTGGAGGGAAGGGCCTCAGCCTCCCAACCTTCTTTTAGTATATCCAAAAGTCCGCGGGGTTGTCGTCCATATAACAACTCAAAAGGGGAGAAGCCCGTAGAGGCCTGGGGCACTTCCCGGTATGCAAAAATCACGAGTGGTAGGAGTTGGTCCCGGTTCCTATCGTCCGCGTTGACTACCTTGCATAGCATCTGTTTAAGCGTCTGGTTAAAGCGCTCTACCAACCCGTCTGTTTGCGGGTGATAGACAGACGTCTTCAGGTGCTTCACACGGAGTAATCTGGCAACCTCCCTGAACGTATCCGAGGTGAAGTTTGTACCCTGGTCCGTGAGGACTTCTCTGGGTATACCCACTCTAGAAAATAGGTTGACTAATTCCCGTGCGATGTTTTTAGTGTTAGCGGAGCGCAAGGGAACCGCCTCTGGGTATCGGGTTGCGTAATCCACCATGACCAGTATATATTTATGGCCATGGTTTGAGGGTTCCAGGGGTCCTACTAAATCCACCCCTATTCTGGCGAAGGGAACATCGATCAGCGGGATGGGAACGAGAGGAGCACGGTCCCTCCTAGGAATCTGGCGAATCTGACACTCTGGGCAGGATTGGCAGAAACGCCGGACCTCCTTGTTGATCCAGGGCCAGTAAAAGCGGAGCTTTATCCTCTCCAAAGTTTTCTCGGCCCCAAGGTGGGCACCTAAGAGGTGAGCAAGAGCTAGTTCACATTTCTCCTGCCGGAAGGTACGCGGAACTTGCAGTAACTTCCGCACCTCATCCTCGTGGGTCGCAACCCGATACAACAGATCATTTTCAAGCACAAAAAAGTGCTCGCATGATATGGAATTGTCAGCTTGTGAGCTGCCAGGGACAACAACAGCATTCCGGGCAAACCACAGGGAATTGTCATTCCACTGTTCTCTCTTAAATGAGGCAGGCGTGGATCGAAACTGGTGATCCAAAGTATTTAAAGGGTCTTGTGAGCTGGTGACAGGAAGAGTACCCTGGCTCGTTCCTCCCCGGCGGATATTTCCGGGTCAGGGTCCGTCGCCGGAGAAGCGTCCCCCTGTGTGCCTGCGCCATTAGGCCCTGCCCTAGATCACGGCGTGGGGACCGCGGGAAGGTGTGCATTTTACCGCAGTTTTTGTGTGACCAGTCCTGTCCCAAAATCACTGGATAGGGGGGTTCGGGTAACACCGCGACCACCAAGCGAGTCAATTCCCCCTTCCAGGCGATATAGCACTATGCGGAACGATAAGACCTGGTCTCCCCATGTACACAAGTGACTTGCAGATGTTGGTTTAGCCACTGTCGCGGTAAAACATAACGGCGAGCAACAATGGTTATGTTACTGCCGGAGTCAAACAAAGCCACCACCGAGTGCCCATTTAGTAACTCCACTCCCGTATTAGGACTCGCCAAGTGGTGCGACGGGGCACAGTATTTTTCCGGCCTAGCCCAAGTGCAGTCCATCGGCTCCATGGTCATGTTCAGGGAACAGGTCGGTAGTAGGTGGCCGGTCTCACCACACTTGTAACAGCGCGGGGAGGCCGGCTTTTCTTTGGGTCTCTGAGGCGCTTCAGCAGCGCGTCGAGTGGGCTCGATGGGTGGCGGCACATCCCTGTTGGTTCCCGCGAGCTTGCCTTTACGACCCCCCAGCTCGGAGGTCAGCTTGCGGACTTCCAGGAGACCCGGCATGTCCTTATAAGGATGGCGCCGGACCTGCCGGGTGAGAGAACTGGGCATTGCATTGACCAAGCCCTCACAGGCCACCTGCTCCACCACCTTCCGGGCTTGGGGTCCCTCGGGCCGTAGCCAGCTCCCCATTTTGCCCCAGAAGTCGAAGGCCTGTGCTCGGGCTGGCTTGTCCTGGTTGAACTGCCAGTTCCGCCACTCACTCGCCTGCTGGCCCGGCGTGATGCCGTAGCGTGCCAGGATCTCCTCGGGAAGGTCGTAATAAGCCCGCTGCACGGGTCCCTTCAGGTATGGGGCCAGGATAGCCGCCGACTCGGACCGCTGCCACTGGTTCCGGGTGGCCGTCCTTTCAAAAATGCCTAAGTACGACTCGACGTCGTCCGCATCAGTCATGGGCACAAGAGGCGGAGGCGTCGGTCGAGGTGGGTCGGGTCTTACCCTCTGTGCTTCGGCTAAACTGGCCTTTGTTTCCTCCAACTTCCTGTTGGTTGCGGCTTGCACTTGCTGCAGGGACAGAATCTGGGCGTTCATCCCTTGCAGCACAGTATTTAGGTCTTGTCCTTCTGACATTACTTCGGACTTGGTATCCTATCGGTTACGCCACTGTAAAAGACGAAGCAAAAGACAACATAAAGGTTTGGGGTTTCCGGCCCCGTATACTGAAGAGTTATCCACAGCAAAACAAAATAATACAGGCCAGGTACATGAAATGAAATTTTCCCAATGCACAACCCCAAAGATGGCGTCGGCAGACATTTTATGGAGGAGGAGCCGGAAGTGGAGGAATGCTGGGAAGGAACCAATGGTGGAAGATGGGATTGATGATGTCAGTAGTCGTGGACGGAGGAAGGGCGGAAGTAACGTGCTGCAGGTAGAAGGAGGCTTATGGCGGCGGAGCGTCTTTTTTTCTGTAGAAAATAAAAGGAGAAAGGTTAGTACCCCGCCACTCCCTGCCGGCGAATGTCTTCCCAAGCGTATTAAGGTCCGTCTGCAGTCCCCTACTCGCGCGTGCATGACAGTTGATATGTGTATATATATGTATATACAGTATGTAGATGTGTATATGTATATATATATATAGATATGTGTATGTGTAGATATATATACCGGTATATGTATATATGTATATGTATATATGTTTATATGTGTGTGTGTGTGTGTGTGTATATATATATATATATATATATATATGTGACAGCAACACTGCGGTGGGTTGGCACCTTGCCCGGGATTGGTTCCTCCCTTGTGCCCTGTGTTGGCTGGGATTGGCTCCAGCAGACCCCCGTGACCCTGTAGTTAGGATTCAGCGGGTTGGAAAATGGATGGATGGATGGATGGATGACAGCAACACTCATAACAGTGACAAAACAATTACATTGACAATCATGTTACGTTATTTTTAAAATGTTTCTTTTTCTTTTTCATAACTTCTTTAACACACTACTTCTCCGCTGCGAAGCGCGGGTATTTTGCTAGTACAGTATATATATACAGTATATACCTGAAAGTCTCCTCCACACTGGATAATAAAGTCACCAGCCATCAAATATGTGAAGCAAGGACGCAGAATCAGAAAACCCAGGAGGATGTCTGAAACAGGAGTGGACCAATGTGGCTCCTGTCTGTGGGAATTTTTCCCGGAAGACTTTAGTAAGTAACGTGTTCAAGGTACGCTAACTGATGACACCAAACTGGCCTCATACAAGTGACTGTGACCCCCAACTACGACTTGTGCCTATGACTTCTAGAATAGTCTCCACCCCTCAATATGGCTGAACTGGATTAAGTTGGCTTGAAAATGGGTTAATGACGGGTCAAAGTGCAGTATAAGGCATTGACAGTACAATGGAAATGTGAGAATGGATTAAAGGAGGATCAAAGGGATGGAGGTAGATAACAGCAGAAACTCAAAGACAAACTCTGTAGGAATACACTCTAAGAACCACAGACGTGTGGGATCAATGACCAAGTAGTGCGGTGGACAGTAGGACTTTAGAGACCTTTGAACCTCAACTTGATGTTATTTTAGAGAATGTGGGTGAATAGGATTGGTGAGCTGAGGAAGTGAAATGCTCTTTTTTTGACACAACTGTTCTAATGTTCAAAACACTGATACGGGAGAAGCAGTAAAGATGAAATTGAAAGATGGTGATAATCAAGGTGCATGCACAGTGCTGAGAAAGAAATGAACAGGGTGAACCAAACTCATGTGAAGGTACAGGGAGACTAATATCTTCCGGTCATTTAAAAGGAAAAGAGATGAAAGAAATAGGAGACCTAATATGCAATTCTTGCCTGTCCGTTCTTATTTTTTGTTGGGAGCCGTGCTGTTAAAGCACACTGATTAATGTTAGATTCTTCACTCCTTCTATATGCGACCATAGTCAAAGGTCATTATACCAAATTTAGGTACAGAATTATTGGCCATCACGACTCATCCTTCTCCTGCAGATCAAGCCTAACTCTCACAATGACAGGCAGGCGCTGGATTGGGGACATCGCTGACTCAGTCACTATTAGGCCTAAATTCCCAGTTATGTTCGCCATTCATTCTAACACCATAATTCTGTAACCAAGTTCAGATTCTGTATTACTGCCCACCTACTGTAGGAATGACCCCCAAACTCTCACACGCAGGCGAGTCAATCAATGGTAGACATTTCTGGTCTTATTTACTAGGCACAAACAATGGCCATTCCCACTTCTGACTCCAGTATAAGCAAGATTAGGGATAATGGCTACTCTGATTTATGCCACATCATTGAAGAGAATCTCTCACAGTTCTGCTGTGGTGCAACATTAAGAAATAGAATTTTTTCCGCCTGAGCAGACGGCATCATTCTGATCCAGTCTGATAGGTTAGACTATTATCAGAGTGGCACATCAAGAATGTAACAGTGTGTTAAGTTATACATGTATGCATGCATTCTCAAAGTCCATCCATCCCTCCATTATCCAACCCGCTATATTCTAACTACAGGATCACTGGGTCTGCTGGAGCCAATCCCAGCCAACACAGGGCACAAGGCAGGAAGCAAACCCCAGGCAAGGTGCCAGCCCACCTCAGATTCTCAAAGTCATCTACTCAAATTAACAGTCCACAGGAAGTCAAAGCCCTTCATTGCAGCACTAGACATAAGGCAAAGACAAGAAACCCTCTGGACAGGGGACACGTCTGTCACTGGCCACTCAGACGCGCACACCCACGCTGGGGACAATGTATTCACCGGCTTTTCATATTGCTTTGTTTTTAGCTTTCAGTTAATTCCAAATTCTGCTGCAAGACGCATTACTAGAACTAAGATGTCTGACCTCATAACCCCCGTTCTTGAGTTGTTACACTGGTTTCCAGGTAATTTTAGGGCTGATTTCAAAATCCTACTTTGCACACAGCATATAAAGCTTTAAATGGCGTCGTCTCATCTTAACTATCTGAACGTATCATTATGTCCTTCTAAGACTCAATCAGTAGATTGATGGCACAATCATTCTGCAGAGAGTCTGCTAATTCCCTTTAATGTCCTTGGGATCTCATTATTTCTATAGCCACACTATTTGTATGGGGTTTTGACATTCAGTAATAACATGAACAACCTGTGTGACAGTCTGTTTCCTAATGTCACTTAGTGGTAGATTGGGTTGTAAATTATCTGCTGAGATTTTTCAGGTAAGGACGATGGAAGGATAGTGACATGGTGTATGTCATTGGCACGTGCAACTAAGAATTTTACCGTACCTTGCACACATAACAACAAGGACCCCATAAACCTATTTAGAGTTTCCAATCCACGTATCGCACACATGTTTAGGGAGGACGGGAGTCAAAGCCATTAGTTTACCATTAGAAAAATTGCACACAAAAATAGGGAGACTGTTATTTTAGATTCTCTTTGCACCTTGTATGTGACAATCTGTTGTCACAAATGTGCATCTGGGAGTCCCCTGGAAGAGCACCACTGAGGTAAGCACTTCCACTCCAGGGCGAGAGGGAGCGCTGGCTGTCACTAATGGCATCCTCTGTCTTTCCCACAGCCTAGAGAAGACGACCAGTGAGGGCACTACTGTCCAGTTGTAAAGTCTGGAGCAAGCCCTGCCCCTTCCGGTCACTTCAGCATATAAAGTGATGACCCAGGAAGGTGGCATCTCATTGCCAACCAGGACCTGAGTCTGATAAGAGCTGTAAAGCAAAAACTGACAAACATAGCAAGAGTCCTGTTGGCTGATCTTGGAGTCAGCATCTCTTCTGTTGTGCCTCGAACACTCGTTTTTGTCACAGTGAGAGTGTGATTGGCTGATCTTGGAACAGCGTCATTGCTAACCTGGACACGACTCTGTTAAGGGCTGCAAAATAAGAAATGACAAATGTAGCAAGAGTGCTGTTGGCTGATCTTGGATGGGCGTCTTTTCTGTTGTGTCTCTCACGCCCATTTCTGCTGTAGCAAGAGTGCTATTGGCTCATTTTGAACCAGCGTCTCTTCTGTTGTGCCTCGCACACCCATTTTCATCATAGTGAGAGTGTGATTGGCTGATTTTGGATCAGCATCTCTTCTTTTGTACCTCACGCACCCCTTTTTAATTTTTTTGTTATTGTTACAATTAAATGGGGTTTATCTGGTGGTATTTTATATTTCAGTATTTCTCTCTGCTCCCAACTGCTTCCTTGTCACCGGTCGCACTGTTCGGCAGTCTCACACAACACATTGTAAAGGGCGCAATATAAGATACACATAAATGTAGTAGTGTGGCACGATGGCACAGTGGGTAGCGCTGCTGCCTCGCAGTAAAAACTCTTGGGTTCCCTTCCCGGGTCCTCCCTGCGTGGAGTTTGCATGTTCTCCCCGTGTCTGCGTGGGTTTCCTCCCACAGTCCGAAGACGTGCAGGTTAGGAGCATTGGTGATCCTAAATTGTGCTTGGTGTGTGTGTCCTGCGGTGGGCTGGTGCCCTGCCTGGGGTTTGTTTCCTGCCTTGAGCCCTGTGTTGGCTGGGATTGGGCCCAGCAGACCCCTGTGACTCTGTAGTTAGGATATAGTGGGTTGGATATGGAGATTTTGAAGTTTTAGGAGCCAAAATTCTCAACATTTCTTAAATTTGATCAATTCCTCACGGATATCCCATGGCACGTAAAAAATGAGGAAATGTCCCGGGAAAAATAGGACAGTTGGCAGCCCTTGTCATGGCTTGTCTTATTTGCTCAATCCAGACCAGGGTTGTGGGGGGTGAGTGGAGGGTGCCTGTGATTTGGTGATCCTAAATTGTGCTTGGTGTGTATGTGTGTGTGTGTGTGCCCTGCGGTGGGCTGGCGTCCTGCATGGGGTTTGTTTCCTGCCTTGCGCCCTGTGCTGGCTGGGATTGGCTCCAGCAGACCCCCGTGACCCTGTAGTTAGGCTATAGCGGGTTAGATAATGGATGGATGGGTAAATGTAGTAGTAAGATCTGTACTTTTTCATTCATTGAGAACACCCCTTCAAGTACTGATCACGTTTCAATTTTCAAAGAAATTCTGTTGTAAATTTTTTTCCCCGCTGCCCTCCTTCTCCCTTTTTTCCTCCTATTACTTTGATCTCTAAATAGAAATAAAAAGGTTGAATACCCCCAGCATGGCAGCCCTGTATGGAGTTTTAAGATTTGTCTCACATCAGTCTGGCTTTTCTCCACTCTTACTCTTTGCTGCCACTTTCCCAAACAATCGGGGAAGGACCCATTAACTCTAAACTGGCCTGTAGTGAGTGTGTGAACAAGTGTGGATCTGCAGGTGATTGGCACCCTCTGTAGGTGGGGTTCTATCCTTAACCCAATGTAAGTGAAATATTGAAGTTTTTGGTCAGAAATATTCTAAAAAGATTTAACAAAGTGGAAAAATCAAGAAGTACCTGTGACAGGACAGATGGCGCTGAAACCCTCGCAAGCAGAGACTCTGAAATTCCATCCGTCAATCAGTGGCCAGCCCTCCATGAGCTCGACCATCCTTCCTCCACACGTGCCACGTTGAGAGTCCCTGATCAGAGGCGACAAACCCAGAAGTAGATTGCGTGGAGATCATTAAAGTCAGTTTCAAGCTTTGAATCACACCAGTTCAAATTTTAATCAAGCCAATTAGTCCCTGATTAAGAAGTGAAGTGAAACGAGAAGCGAGAGGAGCGGAGCTTCAGCAGGATCAGGGTTCAAAACGCCGCCGTGATTTCACCCTGACCTCAGTGACGTGCATCATTGGATACGTCCATCACTGTTCTCGTTCACTTAATTCATTAATTGAGCATTCAAGGTAAATGAATGGTGACTACTGCAATTTAATGACAGCTAAACATGTAAACTGAGAAACAGGCGGCATCAACTCCGAGTGGACTACATAACAGGACAAAAAGTAAAACCAAAAAGACCGGAGAAATTGGACTTGGAATCCAATCTGAGCAGAAGAAATTTAAAATCAGACGTGTCAGTCCAGCACTTGGCATTGCCGGCATAAAGCTGTCATTTAAGATGTAAAGTATTGTGTGCGATGAAACAGAAGAATCAGATCTGGTTGAAAAAACGTGTGCTCTATTCCCACCCTAATATGTGAGTCCAATCAAAAATGGCAAATCAGTGTGAAGTGAAATCTACTGGAGCAATCTTGCCCCCCAAATCAATAGAAATTTGCCATTTCACAAATATTGGTGACTCTGCCAAGCTTCCTTTTTAAACTACGGGGCCTGGGTTGCTGCCTCTGTGTGTCAAGTTATGGTTGTCCATCCATCCATTAATCAACCCTGAGATGCTCCAGACCCCTGAGAAGTGACAGCAAGTACTATAAACTGACGCAAAAGTTCTTCAGTGCAAATACGCAGCATTGGCCCTCTTGAAAGGGATCTGAGCATCGCATTCATCACTTTTGAAGTGTAATATGTTTGCCAACATCTTAGTAATGAATTGGTGATATCCACCCATCCATCCATTATCCAACCTGCTATATCCTAACTACAGGGTCACGGGGGTCTGCTGGAGCCAATCCCAGCCAACACAGGGCACAAAGCAGGAAACAAACCCCAGGCAGGATGCCAAACTACCGCAGGGCAGTTGTGGTTGTATTTAATGCTAATGGGTCATGGGCGGTTTGTGAATTGGGTCGAGAGCGGTCGCTGCAGACTGGCATGGCTGCAAAGATCTCCTCGATTCGCCCCCTCTGACAATTGTCCATGATTCTCCGAGTTATCCCCCCCAACACACACACACACACTCTGACCATCATCCACGATTCTCCAAGGTAGACCAAACTGCGCTGATGAAAACCCGGGTGTTCAAAAAGAAGTGGGG
Organism: Polypterus senegalus; assembly: GCF_016835505.1. Lineage (NCBI taxonomy): Eukaryota > Metazoa > Chordata > Cladistia > Polypteriformes > Polypteridae > Polypterus > Polypterus senegalus. The sequence goes on from NC_053171.1 coordinate 16,330,955, forward strand.
CTCCAAGACACTTAAAAGGGCAAGATTGGGTTGTGACAACAAAAATGGTAACAATTTAGTTACTGCAAAAATGCGTCTATTACTCATTTACTGTTATGTAACGAGACCTTAATAAAGGCAGAAGATGGGTTATTCATGTCATTGCTGGTTGGCATCCTGACTTGCTGGTAAAATCACTTGCTAGTATATATTGTGGAGCCGACCCGGACACAGACAGGCGGACATGCTCTTAATCACCACCACACGTTTATTATATATACGTACAATATTTACAATAATGGTCACTCAGACCCAGTCCAGTGCACACTCACAAACCCCAGTCTTGGCCACTCAATGCCTTTTTCTCGGGCCACCTCCACACTCCTCTCATGCCTTGTCCTTCCGCCTCCCGACTCCAGCCCTGAATGAATGAAGACGGCCCCTTTTAAACAGTCCCCGGATGAGCCCCAGGTGTTCCCGGCATTCCTTCCTTGGCCACACCCCAGCGTGGCGGAAGTGCCGGCTGTCCTCCCGGCAGCTCTCCGAGTGCCGTCCTAAGTCTTTCCCCCAGCACTTCCTGGTGTGGCGGAAGTGCTGGGGTAACAGGTCCCTAAGGCATTGGGGCGCCTCCTGGCGGTGACCACGGGCCCCTACAGGGTGGAGCTTCCATGCCCTGTACCCGTGGCCCCCAGAGCAACCAGGAAGGCGGCCCCCACGTGATCCAGGCTAGGCTCTGACCCTCTTCCGGTCCCTCACGGCGTCCCGGCCGGGTCGTTGCCACTGGCATCCCTGACAATATATATATATTTTTGTTCTTTATTTCACCTTATACAATCTCTCGTATTAGGAATTTGTTAGTTTTTGCATACCCCTTGGGGTCAGAGTGCAGGGTCAGCCATTGTATAGCGGCCCTGGAGCAATTACAGGTTAAGGGCCTTGCTCAAGGGCCCAGCAGAGTAGGATCTCTTTTGGCAGTAATGGGGATTCGAACCAGCAACCTTCGAGATACCAGCGCAGATCCTCAGCCTCAGAGCTACCACTCCGCCCCTAAATATGGAGGATTCACAGGTCTTACACTAAATATGTCACATCAAGAGAAATGCGTCTCAGTTAAGCCACCTCAGAGCACTCCAAAGTGACGTTTTTGTCAGCAGGTCTCATTGTAGAGATGAATAATAACTTTACTGATGTTTCGTATGTGTTATGAAGACCCAGAGAAGTGTTTCTTAAGGTCCAGTAAATGAGTAATAGATGCCTTTTTTCAGAGCCTAAACTATAATGTCACCAAAAAACGTTTAAGAGATAGGCTCCAGGCTCCCTCCACTCACCCCCCACAACCCTGGTCTGGATTGAGCAAATTAGACAAGCCATAACAAGGGCTGCCAACTGTCCTATTTTTCCTGGGACATTTCCTCATTTTTTACATGCCATGGAATATCCGTGAGGAATTGATCAAATTTAAGAAATGTTGAGAATTTTGGCTCCTAAAACTTCAACATCTCCATATCCAACCCACTATATCCTAACTACAGAGTCACAGGGGTCTGCTGGAGCCAATCCCAGCCAACACAGGAAACAAACCCCAGGCAGGGCACCAGCCCACCGCAGGACACACACACACAAAGCACAATTTAGGACCACCAATGCACCTCCCCTGCACGTCTTCGGACTGTTGGAGGAAACCCACGCCGACACGGGGAGAACATGCAAACTCCACACAGGGAGGACCCGGGAAGCAAACCCAAGTCTCCTTACTGTGAGGCAGTAGCGCTACCCACTGCGCCACCATGCTGCCCCCATATCCTTATCATTGGTAAAAATTGAACGCTGTACACCAATCAGAATTTGCGGAAGTAGTGCGCGCATTTTCTTTCCCCAAGAATCTTCACTTCCATTCCGGTAGTAAGCGACGCAGATGTTGACGAGAATAGAAACAACCCTTCGAGTTCTTGGCTTTAGTCTGTTCAACTTGACTTTTTCTCTTCATCTTTACCCTCTTGGTGGGTAGACAGTTCATTATAAATGTTGTTCCTTTCCTTCATTATTTGTAATCCTAATTCACTGTAACTAAGTGAATGTATTCAAAATCGAATTTACAATTTCACGTTTTCTATGTGAGATCTTATTTTCGATTCTTCTTTCAGCGGCTCGGTTAAACTAGAAATTTCATACATCCAGGTACAGTCCGTCGTATTGAAGTGTGAGTAAGTACTGCTTTGTAATATTTTAATGGAAAACATTGTTGTCACCACCCATTGTTCCAAAATGGATTCACAATTGCAAATGAATGAGTCAACTATTAAAGTTTCAGTTAATTAAAAAACTCCCACATTTATTCTGTCATATAAATGCAATATCTTTTTAGTTATCAGTTGACCGAGTAATAAGTCACTTCTTCAAATAATTTAGTAATATTTTCATAATTGTTTCATTTACATAAATTCAGGAATACTCATTATGCCAAAAAGAAAGTGCAAGTTCATAGACTGCTTAAACAACAAAATACCCTTCTTTAATCAGATTTGTTAGATTATCAGATCACACCAGTTCAAATTTCAATCAAGTCCCTGATTAAGAAGTGAAGTGAAATGAGAAGCGTGAGGAGCGGAGCTTCAGCAGGATCAAGGTTCGAAACGCCGTCGTGATTTCAACCTGACCTCAGTGACGTGCATCATTGGATACGTCCGTCACTGTTCTCGTTCACTTAATTCATTAATTGAGCATTCGAGGTAAATGAATGGTGACTACTGCAATTTAATGACGGCTAAACATGTAAACTGAGAAACAGGCGGCATCAACTCCGAGTGGACTACATAACAGGACAAAAAGTAAAACCAAAAAGACCGGAGAAATTGGACTTGGAATCCAATCTGAGCAGAAGAAATTTAAAATCAGACGTGTCAGTCCAGCACATGGCATTGCCGGCATAAAGCTGTCATTTAAGCTGTAAAGTATTCTGTGCGATGAAACAGAAGAATCAGATCTGGTTGAAAAAATGTGTGCTCTATTCCCACCCTAATATGTGAGTCCAATCAAAAATGGCAAATCAGTGTGAAGTGAAATCTACTGGAGCAATCTTGCCCCCCAAATCAACAGAAATTTGCCATTTCACAAATGTTGGTGACTCTGCCAAGCTTCCTTTTTAAACTACGGGGCCTGGGTTGCTGCCTCTGTGTGTCAAGTTATGGTTGTCCATCCATCCATTAATCAACCCTGAGATGCTCCAGACCCCTGAGAAGTGACAGCAAGTACTGTAAACTGACGCAAAAGTTCTTCAGTGCAAATACGCAGCATTGGCCCTCTTGAAAGGGATCTGAGCATCGCATTCATCACTTTTGAAGTGTAATATGTTTGCCAACATCTTAGTGATGAATTGGTGATATCCACCCATCCATCCATTATCCAACCTGCTATATCCTAACTACAGGGTCACGGGGGTCTGCTGGAGCCAATCCCAGCCAACACAGGGCACAAGGCAGGAAACAAACCCCAGGCAGGATGCCAAACCAACGCAGGGCAGTTGTGGTTGTATTTAATGCTAATGGGTCATAAGCGGCTTGTGAATTGGGTCGAGAGCGGTCGCTGCAGACTGGCATGGCTGCAAAGATCTCCTCGATTCGCACCCTCTGACAATTGTCCATGATTCTCCGAGTTATCCCCCCCAACACACACACACACACTCTGACCATCATCCACGATTCTCCAAGGTGGACCAAACTGCGCTGATGAAAACCCGGGTGTTCAAAAAGAAGTGGGGCTCCAAGACACTTAAAAGGGCAAGATTGGGTTGTGACAACAAAAATGGTAACAATTTAGTTACTGCAAAAATGCGTCTATTACTCATTTACTGTTATGTAACGAGATTATGTCAGATTTACTGAGAAAGATAGCTTCAGTGGAAAAATCCAGAAGAATGTAGATAAATGCAAATAAACTAAATTGAAAAGAGTAAAATTATTTTTGTTTTACTAGGAGTGAATTTAGCATGCGTATCATTTTAGACAGGTTTACGACAGTTAAGCTACCCCGATAGCGAATGAAAGGAATGAAGTCTGTTAATTTAATAGGCTTGACGTATTTAAAATGTTTAATGGCTTATTAGTGACTGTGACTGTGGCCATCATATCATACATTTATAGTGATAAACCGCTTCTAAAGGTTTATGTCATTTAAAAAAACCATAAGACATCATAAAGGCGCATGATAGCATCATAGGGAAAGGCGTCCTCCAAAGTCCTTATTTTTCGACCCAAATGTCCTCAAAGACAGCTGGCAGCTCGAGCCATGACAGCCCTTTCCACCATTTTGGGTCACTGAGCTCACAGCAGATAGATAGATAGATAGATAGATAGATAGATAGATAGATAGATAGATAGATAGATAGATAGATAGATAGATACTTTATTAATCCCAAGGGGAAATTCACATAATCCAGCAGCAGTATACTGATACAAAGAAACAATATTAAATTAAATAATAATAAAAATGAAAAGAATTAAAATAAAATTAATGTTCGCATTTACTCCCCCGGGTGGAATTGAAGAGTCGCATAGTGTGGGGGAGGAACGATCTCCTCAGTCTGTCAGTGGAGCAGGACGGTGACAAAAGTCTGTCACTGAAGCTACTCCTCTGCCTGGAGATGATCCTGTTCAGTGGATGCAGTGGATTCTTCATGATTGACAGGAATTTGCTTAATGCCCGTCGCTCTGCCACAAATGTTAAACTGTCCAACTTTAATCTTACAATAGAGCCTGCCTTCTTAACAAGTTTGTCCAGGCGTGAGGCGTCTTTCATCTTTATGCTGCCACCCCAGCACATCACCGCATAGAAGAGGGCACGCGCCACAACCGTCTGGTAGAACATCTGCAGCATCTTACTCTTCTAGCTCTTCTATCCCGTAGTTCCAGAAGCTGTGCCTAAATGTTGGTTACGGCCCTGCTTTGTATCCATCCAGTCTGTTTGAATGAAGGTGTATTTTATGTTTTGGCGGCACAGTGGCGCAGTGGGTAGTGCTGCTGCCTCGTAAATAGGAGACTCGGGTTTGCTTCCCGGGTTCTCCCTGCATGGAGTTTGCATGTTCTCCCCGTGTCTGCATCTGTTTTTTTCCCTTCAGACCCAAGGTGCACTGATCCAGGAATGGAATGAGCTTACATGGAGGGAGATGAGAGACAATAGAGTTACTCGAGTGTCGGGCACGGGGCCAGTGCAGACATGAAATCCACACCGTGCCTGGATTGGCTCTCCATGTGGAACACTGAGGTATTTTTCCTTTTATTTTCATGGAAGCTGTTCAAATTGCCATCTGCTAGATCATGGAATATTTCAATGAGCTGCTGCTACATGAATGCTAAGCATCCTACTGGCCACAACAACTGAAAAAACAGTCAGGGCCATCAGATGATGTCTTCTCTCCGGTGAAGCCTTCCATAGGCACACTCTCCATTTTGTTACAGCATTGTAGTGGCTACTTGATTTTATTACTGAATATTCAGTTTGTGAGTGGCACGGTGGCGCAGTGGGTAGTTGCTGCCTCGCAGTTACGAGACCCGGGTTCACTTCCTGGGTCCTCCATGCGTGGAGTTGGCATGTTCTCCCCGTGTCTGCGTGGGTTTCCTCCCACAGTCCAAAGACATGCAGGTTAGGTGCATTGAGATCCTAAATTGTCCCGAGTGTGTTCTTGGTGTGTGTGTGTGTGTGTGTGTGTGTGTGTGCACCCTGCCTGGGATTTGTTTCCAGCCTTGCGCTCTGAGCTGGCTGGGATTGGCTCCAGCAGACCCCCATGACCCTGTAGTTAGGATATAGAGGGTTGGATGCTTTATTTGTTGTTTTTGCTAATTTTAGGTTATTATTCCTCGTGTTTTTTATGTTATCTCTGTCAGTTTCACTCATCACTTGCTATTTATGCTCTGGTTCCTCTTAGATGTGCCTTCCTTGTTGTGTGGTTGGAGCTTCAGGAGGCGGGGCCACCCTGATGTCACAGCTGCTGACTCCTCCTTCTGGCTATTTGTTTCCAGTCAGAAGTGAGGCTCAGTTGAATACTGAAGTGGTTGGGACTCGTATGTAAGCAAAATGTTCTTCTGGATTTTTATGTTTTTGAAAAATATTTCCTCCCTGTTCCTGGATTCTGCTCATAAATGGTTTGCCAATTAGGTCGAGGTGGATCGCAGCAGACTGACATTGCTCCAATGATCGTCTGCCCACGATTCTCCAGTGGACCTTCCTAACCTCCACACACAAACTGTAACGATCATCCACGATTCTTCAAGATGGACCAAACTGCTGTGGACGCTAGAGGCGCTGTTGCCCCGTTGAACCCACCAGAAAGATGTCCAAGACACAAGTTCAAAACACCAAGAAGATTCTTTAATAATACTTCTTCAATAATAGTGCACAAAGCACCGCACACTCCACAATTCTCCAATAAATCAACAGCAATAATCAATTATAAACAATAACCAATCCTCCACTCCCAGCAGCTCCGTCACACTTCCTCCCAACTCGGCTCCCTCTACTGGGTTTCCCATAATCCTTTAAAAGTCTATGACCCGGAAGTATTCTTTCTCCGGGCCAAATGCCTTCTTCAAGTATCCCAGAAGTACTTCGGGTTTCCGTCCTCGTGACTCCGAGGTACTTCCTTCACGGTAATATTCCCCTGGTTCTTGGTGAGCTCCCCCTGACGGCACCCACGGCACCCAACAGGGCTGAAGAGATGGATTCCATGTCCCATACTGCCCTGCGGGAATCCGAGGAACCATTTCCATCCAGCGGAGCTGCCATCTAGCGTCCCGGGGGATGCAGTGCCCTGAAAAGGCTGGCTTCTTCAGTTGAAGGACGTCGCGGCCTGGCTGAAATGCCGGCCGTCCATCGCACCGCGTTGTTGATAATATGGAGTGTTGAAAAAGAAATGGGTCTTGAAGTCACTAAAAACGGCAAGATTGGGTTCTGACCAAAAAAAAATGTTAAAAGGATAGGCTACAGTCCCCCCCCCACTGCAACCCTGGTCTGGATTAAGCTGGTTGGAAAATAATGTGACGCCCCTTTCGTGTCATGAGCTCACAACTAATAGAGATGAGTTCTTCCATCCCGAAGTGCCAGGAAACATGAGTTGTGGACCTGCTTGTATACATCCCGTCTGTTTGAATTTAGGTGCAGTTTATGCTTTATTATTTTTTTGTTAATTTTAAGTTATAATTAGTCATGTTTATTTTATGTTATCTCTGTCAGTTTCACTCATCATTTGTGTTCTGTTCCCTTAGATGTGCCTCCATTGTTGTGTGTGGTTGGATCCCAAGGGGACGGGGCCACCCTGATGCCGCTGGATCCTCCTTCTGGCTATTTATTTCCAGTCAGAACTGTAATCCACTTGAATACTGAAGTTGCTTGGAGTTGTTTGTAAGCAAAATGTTCTTCTGGATTTACATGTTCTTGACAAATATTTGTTCTTGGATTCTGATCATGGATGGTTCGCGAATTTGGTTGAGGTGGGTTGAAACTGACCCAACGGTCGGCCTCTCTGATGACTGTCCACAATTCTCCAAGGGACCCAGTCTCTGAAGATCATCCACGCTTCTCCAAGGTGGACAAAGCAGTGATGATTGTCCAGGTATTCCACAAGGACACCTTGCTGTAGTGTAGTTCTTTTTTTTGAATTTTCACATCCCTACTCAAACAGATGTCACTCCAAAGCAGACCTATGAGGTTAAGGATGTACGTAAATCTACTGAAAATATTCAATCCTGTCGCAATACTTTACTACCTGTATCTAATATTTAAAGCTCGGTCAAATCTCAACAAATAATCAGCATCTACATCCGCATTGGCTCTGTTAAGATGCTGCCATCTTTACTTTCACCTTCTGTTTCATTCTAACCACCCCATTTTTTCTGTCACCTCTCAATGTTCTTCCTGTCCTATTCGTTTCTATCTTTGCTTTCTTCCCAAGCTCCTTTAGACCCTATTTTTGGGGGCCATGTGACCCAATCACATGTTCTCCAAACCATACACATCAGACTGCGAATTCCCAGCCGGCCAATCTCCCCATGAACCCTCCGGAGCCACTCGTGCGTGCATGTGTCCACGTGGACCTGCATGGAGCCTGAGCACTTCATCGTTATCAATTTAAAAAACAGCATCGCCACTGACCTTTCGAACGCGCTAACCCACAACCAGAACGGCTACTAACATTTTCAAATTTGGAAAGAGTCTGCCCGGGCAGCATTGGGCACAAGAGGGGTGCAAGTCCATCACAGGCCACACTTCCGCTTACATGGCGTGTAAGTTTGCAGTTAGGGTTAGGGTTGACTCCATGCTCCTGTTGTGTCCAGGAGACTCTTGAGACCACCACTGCTGATAACGAGCCTAGCAGATGAGGACAAACACACATGCATAGCAAGGGGTTAGGTGTAGGTGCAAAGTGCTATTATTAAAACAATCCAAAGGGACAATGTCCGAAAAACAGTGCAGTTCTTAAAATGTTCAATAAATAAATAATCCAATAAAACAAGTGAAATGTGGAGGTTAAAATTTAAATAAAATAATCCATTAAAATAAGATTCAAATCTAACAGGCAGGAGACTGTCCTGCACAATTCTTAGCCCTGGTGCCTTCCTTTTAAAACTAAAATCTCTCCATTTTACCCCGATCGGGCCTGGCAGCACAGAGACTCGTCCGTCCAACAGGCGCAGATAACCTTTTATCCCGGGCTGTGTCCCTGCCACCAATCTGGTCCACGTGGAGCCACCGAGCCCTGCTCCACTCACACTGCTGCCAATACCTGGCATCTCTTATCAAGAGTGCACTCTCCTCCCACCACTGCCAATCGTTGGCTTCTTCTGGCGAGGGTGCGCTGTCCTCCCACCACTGCCAATACCTGGCATCTCCCAGTTAAAGCACACTGTTCTTCCAAAGCTGCCAATCACTGGCTCGTCCCAGCTAAAGCACACTGTCTTCCCACCACTGCCAATAATTGGCTCCTTCTGTTGAGATCGCACTGTCCTCTCACCACTGCCAATCCTTAGCTTCTCCTGGTGAGGGTTGAGCTGTCCTCCCACCACTGCCAATACCTGGCATCTCCCAGTTAAAGCACACTGTTCTTCCAAAGCTGCCAATCACTGGCTCGTCCCAGTTAAAGCACACTGTCTTCCCACCACTGCCAATAATTGGCTCCTTCTGTTGAGATCGCACTGTCCTCCCATCATTGACAATACCTGGCATCTCCCAGCAAGAGAACACCATGAGCATAATGGCCGCTTATGCTACATGGTCTCTCAACAGGAATGAGCCCTCAGCCCCCTCTTAACCCTTAAAACACCGCAGCCGGCTATAGCCAGTTCCTAGTGCAATTTGCCAGCCCGCCAGAGCCGAGTATACTCAGCGACATACATTCCTTGAGCACCACAACCAACTATAGTCGCTTCCCAGTGCAATTTACCAGCACGCCAGTGCTGATTAGTCCGTGCCGTACATTCGATGAGCAGCCAGCTCATGACCACTAGCGCCCCCTGCAGCACTGCAGCCTCACCATCCCCGGCATTCTAGATGAGCCTGACAGCATCAGCGTTGGCCTCTGTCTGCTTGAGTGCAGTTGATTTACTGAATTCCATCAATGGCGTCAGTTGCACCATGGACATATAATAATTGATTCTTGCAGTCATTTTTTCTTATAGTTTTTACAGTTTTACAGTTTTACAGTAATTGGGATGCTCTTTGCATAAAAAAAAAATGTGTGTCCCATTAAAAATTCACTTTTCTTCGTGAATTGTGACTTTTCCTTAAAAAGTGCAGCGATAAAGTATTTGGCGTCTGGGGGTGCATTAAACCCCCCCCCCAGTACGTGGCAGTTTCAGGGTTAAGTGGCGGCCACACGCTCCTTCCCAGGGCTCACCTTCCTGTCTGCCTGCTTCCTCCCATCTGGCACCGGCTCTCGCTCACTCTCTCCTTTCTTTCTTCTTCCTTTGACTATTCTTTCCCTTTTTCCCCCTCATATGCCTCTGTGGGCACAGCGTCTGAACTCCCGCACCCAAGAAGGCCAATGAAGTAATCGAGACAGACCTCTCCCTCACATGCAGGTGCAGCTCGCCTCACCTACCTCACCAACCTCCAGGAGATGCTCGAGCACACACACCCACGGAGATCGAGCCGGCCATTCGATTATTTCTTTATTTTACTATATAATGGCGCACTAACTTCACTGCCACTCACCCGCTATTTCACAGACCCCCGGCAAATGCTTCTCTCCTGAGCTATAGACACCAATTCATAAGAAAGCAAGCCCAAAAACCCTTTCACTTGTGCTTTCAAGTTTTGTTCACTTGTGCGCTCCATCACTCCTCAATGGCTGTTATTGTGGGCCCAGGGAGCCAGCAGAGGACGCTCTCCTTTTCCTTAACTTAACATACGGCCCACTTTTTCCTCTGCCAAGCTTAAAGAAGCCCAGAATAATTACCATTCCTGCATTTCATATATCAGTATGGCAGACTCCGACGACTTTCCGTAGGGTCAATTCCTGTAAAATTACGAGCAAATCCTCAGCCAGCAGCGTTATAAAGCAGAGATGCCCTCGTGGTGGACATGGGATGTCATTAGTCAGGCCGAGTGGTTAACACATCACGGGTTAATGAGGCTGTGAGCGACTAAATGATTTTTTGTGTCATTAAAAAGAAATTTTTTACATGGTTTCTATTGATGCCACTGCAATCCATATAGTCCTCTGGTGTTTATTAGTCATGGCTGATGTGAAGCCTCGTTCACCTCACAGACTTCATTATGGCTTTCTTTCCTGTGTCCAGGTGGCTCTCTTCTATTATTAATAACTGAAAGATGAGTTGGATTTTGCTCCGCTCTCTTTTTACCCATTCATCTTTAGCTCTTCCTGCGTTATACACTGACCTTCAGTTCAAGAAGCCAGGTCTTCCAAGAATTAAACAGAAGCTTCAGTTGTTCCAGTGTAATGGCGGTATCATGACCAGCGGATTAAAGGGTAAGGTCAGTGGCCCTGATTCCTCTGGAGTGTTAGAAGATCTTAAGAGAATTTTCGGAAAATCCCTGTTTAGTCTTTGGAAGGATTTATAACATCTGGAGCTTCTACTGAAACACGATCCATGATGGAACTCGTCTTGTATGGAAGCATCACTCAGCAGCACTGCACATTGCTGGACAAAATGGGGACAAAACCACACCATACTGAAAATCAGCAAGTGGGGGGACCGCCCACCAAAACCATCATCGTAAATGTCCAGGCAAGATCACTCTGAACCAGATATCACTGTGGCGGTCAGCATCCTCACATGTTAAACCTTCATTTAGACCATTATTTGATCATGACGGCAGCAGAGCAGAGAGGCCTGTTGTGCTGTGAAGGCTGTCCTTCTACAAGTGATATGCACAGGCCTGGTCATTTAGGATAGAGCTTGGACCCCGAGATGCTCCTATAACAGGGGTCACTAGAGAAGTGCTAACAGGAAGACCCCGGAGGTTCTAATGCTCCCAGATGTTGATCCTAGGACCTCTCTGGAAATGGTCTGTTCATAGTCTGGACTTTCGTAATGGCTAACATGGCACAACACCCTAGTCTGGAGATGAAAACTCCTTTTGGTGGCCGAACCAGTGAAGCAGAGTTGCGTCAGTGGTCTGAACACACATGGAGTGATGATAAAACAAGAAAATGAAAAGGAAAGAAAACTTCTGACTTGGCAGACCCAGTTCCAGTGAGGCGCTATAGAAGGCGTATTGATGTTGGTATGAAGGAGCCCCCCTAGTGTTTCTTGACACACTTCTGCTGAATGATTGGCTGGCTGAAAGTCCTCAGTGTCGGTGTGCCACAGAGAAGATATGCAGTGTTGTTCATAATGGCACTCGGTCTAGTCTTCAGACAGACAGACAGAGAGACAGACAGACAGACAGACAGATAGATAGATAGATAGATAGATAGATAGATAGATAGATAGATAGATAGATAGATAGATAGATAGATAGAAGACAAGGGTTTGCTGGCATTGGCAATTGAAGGATACCAGGAGACTTCCACCCATGGATGTCATGGCTACAGCTCTCTGATAGGTCTCTAATGTACACACCCACAGGGATTCATGGATATTGGAGTTGCAATGGGCAGACCTGTTGGGCCTTATAGAAACCACAAGAGGGAGATATTGGGAAGAGGTTTCCTCATTTTTAAAAAGCTTCTGCCCGACCTGAACATACTTCCTGAACACAGTGTGGTACCACTGGAAGTTCTCCTAGGTCTGGTATAAATGGAAGCGACTTTTTCCTCTGCTGTGCTTAGAGAAGCCCAGAATAATTACCATCCCTGCATTTCATATATCAGTATGGCAGACGTGAGTCAGAGTCAGGGGAAGAGGATGAAGCTCACTGATCAGCTGTGGAGAGAGAAGGAGAGAGAAGGGAAGAAGAGAGAAAAAGAGAAGTGTAGGGTTTATTGTTTTTAATGAGGAAACCTGTATACAAGAAGGATTTGTACAATAAATCATTTGTTTGCACCCAGGACTTGTGCATGTATTGTTGTGTCTGGAACTTAGATAGATAGATAGATAGATAGATAGATAGATAGATAGATAGATAGATAGATAGATAGATAGATAGATAGATAGATAGATAGATAGATAGATAGATAGATAGATAGATAGATGTGAAAGGCACTATATAATAGATGAGATGAGATAATTCCATGAGAACCCTAATTACAAAGAGGACTGTTTTATTTATGTTAGGTAGAATGCCCAGAGGGGACTGGGTGGTCTCGTGGCCTTGGAACCCCTGCAGATTTTATTTTTTCTCTCCGGCCATCTGGAGTTTTTTTTTTTTTTTTCTGTCCTCCCTGGCCATCGGACCTTACTCTTATTCAATGTTAATTAGTGTTGTCTTATTCTAATTCTTACTTTGTTTTTTATTTCTCTTTTCTTCATGTAAAGCACTTTGAGCTACATTATTTGTATGAAAATATGCTATATAAATAAATGTTGTTGTTGTAGATAGATATAAAGGCACTATATAATAGATAGAAGCGAAGGGCACTATATAATAGATAGATAGATAGATAGATAGAAAGAAAGCAGCAACTACATCCTCCCTCAAACACATACATCTCTCTCTATTTAAAATCCAACTTCTGTTTGTCTGTCTGTCTGTCCGCTTTTCACGAGACAGAGAACTATTTAACGGATTTTGATCTGATTTTTTTATTTAATCTGCTTGAACATTCCTGTTGATTTTGTGACTCCTCTCATCGCTGTTTGTTTATTGATTTTTAACCCTTAAAACACTGCCAATGAACTGTAAAAACTGTAAAAAAAAAACTACCACATCAATCTCTTATTACACAGTATGTCCAAGGTGCCAGTGATGCCATTGATGGAATTCAGTAAATCACAGAGCCAACTGCACTTGAACTGGCTGCATGGAGACACACAGAGGCCAATGCTGACGCTGGCAGGCTCGTCTAGTGCAGCTACTGAATCCCAGGGACAGTGAGGCTGATTCACTAGGGGGGCGGCTGGTGGTCTTGAGCTGGCTGCTCAATGAATGTTCTGTGCTGACCGATCAGCTCCGGCGTGCTGGCAAACTGCACTGGGAAGCGGCTATAGCTGCTTGCAGTGGTTTAAGGGTTAAAATTTGTCCTGCTTCACCACTACGCGGGCGGATCCGCAGGAGACAGCTAGTGATTTAATAAAAGGAAGAAATGACAGAGTTGAATTATCCATTAAATAAAACCCCCTACTAAAAAAAAAAAAATACATGAAAATAGAGACAAAAAAGGCATTGGAGTCAGAGCCGGGACAGGGGGCCAGATCAGCCCAAGTGTAATGTTGGATATTGTTTGATTTTTTTTCAACAATAATTCATTTAAATGTGTGATCTTTCATCTCTTCAGTTCCTTATGATTTTATGTGCGACTTGAAAGTCTCTTCTATTTTTTTCAAGCAGAGCACAGATGCATCACATTTTCTCTTTGTGTTGTTCTTTTTTGCCGAATGTACGGTAAGTCACTGATTGGCTGCCATACAAGCTTCTTCCCTTTTGTCGTTTTAAATGAGTGTTTTGTTTGACTGCTGACATGACCACTTCACTGTCTTTTGTGCTGCGGCCTTTAAAATGTTTTATTTGTGTCTTAAATGAAAGGTTCACAGTTGGCAGAAGAAACACAAGCGTAAGCTCGACTAGTTGGCTCTCATTATTATGGGCTGATGTTGCATAAACAAAACAAATGAGAAATGCAGAGTCAGGAGAGATCCACTTCAACACGCGGCGCACAGTCGTCTGCCTCCAGCAGGCTAAGTGCCCATCCATCTGAAGTCTGGCTAAGCATTGAGCTTGTTATTGGTCTCCATGTACTTGAGGGTGGAGTCTAAGTGGTCATGTGGGTGGAGCCTGAGCACTTATCTGTAATAGGTTCTGATTCTTTATAACCACTGCAATGGAACCTAAGCAATCATGTATTTGTCTGCACATTCATCTGGTTTGAGTGGCACATCCTTGTCTGTGCAGAACTAACATTTGTGTTTGGAGTGCCCTTCGATTCTAACCCACCATTGTTGTGAGGCAGAGTCTCAGATATGGCAGAAAAAGGGCATGAGGCCTTCAAAAAGACCAATCAAAACAGACCAAGATTTTCACTGGCCTAGCCAGAGGGGGCGTACCTCAAGGCTGCATGTCTCATAACTGTTACCTCCAGGCTTGTGGCCTAGCGTGCTTTTAAAGTTCAGAAAAATAAAGAAAGGAACCACAAGGGAGAGGAACCACTAAACTCTAGGTTATAGAAACAATTCCCAACAATGAATATATATCAAGAAAGATTTATTTTAAAAATAAATGGAAAGAAATAAGTAAAAAAAGGCTCACAAGAGCAATAGGATTTACATAAATGGCCTTCCGAGGGAAACACCATCCAAAGAGCAGAACCCGCTAACCACAAGCATCAATAATGCAGTAGCCAGAGAAATAGCAAACAAAAAACCTCCTTAGCGTTCTTTTACCTCAGACTCAGACTGTCATTTTAAGGCCTTACCTGTCCGTGATTTGACTACCACCCGCAGTAGACAGGTCCCCATTACCTGCTGTGATAATGTCTTTCAAGTTCTTCCAGACAGTGCCTGTGTTTAAAGGTGACTCTCAGCGTTCCTCCTATGCTTTTCCTCGGTATCCTCTGTGGACACTCGGGGGCGCCACAAGTGGACACAAGTTCAGCACCACACACAGGTTTTTATTCAGGTGTGGGAAACTCTTCCCAACAGTTTCCCACCTCCAATGCACAGTACAGAGAATGAGCACAACAACAAATAACAAAGCACACAGCACTCTGTCTTTGCTTTCTTTTCTCTTTCTCTTTGCCTCTGTCTGCCTCCACTCCTCCTGCAGGCACACCTCCCAGCTCTGGCTACCTGGAGCAGTGGCAGTGGGCTTCTGTTATCCTGCACCTGGTGGCCTGTTAGCATCGTCCAGTGAGGTAGGGCTCCACAATCCATACAGCACCCCCTAAACCCAACATGGCTGAGCCATCAAGCTCCAACTCCCAGCATGACCTGTGGGAATCCATGGGGCTTCTGCACCCAGGGGGGCTGCCATCTAGGGGTCCAGTGGAGATAATTCCCTGTGCATGCTCTCTCCCGAGGTGATTCCTTTAAGATGGCGTGCTGCCCTGGCAACGGCCCTGGCCGTTCACCACACCTCACTTGTCTCAACCTTACTTACTCATCACTTTCTCTCTCGATCAGACTCTGTCATTTCGAGGCCTTCTGTCTGCTTTCTGACTACCACAGGTGGAACTCAGGTCCCTATCTCCTGCTGTTAGTAACACATCATTCTCAGTCTTTTAGATACTTTGCCATGTTTAAAACCAACTCCTTTCCTTGGTATCGTCATCTGTCTCAAACTCTCGAGCCCCCCTCTTTCTCTCTTGATCACATTCCTGTAAAACTTGCTTCTCAGACGCTCTCATTTCAAGGCCTACTCTCTGCTTTTTAAACACCACCAGTGGTGGGCTGGTCGTCATCACCTGCTGTGTAAAAATCGTTCATTTTCTTGCAAATACTTGCCATGTTTGAAGGTGACTCTCAGCACCCCCCATATACCTTTCCTTGGTATCGTCATGTATCTCTTCCTCTCAAGTTCACCTCCTTCTCTTTCAATCACGTTTTTATAAAGCCTACTTGTCAGACTCTGTCATTTTGAGGCCTTCTCTCTGCTTTTTAACTACCACAAGTGGCGGGCCAGTCCTCCTCACCCACTGTGTAAACACCGTTCATATTCTTGCAAATGCTTGCCATGTTTGAAGGCAACTCCCAGCGTTCCTCCTATGCCTTTCCTTGATATCTTTATGTGTTTCATCCTTTCAAGCCCACCGCTTCCTCTCTCAATCACTTTCTTATAAAGCCTACTTCTCAGATTCTGTCATTTCGAGGTCTTCTCTCTGTTTTTTAACTACCACTAGTGGTGGGCCGGTCCTCCTCACCTGCTGTGTAAACTTTGTTTGGATTCTTGCAAATTCTTGCCATGTTTGAAGGCGACTCTCAGCACTCTCCCTATGCCTTTCCTTAATACCTTCATCTGTCTCATCCTCTCAAGCCCACCGCTTTCTCTCTCGTTCACGTTCCTATACAGCCTGCTTCTCAGACTCTGTCATTTCAAGGCCTTCTATCCACGTTCTGACTACCACTGGTGGTGGGCTGGTCCTCGTCTCCTGCTGTTAAAACACTGTTCATATTCTTGTAAATACCTGAAGGCGACTCTCAGCATTCCTTCACAACCTTTGTTCAGTATCGTCATCTGTCTCAGCCTCTCCCATCCATCACTTCTTGATCGTATTCCTGCAAAGCCTACTTCTCAGACTCTGTCATTTCGAGGCCTTCTCTCTGCCTTTTAAATACCACCAGTGGTGGGCCGCTCCCCCTCACTTGCTATGTAAACATTGTTCGTATTCTTGCAAATACCTGCCATGTTTGAAGGTGACTCTCAGCACCCCCCATATACCTTTCCTTGGTATCGTCATGTATCTCTTCCTCTCAAGTTCACCTCCTTCTCTTTCAATCACGTTCTTATAAAGCCTACTTGTCAGACTCTGTCATTTTTAGGCCTTCTCTCTGCTTTTTAACTACCACAAGTGGCGGGCCGGTCCTCCTCACCCACTGTGTAAACACCGTTCATATTCTTGCAAATGCTTGCCATGTTTGAAGGCGACTCCCAGCGTTCCTCCTATGCCTTTCCTCTGTATCTTCATGTGTCTTATCCTCTCAAGCCCACCGCTTTCTCTCTCAATCACATTCCTATTAGGCCTACTGCTCAGACTGTCATTTCGAGGCCTTCTCTCTGCTTTTTAACTGCCACCAGTGGTGGGCTAGTCTTCATCACTTGCTGTGTAAGCTTAACTTGGATTCTTGCAAATACTTGCCATGTCACCTCTTTCTCTTTTGATCATGTTCTTATAAAGCCTACTTGTCTCTCCACTTTCTGACTACCACCAGTGGTAACCCTAACCCTAACCCTAACCCTAATTTTTTTTTCTCACTGTTATACGACAGTGGTGTAAAAACTTACCTGTAGCAGACGAATTGGCACAGGCCAAAGCCATATCAATGGCCAAAAGAAAATATAGGAGTAAACTAACAGCCTCTTCTCTTATCTCCTTCAGGCAACACATTTTTACGAATTCAAAGAAACAAAATGACTTACCTCTGTCTGCTGAACGAGATCCTCTTCAGGTGTCTTCTTCGGATTTGGGTGGATCGGTGTCAGTGGAATCGGGGGATGCAGAATTTGCAGGCCTCGGCGTCTTTGTTATCCGTTTCTTCAGCTCCTGGGCGGGTTCCTTCACAGACAGAGGTGAAGATTAGAGGGGATTTTACCTCTCTTTCTTCTACACCGGTTTCGGTGAGTGGACCTGTGCAAAATAAAGATATAATATATAAATGTGCTTTTCTGGCAGATTCCTGGGGTGGGGTGGACCAGTCTGACAAGAATACAGCCCAGATTGAGAGAAAACAAACTGTAAAAAGTGTTTCTCAATTTGAAAAGAACAATTCTGTTGGTAGTGGGAATGTGATGAATAATCTCTCGGACGAAACTTCGGAGGATGAGAGTGATACTGACACCCATACCATGAAGGTCTGTCATTGTCAGGCTCTCTCCCACCTACCTTTGGACTTGTTGGCCGAGACATTAATTATTTCGGATAGCACCTTGACCAATTATCACAGCCGGGTGCATAATAATGTTTATTTGGTTAGCGTACAAAATCTCACGCTGGCGTCATTATTGCTCCATTTTAATAAAAGCCCGGTGATTTCGGGCAATTAAAGAGCTATTGTCCTGGCTGGATATTTTGATGTGGTACAGGTTTCAACCTGTGCCAACATCCCGATTAGTTGGTCTACGGTGTTACCTATAATAAGATCGGTTTTTGTACAGGCACATGTCTTTTTGGCGCAGGTTCCGCTCTCCGCAGATCCGGTTTTAAATCGAAAATTGTTCCAGTTCAATGAGCTGCTGTTGAGGTGTGATATGACAAGAGTGATCCTCTCCCCTAGATTTAAATTATACAGGGAGGTGGATCACCCGGATCGCTTGGCTTCGACATCGGCTCATGAACTGGTTCAATATTGGTTAAATAAAACAGCTAATGATTTCTAGTGGGGTCCTGACGGAGATAATAGATTTGGTAGTTTGGTCTTTCTATTTGCGTGTCTAAAATTATTGTCTGTTACCTTTCCTTGGATAAGCCGTGATTTTGGACACGGGAGAGGGACAGGAATTTGTTTAGTTGTTTTTTTCCCTTCTCTTTTTTTTTAGATCCATCCCGCAACCAAATCCTTATCTTAACCTCACTGTGGAACTGACCCTGATGTTAATCAGTATATGGACAGTCCGTTGCGGTAAATAGATTTTAGGATAGGGGCCCTGAGGTTAAATAGTGGGGGGGCAGTTTAGGAAGAATATGGGAGGCGGATCTGTTGGATTGACTGACCCTACTCTTATTCTGAACTTAACCCCTATTGGGTTGGGCCCTGATGCTAAATCAGTAGATTGGGCATTGAGGTGGGGGGAACGAGAGAGATAAGGAGAATGTTTAATTTTTGTTTAAGTGTGTAGTGTGGGTGAGGAATAAACCAAAGAATATTAGGGACAAAATCTTGAAGTGGTGAAAGTGAGGGAATGTATTGGTCAGGACGGTAACTGAGATACCTAATCATAAGAAGGTTTAAGATGTGATCTGGTTTAATTTTGGTGTACTGTTCTTCTTAATGGGGCGGCACGGTGGCGCAGTGGTAGCGCTGCTGCCTCGCAGTTAGGAGACCCGGGTTCGCTTCCCGGGTCCTCCCTGCGTGGAGTTTGCATGTTCTCCCGTGTCTGCGTGGGTTTCCTCCGGCGCTCGGTTTCCTCCCACAATCCAAAGACATGCAGGTTAGGTGGATTGGCGATTCTAAATTGGCCCTAGTGTGTGCTTGGTGTTTGTGTGTGTCCTGCGGTGGGTTGGCACCCTGCCCAGGATTGGTTCCTGCCTTGTGCCCTGTGTTGGCTGGGATTGGGTCCAGCAGACCCCCGTGACCCTGTATTCGGATTCAGCGGGTTAATGGATGGATGGATGTTCTTCTTAATATCATAAGAGTACTGGGAAAGGGAGCTGAATGAATGATTTTGTTTAAATTATTTAAAAAGTGATATTGGGCAATGGTTCAATGGAACAGCCAAACTAAAAACGTTTGTGTAAAAAAATTACGGAAATCAATTATAGCTTATTGATAGCAGTATATTGAGGTAATTTGGAGAATATGGAATTAATAATAGACAGATCATGATAAAATAATAGATAGATTGAAAGATCCTTTTAAAATGAAAATTATTTTCATCACTGAAAAAAGTGTACCCATTCGTGGCCGCAAGGCTTTTATCCCCTACCCCAATCCTAACCCTAATTTTTTTTTTTTTTCTCACCTGCTGTGAGAACATTGTTCGTATTCTTGCAAATACCTGCCATGTTTGAAGGTGACTCTCAGCACCCCCCATATACCTTTCCTTGGTATTGTCATGTATCTCTTCCTCTCACGTTCACCTCTTTCTCTTTTGATCACGTTCTTATAAAGCCTACTTGTCAGACTCTGTCCTTTTGAGGCCTTCTCTCCACTTTCTGACTACCACCAGTGGTAACCCTAACCCTAACCCTAACCCTAATTTTTTTTTTTTCTCACCTGCTGTGAGAACACTGTTCATATTCTTGCAAGTACCTACCCTGTTTGAAGGTGACTCTCGGCGTTCCTCCCACTCCTTTATCTTGGTATCCTCTCGTGTGTTTCCACCTCTCTTGTCTGGTCTTTCCTGTCTCAATTGCATTTGACAGAGAAACCAAAGTGAAAGCTGACCATTCTGAGCAAAGGCAAATTGACCAATCCGATGGTTTGGAGGGACCGGACACACACACACACACACACACCCTCAGAGTAACATTTTATTATATAGCAGACGTATGGTGCGTGCTAGAGATACTTATTTCATTGATCAGTTGTTCTGAGGAGGCACGCATTGCTCTGTGTACGCATGTCAGTAAGCCCGACTCGACTTGACTTGGCCCATTGGTGTCATTTTACTTTCCACGTGTTCATCTACAAGGGGATTCTTAGTCGTCTCGACTGGATATGTGCATTAGTGGGCCCTGTGATGGACTGCGGCCCCATCTTGGACGGACGGGTTCCTGCTTTACACTCTGAATGGGTCTGAGAATGCTTAAGTCATCTTGTGTCATGCTATGCCAGTGCGGGTACAAAATAACAGTAAAGAAGAGGAGGCAGACCCCCCACACACCACAACACGCAGCAGACATTAAGGTCCACTAGTGGTGCTGATGTTATTTCAGTACATAAAACGGACATCTAAATGAGACCTCAAGGGACAGGAATCGGCCATTTGCTTTTGTTTTTTAATTTTAAATTTTCCCCGTCACCCACATTGCCGGTTGCGATGATTCTGTAATACCGACTGCAGCGCACACCACTAGCGCTCCTCGAAAACTGTGTCAATCATGTTCCCATCCAACGAACGACATGAAAAAATAGCTGATTGTGTCTTGTATTTCATTATAAATAGGAACATGATCAAGGCAGAGGGGCCTCGTGGGAGACATGCTCTAAAGGGCTGGGGCAAAGTGTGATATATTACCAACATTTAATCACATTGCAGGAGGCAGTCAATCAAGACAAAAATCTCATTTTTCATGTGGCACTTGGCAAACTAAACTAACTCGCTGACGTCTAATCTACAAGAGTTGCTCCAACTTTGCTGGGTTGTCTGTTTTATTCAGTGAAAATTTTTTTTTTTTTCCAGACATCATAATTTCTTCCCTTTAATTGTCACTCAGAATGAGAATGGAGGCCATCCAGGTGACCAGGGTGTCCTCGTGGCGGCGGAGGATGGTGCCCTTGAACCGCATGTCTCAGAAAAGCAGGAGCACGACATCCCACTTGTTCAGGGGGTACTTCTGTAAATATGAGCTCCTGTTTCTCTCCTATTGCCCACCTCTTCAGAGAGTGGGGTGGTCATCTCAAAGCGAGCTGCTCACTGATACATCATGTAGGCGCTATATAGGCGCCGACCCAACACAAGCTAACACCGGAGGCACGTATAAAAGTAAATGAACTTTTATTCTTCATCCCCTGTGGGGCACGTCTTCCCCGTGTCCACCACTCCTCCCGGCAAATGTTGTCCTCCTCCTCCCGACTCAGGCTCTCGGAGTGGTGGCCGCTGGCCCCTTTTATAGGTCACCCTGAACTACGGCCCCCTGCAGTGCCTCCTGGTGGCCACCAGGGCTGTAGAGAACTCCATTTCCCATGGAGCCCTGCGGGTATCTGAGGCGCCACAGTCACCCAGGGGGGCTGCCACCAAGTGGGCCAAGGGAGGTACTGTGGGAGCCCTTGCTTGCTCCCCTGCAACATATAGAGAAGGGGCTGCCGAGGCTAGGCATGGGCCCCGACATTCCATCACAAGTGTCATAAGGGATCATTCCATGGTTAGGTGACATGACTGAGTGTTTTCAAAGTCAAGTGTGGACCACCAGGGGGCGTACCGCTCACCAAACCCCCGACTCAGACAGGTTGAGACTCAGGGCTTTCCAGATAGCACACCTTAATTTAAGTTCTCCTTTTTGCTCCCCACCACACAGCACAGTACAAAGCACCAAATAACACACCGTCCTTTCTTCTTCCTCTCTCTTTCTCTGTCACCTCCACTCCTCCACCTCTTCCCGACTTTGGCTCCCCAACTGGTGGTGAGGTGGCTCCTTTTAAAGTGCACCAGGTGTTTCTTGCCCTGCATGTCCAGGTGTGGCAGAAGCAGTTCCTCCAAAGACTCAGCTGCACATACAGCACCCCCTGGTGGCGCCCAACAGGGCTGCTCCAAACTAGAACTCCCAGCATGCCCTGCGGGGATCCATTGTGCAGTAACAACCCAGGGAGGAGCTGCCCTCTAGCATCTCAGGGAAGAATTTCTCTCAAATATGGTCCCTCCGTCTGCCCTTCCACCCAGCTGGCGTCCCACCTGGGTAATGGCCCTGGCCATCCGTCACACAAGTCACACGTTTTTAATTGCCACCATACGAATTATACCTGCAGTACAATGTGTAGGGACGTGCTTAGTTACTCAGCTCCTTTAAGAAGAATATAAAAAGGACAATAACAATAATATGTGACATTAAAGATCACAAAAAAATCATTAATAGAATTATAAACATGTGATAAATAATAACTAAGTACAATAACTGGCCACTTTATTAGGTACACCTTGCTAGTAGCGGGTTGGACCCCCTTTTGCCTTCAGAACTGCCGTAATTCTTTGTGGCATACACTCAACAAGGTGCTGTGCTTGAAACATTCCTCATTGATTTTGGTCCATATTGACATGATAGCATCACACAGCTGCTGCAGATTTGTAAGCTGCACATCCATGGTGTGAATCTCCTGTCCCACCACAACCCTATAGGAGCTCCACTGGAGTGAGATCTCGTGACTGTGGAGGCCATTTAAGTGCAGTGAGCTCCTTGTCATGTTCAAGACACCAGCTGGAGATGATCTGAGCCTTGTGACGTGGCGCGTTATCCTGCTGGAAGGAGCCACTGTGGTCATAAAGGGATGGACATGGTCAGCAACAATACTCAGGCAGGCTGTGGTATTTAAACAATGCTCAGTTGGTACTAACGGGCCCAAAGGGTGCCAAGGAAATACCCCACACCATTACACCACCAGCACCAGCCTGAACTGTTGATACAAGGCAAGATGGATCCAGGCTTTCATGTTGTTGACTCCAAATTCTAACCACACCATCTGAATGTTGCAGCAGAAATTGAGACTCATTAGAACAGGCGACGTTTTTCCAGTCTTCTGTTGTCCAATGTTGGAGAGCCTGAGTGAATTGTAGCCTCAGTTGCCAGTTCTTAGCTGACAGGAATAGAACTCGCTGTGGTCTCCTGCTGCTGTAGATATGTTTAATGTTAAATTTAATAACATCGGGCAATCAACAAGTCAATCAAAAGCACAATAAGAATTAAACTTTTATAGTCCTTAATAAACAGGAATCCATATTCTATTGTCTTCTTTATAGTTCACTTTTGTATAAAGCTTGGACTCTAAATTGTATCTAAATGTTAACTTAAAATAGATAGATAGATAGATAGATAGATAGATAGATAGATAGATAGATAGATAGATAGATGTGAAAGACACTATAGATAGATAGATAGATAGATAGATAGATAGATAGATAGATAGATAGATAGATAGATAGATAGATATGAAAGGTACTATAATAATAACAGTAATAGTAATAATAATAATATAATAATAATAGATAGTGTGGAAGATGACCCGGACACAGACAGGCAGACACGTTTAGATCACCCCACACACGTTTATTACAGTACTCCATGAATGAAGGGAGGCGGCCCCTTTATGCTCCCCCGGATGTGCTCCAGGTGTGTTTTCCCACCGACACGCCCCAGTGAGGCGGAAGTGCCAGCTCCATCCCCGGAAGCACTCCGGGTGTCCCTGCTCCTCTCCTCCCAGCACTTCCAGGTGTGTTGGTCCTACTGCGCGTCCAGGGTACGGTCCTCTCACCAAAACAGAGAGGGGCAGAGCCCCTGCCTGGACACCACCACTCGGCGTCCCTCTATGCCCCACACTGGCAGCGCTCTCCCGTCCAACTGGCTCCCCAGGACTTGCCTTTTCGGCACTCCCTCCACGGGTACCAGGGCGGTCGCCCCCACATGGTCTTGTGAAGGCATAAACCCTCCTCCGGTCCTTCTAGGTGTCCCTAGATAGATAGATAGATAGATAGATAGATAGGCATGGCACTATATAATAGATAGATAGATAGGCATGGCACTGTATAATAGTTAGATAGATAGATGATAGATAGATAGATAGATAGATAGATAGATAGATAGATAGATAGATAGATAGATAGATAGATAGATAGTTATGAAAGGCACTATATAATAGCTAGCTAGCTAGATAGATAGATAGATAGATAGATAGATAGATAGATAGATAGATAGATGTGAAAGGCACTAAATAATAGATAGATAGATAGATAGATAGATAGATAGATAGATAGATAGATAGATAGATAGATAGATAGATAGATAGATGTGAAAGGCACTATATAATAGATAGATGGATAGATATGAAAGGCACATTATAGTAGATAGACAGTATATATAATAGATTTTGATTTTGATTTTTAATAAATTTGCAAACCTTTTTGAAAACATGTCCTCACTTTGTTATTATGGGTTACTGAGTGTAGACTGATGACAGAAACAGCACATGTATCCATTTAAAATGAAATCTGCAACAGAAACAATGTGTGCATAAAGTGAAGGGTTGTGGGTTTCTTAACACTTGTATATTTACACTCAGAAGTTTGCTTTTAACATTTTAGTTGGGAAATGAAAAATTGAAAGATTTTGCCAGCTTTCATTCGTATTGTGCGATGTGACGAGCTCTCTATAAGAGGCCCAAATAAAGAGACGCACGGAGTAATCGATTTCCACATACGTACAAGTAATTTTACCACTAAGGCGAGCTTGTGTGCATCGTGGGGAGTTTGAAAGAAGGTCAAAGAATAAAGCATTGACATAAATACCAGACTGATTTAATAGTATGGACTTTAGTAACACATTCCTGGAAGCCATAATCGAGGTATTAATGAGAGTTACAGTATATCTGCTCGACATTTTCTGCCATGTCTCCTCCAGGAAAGCCTTTTAATGATTAAGGGTAAATTGTCAATGCAATATAATATTTTTTTTTTTTGCCCTGTGACATGATAAAGTGAAGGAAAAAAAAAATGTGCGAACAGTTGGACTGTATTTTTTTCCCATTCGCAATGCATTTTAATCAGTATATTTCAATGACATTTAATTCAGGGAACTGCTGTATGATATTAACTGTTGAGTAACATACAATTTTCTGCGCGGCGTTCATGAAGCCGTCTAATGGACACACTTGTGGAGTGTCACGGTGACATGGCTATAGGCGATGGGGGATAATTGTACTGTCACTATCCGTGTCCTGCACAACACACAGCTAGGAGAGCTGACTCCTCGATTTTAGCTGCAGGACACAATCAATAGTAAATTAGCGTTTAATTACAACTCTTTCAATTATTCAGTGTTGACTTATGATGTGCTGTCAGGAAATCGTAAATCAGTGAAAAGGGAGCTGCACAAACCCGCGATTAGATAAATAAAAAACACAATAACAGCAAGCAGGTCCCTTTATGGCGCTCATTGCATCATTGCAAGGCTCAGGGGACAGAGCTGAGCAGTCAGAAGATGACTACACGTACATTGTGGGCTGTAGGGGGTGCTAACGAGCAGACCCTAAACCCAAATTAAGGCTGTGGAGGCCAGACACATATACAGTATATGGGAGCGATTTATTATAATAAAAATGTAATAAACAGAAGGGGCTAAAATCCAAAAATCATAAACCTTATAACCTTCCTGTCCTAACTAAACGGTGGGCACCAGCCTGGCAACCCCACCTAAGAATTTCAAGGAATTGAATGAAAAATAAATAAATGGGCCGATGGTCCAGCGTCACTTTAGGCACTGTGTCCAGGAGAGATCTGTCCTGGTAAGCCCTTAAATCTTAAATTTATTTCAGCAATGGTGTCATACAGCTGTATCATTTTCTACGTGATCTCCATGGAGTTTGATGCAAATCCTCCAGCGTTTACAAAGTCCAAGGATTCCTGTAGAAAAAGTCATTTGGTGGCCACTCATCTACCACCTGCTGGACCTCTTCATCTCACTTACTGTACATCTGACATGAAAGTGTTTCTGCCCACCAGCTCTTCAGGTGGTCCAAAGATATAGATATCACTTGGGGCGAGGTCTGGACGTGGAAGACCCTCGAAGTGCAGGTCCTCAATAGCTGCAATCATTGAGGCCAAGCATTGTCCTATCGCAACAAGACACCTCACTACTCTGAAGTTCTTGTCGTTTGGATTTCATTGTGGCTCAAAGATGGTTTGTGTGGAAGTCTCAACACGTGTCCTCCCTGAGTATGTCGTGTTTCAAAATGTCACCTCGTTCATTCCAAATGAAAGTCTGCGTCACCTTCCCTGCAGACGGCTGTATGTAGAACTTCTTCAGTTTCAGGGAAGACATCTTGAAGTCCTTGATGGTTCTCATGGTTTTCCGACTGGTGACAGTGACCCCGGGTTTTATCTCCAGTCACAATTCTTGTTAGGGAAGCCATCCTCTTCTGCTTCAAAGTGTCAGAGGCAGCAACAAGTCACTTTTTTCAACTCTGGAGTCAGCTGGCGTGACACCCACCTCGCAGACACTTTGTGAAAGTGGAGCACATCGTGGATGACATGGTGTGCTGAACCAGGACTGATGCTTTATTCACCATCACTTGAAGATTTTCCATCAGGGTGCGTTCAGCTTCTGTGATCAAATCTGGGGTCACTACTTGTGTGCAAAGCAGTCGATGAGAGTCCATCACAGAACTTCCTACTCCACTTGTGTACAGGGTGGTCCAGATCTAATTATGCAATTATGAAAAGGCGATCACATCGCACCCGCTGTTCGTACTCCTCCCCGCCATTTTGGAATGCAGGGCAGGTGCTGCCATCTATCGGCAACAAAAATCATTTTTTATGAATTCTCTATGTAATAAACTTAATAAGTAATAGCGTAATGAAAATTGCATAATTAGATCTGGACCACCCTATACTTGGTGGAGTAAGAGAAATGCATCACCGTGCTGAACATTCATTCGCTGATGAATTTGAATTGGTTCCACCCCAAGTGGATTGACAGAACTCTGCTCCTCTGTGATGCATGTTTCCAGTGGGACTGCCATCTTTATACTTTTACTATGACATCATGCAGCTCATCTGCACGGTGCTTCCCCCTGCTGGACACTCCTAATGTCATTACTAATGATGTCGCCAACTCACATGGCAAAGCTATTCCTTAAACCACCCTGCTTGGGAGCAGACTGTACTGCAAAGCACACACACGCCGTCAGTGACCGTCTACAATTGTGGTGGCCCATTCGATCGGTCACCCGGTCAGTTGGTGGCAGTGTTTGGTCAATGTTGAGTGCCAAACAAAACCACAGCAAAGATTGTTGAGCGAAAGTATTCCTGTTAAGCAATAAATCAATTCCATTCCAAGTTCTTATTTATATAATTTTAACAACTGTGTTTTAACTAACATGAATAGCTAGATGAGGAACACATTTCAGCTCCTTTTCTCCTTTCATAGGGCCATCTTAATGTATGGGCACTGACTGGTGACCCCAAGGAGCACAGGGGCCCATAATGTTTCTGATGCCAATGTTTCTGTTTTGCTATCAAAACAGGGGCCCCAGTGCACTACTTTGCCCGGGGGCCTATTATGCTGTGTCACACACGTGTGTATGGGAGGCAGCTAAAGGGCCTAAATGAGAGTAATTCCATGCTAGACCAGCGGGTGGCAGAGTACACTGACCTTTTCTCTCACTTTCCTGCAGACCGTTCACAGGAAATTCCACCTGGCCCTGATGACATCACCTTCTGGTCCCGACCTCGATGATGTCACTTCCGGTTCCAGGCAAAATAACATCACTTCCGGTTTTGGATCCTCGGATGACATCACTTCCGGTGAAGAACCCATGACCGAAGAGTCTTCCTATTCCGGCCCTTTTGATGACGTCACATCCGGGTCTGAACCTATGGAAGAGGACCCTTGCGCTTCCACCCTCGATGACTTCACTTCCTTTTCTGACCACCATATTTGACTAACCTAATCAGTTCTGTTTTGGACTCCGTTCTGAGCACATCAGTGGTAACAATTTACCCATCTGCAGCCAGGGAATATTATATGCGTGGCTGCCTCAAACCTTTTTATGACTCTTGTGTCTGCTTTTTGTGACAGCTGGTATATTGATAACTAATTTATTTTAGTATTGGTGATTTTGTATTAATAGTTGGTAATTATTAAACAATATTTTGTATTCTTTCAAAAATGCCTCTCTATTAAAAAAGGAAATCCTGTGACGAGTCTTTTTCAAGAAATAATTTCAAGTCCTGTGAGACGAGACTTTTGACATGAGATTTTTACAAGTCCTGCCCTCCTCTCAACCATTTTCAACCACACACGCGGCCCTCTCACCTCTCATATTCAACCACACACGCGGCCCTCTCACCGCTCATATTCAACCACACACGCGGCCCTCTCACCTCTCATATTCAACCACACGCGGCCCTCTCACCGCCATATTCAACCACACGCTGCCCTCTCACCTCTCATATTCAACCACACACGCGGCCCTCTCACCGCTCATATTCAACCACACACGCGGCCCTCTCACCTCTCATATTCAACCACACGCGCGGCCCTCTCACCGCTCATATTCAACCACACACACGCGGCCCTCTCACCGCCATATTCAACCACACACGCGCCCTCTCACCGCCATATTCAACCACACGCGGCCCTCTCACCTCTCATATTCAACCACACGCGCCCTCTCACCTCTCATATTCAACCAGACACACGCGGCCCTCTCACCGCTCATATTCAACCACACACGCGGCCCTCTCACCTCTCATATTCAACCACACACGCGGCCCTCTCACCTCTCATATTCAACCAGACACACGCGGCACTCTCACCTCTCATTTTCAACCACACGCGCGGCACTCTCACCACTCATTTTCAACCACACGCGTCCCTCTCACCTCTCATTTTCAACCACACGCGGCCCTCTCACCTCTCATATTCAACCACACATGCGGCCCTCTCACCTCTCATATTCAACCACACACGCGGCACTCTCACC
Organism: Polypterus senegalus; assembly: GCF_016835505.1. NCBI lineage: Eukaryota > Metazoa > Chordata > Cladistia > Polypteriformes > Polypteridae > Polypterus > Polypterus senegalus. Next base: position 16,360,264 of record NC_053171.1, read on the forward strand.
TCTCATTTTCACCCACACACGCGGCCCTCTCACCTCTCATATTCAACCACACACGCGTCCCTCTCACCTCTCATATTCAACCACACACGCGGCCCTCTCACCGCTCATATTCAACCACACACGCGGCCCTCTCACCTCTCATATTCAACCACACGCGGCCCTCTCACCTCTCATATTCAACCAGACACACGCGGCCCTCTCACCTCTCATATTCAACCACACACGCGGCCCTCTCACCTCTCATATTTAACCACACACGCTGCCCTCTCACCTCTCATATTCAACCACACACGCGGCCCTCTCACCGCTCATATTCAACCACACGCTCGGCCCTCTCACCTCTCATATTCAACCACACACGCGCCCTCTCACCGCCATATTCAACCACACGCTGCCCTCTCACCTCTCATATTCAACCACACGCCGCCCTCTCACCGCTCATATTCAACCACACACACACGCGGCCCTCTCACCGCTCATATTCAACCACACACGCGGCCCTCTCACCTCTCATATTCAACCACACACGCGGCCCTCTCACCTCTCATATTCAACCAGACACACGCGGCACTCTCACCTCTCATTTTCAACCACACGCGCGGCACTCTCACCACTCATTTTCAACCACACGCGTCCCTCTCACCTCTCATTTTCAACCACACGCGGCCCACTCACCTCTCATATTCAACCACACACGCGGCACTCTCACCTCTCATTTTCACCCACACACGCGGCACTCTCACCTCTCATTTTCAACCACACGCGCGGCACTCTCACCACTCATTTTCAACCACACGCGTCCCTCTCACCTCTCATTTTCAACCACACGCGGCCCTCTCACCTCTCATATTCAACCACACACGCGGCCCTCTCACCTCTCATTCATGTGAATGCTTTTGACAAACACAGTTCCTGCTCTCTCAGCTCCTATACATTTTTACGTTTTCCTGACTTTAAGTTTCCAACAAAAGAAGATGTATTATGTCCAAATCTTACTGAAGAATTTTATCCCGTAGGGTTATCAACAGAAGAAATGAGAACGTGGGCAATCCCAGCACAGAGAAACGATGAAGTCAAACGAATTAACACAAAATTGTTGTTCGGTTACACAGCAAATTGGTTAAATGAGCATCAATAGACTCTGCTGAAACGGTTGGTGATGATAGTGCGAAGATGAAAACATCAACTTACAATATCATGAAGAATATCTACCACCGTTAACACTGTCAGGTCTTCCACCAGCCGAATTACTGTTGAAAGAAGGACGTATCCAAGAAAGGTAATGTAGGACATTTTCAGGGGATAACATTAGACAACAAAGTAGATCTTGATATGCAATTCATAATAAAAGATTTACAGTTTCCCGTTAGAATAGCTTTTGCAAAGTCAATTAACAAATCACAGAGACAAACATTTGAAAAAGTCAGTTTATTTATTAGAGAGAAAGAAACAAAATTCACTCACAGGCAGTTACACGTTGCATTGTCCAAACACGGAATCACAATTCAATGCGATATTGACGAAAATGTATTTAAAAAAATGTTTTTACTGAAGTTTTACAGTAAAAGTGTAAGCTTAAAAAGTATTTGCATGTTAATTTGAAAATCCAAACAGAACGAAATTGTAAAATGCAACGAATAACGCAACATGAAACATAATTTACTTTCAAATTATTACGTTTTGCTATTTTTTACTTTGGTTAATTACTTGCTGTAATGTAAAATAGTTAGTTCTATTATGCATATGTAACAATTCCCATGAAAATAATCTGTTTAAATTGTACGTCCGCATCCCCATATGCGAGCGGCAGTACCGCAAAGTGGCGAACGAAGCAAGCAGCGGGTAAAGCCCCTTAGTTATTTTTAAGAAAATTGAACAATTCCCAGTCACAGACCCTGCACCACTAACACACATCGGTCGATGCCAGTTTCACATCACTTGAATTGTAAGTATGAAAGTCATCATATTTAATGGGGTCTGCTAACACATATCTTTGTGTATTCTATTATCGCTGTTACCTTTGAACATGACGCATTCTTAAAAAAGCATTTAATAAAGATAAATGTGACAACTGACTCTTGGATGGCATTAACAAAAACGTGAAAAACTCCAACTTAGTTGCCAAATGCACTTGAATGTTACGCCGTGGCGACATTGTTTAACTTGAAACTAGAAAAATAGACGAACGAGGAAATAGGTTTGGGGGTCCACTCCATGAATTGTCAACAGCAATTATATCTCTCAAAAAAAAAACAAAAACACCAGAGTAATGACTGGTGTGGAGTCCAAAACGGGACTGACCTGTAAGATGAGGTGGATGGGTTGGAAGAGGCGGGTCCATAAGGGATGGGGCGGAAGTGAGGTCAGCAAGGAGGCGTGGTCAGGAAGGGAGTTCAGGAGCTGGAAGAGTTTTAGCTGGACTTCCAATCTGGTGATCTGTAGGAGAGGGCGAAGAGACATTAGTGCACTTCGTTAAAACCCCTGACTCCGCGTCGTACTCTTCGTTAAGCCCTTAGACTGCCTCCCTCACGCTCGTGTGTGACGCTGTATCTTGTATGTACTCTGAGCGTGCATTATGAGAAAAACACTACCGTAACAACAACAACAACATTTATTTATATAGCACATTTTCATACAAACAGTAGCTCAAAGTGCTTTACATAATAAAGAATAGAAAAATAAAAGATACAATAAGAAAAACAAAATAAATGAACATTAATTAACATCGAATAAGAGTAAGGTCCAATGGCCAGGGAAGACAGAAAAAAAAAAAACTCCAGACGGCTGGAGAAAAAAACAAAATCTGTAGGGATTCCAGACCATGAGACCACCCAGTCCCCTCTGGGCAATCTAGCTAACATAAATGAAACACTCCTCTTTGGATTTAGGGTAGACCCCCAAGAAGTCGCGGTTCAGAGTTCGTGGGCTCAGTCATTCGCGGATTTTTCCTTTGAACCTAACTAATAATTGTTAGCAGAAACCGTAAATAACCTCCTCAATTTTTTATGGCTTTATTCATGGAAATGCTGTACTGTAGAGAGAACACAAAGCAAATGTAGAGGAAAACACAGCTTATAGATAGATAGATAGATAGATAGATAGATAGATAGATAGATAGATAGATAGATATGAAAGGTACTATATAATAGATAGATAGATAGATAGATAGATAGATAGATAGATAGATAGATAGATAGATAGATAGATAGATACTTTATTAATCCCAAGGGGAAATTCACAACAGCTTATGATGGTGAAAGTAGCCAATCCGAGAGCGTTATTCATTTCTCCTTCCCGCTGCCCTGTGACGCATCTCCGGCAGCATTCCTGCATCATAACAGTTTACCGCGTGTAACTATCTCAAGTGTTTCGCTGAGTGTTCTCGTGTTTTTTTTGTTTTGTTCTTCTTAAAGCCCTAAGATGCCGCCCAAATGCCCTACACCTTCTAAGGCTTCTGGTAATGAACCTAAGCTCCAGAAGAAGCTCCAGAAGAAGTTCAAGACACTCCAGGAGAAGGTCAAACTACTGGATTTGCTCCAGGAACTAAAAAGTTATGCCGCAACTTCCCATCACAATGTTCCTCAAGCTTATTAAGAAAAGCCAGCGCAAAACCCCACTAGAAGAAGACCCATCAAGATACAACTCCTCCTGAAGTGCCTGAAGAAGAGGCGCCACCCGAGGAGCTGTAAATCCTCTGCTTTGCTGTGCAGTCATTATCTTCATTACATAACTTCATTTACAGCTTAGCACAGCTAATTCATCATCATCTTCATTCAATATCATTCACTGTTGGTTTTACTGTATTTTTATTAAATTCGACTGAGTTGATCGAGCTGCTCTGTGGGAACATCCTGAGGGTTTGCGGGATCCCCTTGAGGTTGCTAGATATCATGGCTGGCCTGTACCCTGGTACTGTGAGTGCTGTGCAGAGTGGAAGTAGACCCTCTGTGTTTTTCCCAGTTGATTCTGGGGTTCATCAGCGGTATGTTTTTGCTCCTACTCTGTTCAATGCTTGTATGAACTGAGTGTTGGACAAGGTTGAGGGGTCCAGCGTCTGTGGGGCATCAGTTGGTGAAGAAAGATTCACGGATCCTGACTTTGCTGATGATGAGTCAATGGAGGCTCTCGAGAGACTGAGTGAGGGATTCGAGTATCTGGGCATGCGAGGAAGCTGATAAAAACCAACATCCAGGCCTTTAATGAGCTCTTGGGCACGGCCATCAGCAGTGTGTCTGTCTGCGGAGAGAGTGTCAACCTCATCGAGGGGTTTATGACATTCACGTCTCTGGTGACTCTTCCTATGAAGTCAGTCGTGAAGTCATGAGGTCGCTGGAAAGGGGTGTGTGGCGCTCCGGATATCTCTGCAAATGGACAAAGGTCCAAGTCTTTAGAGTCCTGGTGCTCCCTGTCTTGCTATGTGGTTGACAGACATGGACGCTATCCAGTGACCTGAGACGAAGACTGAACTCCTTGTGTCTCTTCAGAAGAATCCTTGGGTCTCGCTGGTTTGACTTTGTGTTGCTCAAGTATTACCGAATGAGACACATGACCTGCATTGAGAGGGAGCGTCAGTTACGGCACTGCGGCCATGTGGCGCGTTTCCCCGAGGGTGATTGTTGGGGACCCGAGCGGCTGGACCAAGCCAAGGGGTCGCCCATGTAACACCTGGCTGCGGCAGATAGAGGGTCATTTCCGGAGGGTGGGATTGGACCGCGAGTCTGCCTGGGGGGTTGCCAACCGGGATCCTGAGTTATTTCGTCGTGTAGTGGGTGCAGGAACACATTGTACCAGTGCAGGCTCCCCAACTTGACTTGACTTTATTAAAATAAATTATTACATATTTACCCTTCTTATAACATAGAAAACGTGCTTGCATCAATTACAGTTCATATAGGGGTAACATCGGTATTTTACATTCTAGCACTGCGGGAGACATAGCAGTACAGTACTGTACAGTAGACGGGTTACCTTTAATGTATTAAGCTGAGTTTGAAATGAAATTAAAGTGTTTGGGGGGCATATTTAGGGTTTAAACTATAAAAACAGGCATTTATAGGCATTTTTTTTTTTACCACATCCAAAATTCAAGGTTTTTCACAATTCACAGATGCTCTATGAACGTAACCCCCACAAATTTCGGAGGTCATTTGTATATAAAGGAAAAAGAGAATTAAATATTCCAGTTAGATTCTGCACCTTAATAACCCCATACTGGATCAGAAAACCTTGCATGTAAGTAACAGAGGCCACAGAAAAAAAAAAAAAATTGAAAAATCACATTTCATAAAACAATGGGCTTCTGAGGGGTCCACACGGAGTGTCTAACATCCCCTTCTTAGCCAATCATCATGTAGAAGATCTCCTTTGGCCTTTGACCCCAAGGCTGTCTCCTTCTTCACAGCAGACACTTCCAGCTTCGGGCCTCATTCTCCATTGTGCCAGTTTCTTTTATGTGCCTCAAACTTCTCTCATTGCCACCCTTATTTTGGAAGATTTTATTTTAAAAAGCTGAAAACAACCCACATACACCCCCGCGGTCCTTCGATGTCCCATGTCGTTATATTATTTCACCGTCTAGTTTTCCAGTATTTTGTTAGAAATGCGCCATTGTTTCTTAACAATTATCAGCATGTTAGCTGACAGGCCACATTTGACCCAGGCTGCCTTAATTCATATTAAATTGTTGTTCGCGTTCAGTGTTATCTCAATTAAAGCTCACTGATGTGCATGTAAGTAAGTTAGTTACAATGCAGTCCTGCTCCAAAAAGATGTTCAGGTCGGCTTTGTCGTGAAGATAAATTGCTGCCTCTAATTATATTTTTTTATCAGGCGCATGCAGCCAGCCAGCAGCACAGATACCAGTCTGTCCTTGTCACTTATGAATTGCAAAGCAGGCGGGTTTGGTGTCACTGCGCCCTGATCTGCCAGGGAGTTCATAAAGGTGCCTTTGAGCTACGGTCAGCCGGACCACCGGATTGAAATCCTAGTGATGAAGTGCCCCCATAAAGGCGTTACGGCTTAGCGTATAAAGAGTTAACAGTTGGAAATTGGGCCCGTGTGGGTGCTGAGTTTGGATGAGCAACAAAAACACAATTTAGGCAAAATGTGTGAGACGGCGCTAGGCACGTGGTGAGCCGACATGCGCGGGGGGCACCACTAATTACCAGGAGAAGGAAACCACGGATTCAGAGCAACGAGAGACGGAAAGTTTGCACAGTCGGCAAATAGGATCTCCGCCGTCCTCCTGTAGCATTTACTGCTGACCTCAAGCAACAAGGACTCAAAGGCCCAGGACATTAACGGTCAAGGTAAAGGCAGTGAGCCAAGAGAAAAATAAATAAATAAATTAACAAATGTAAAACAAGCAATTAAACATCAGCGTACACAAGCCGAGCCCCCAACTCAGCCCACAGAGGGCAACGTTAATTGGACTCTTTATTTAATATGCCTGCTTTTACCTTTATTGTGTCAGTCCAGCACAGCAGTGCAGATTTACTTTTTAATGGAATTTATCAAATTTAACTAACCTACATGATACAATCTCGCATTTTAAGACTGGACTATTTTCTATTTTTAGTGACTCTCATTGTCTAAACAGTTGCTTGCTAATAATCACAGAAGAGGAAATGACAAAGAAGTAGCCATACCCACCATTTGCACCCGTGTCTGCCCTATGTGAACTGACACTATCTATTGTGGTGTATGGCCAGCCATTCACCCCGGCCAATACCCCCAAGTCGCCAGGTGGAACCCCTGCCTGCAGTATGGAGGTGCCCCGAAGACCAGCAAGGCATCATGGGCATTGGAGTCTTTACGCACAGCCCTGCTGGATACCATGGGGGCCACTAGGAGACACTGCAAGGAAGAATGACGTTTATTTGTCTTATGCCCCGGAAGTACGTAAGAGTCACATGGACAAGGGGAAAGACGTGCTTCCGGGGTGAAGAAAAGGACTTTTGATCTGACCCGGAAGTGATAGGAGATCACATGGACTGGGGATTGGAACACTTCTGGGTCAGGGATTATAAAAGGACTGTGGGAGCTCCCAGACGGCGAGCTGAGCTGGGTGGAAGGGTGGCGACGCGTCTGGGAGTGGAGGAGAGTTTATTGTAGTGATTAGTGTGTTATTGAATGAGTATTGTGGAGAAGAGCGTGCTTTGTGCACTGTTGTGTATAAATAAAGTCAACATTTGGACTTTTACCACTTGTCTGGCGTCTTGGACAAGGGTTCAAGGGAGCGATAGTGCCCCCTATCTGTCACAATATACATATGTTTCCTCCCACAATCCAAAGACATGCAGGTTAGGTGGATTGGCGATTCTAAATTGGCCCTAGTGTGTGCTTGGTGTGTGAGTGTGTTTGTGTAAGTCCTGTGGTGGGTTGGCACCCTGCCCAGGATTGGTTCCTGCCTTGTGCCCTGTGTTGGCTGGGATTGGCTCCAGCAGACCCCCGTGACCCTGTGTTCGGATTCAGCGGGTTAGAAAATGGATGGATGGATGGATATATATATATATATTGTCACACACGTGCGTTTAGGAGACAGTTAACAACCCCAGAGGTGAGTGAAATCCTGCGAGACAAAGGGTTTGTATGGGGTTCTAACGTCTCTCTCTCTCTATCTCCAGATCCAAGGAAGGCAAATAATAAACCAATTTATCCAATCTCCCAAAATGGCTATTTCGCATCTGGTTCCACAACGAAGAAGTCAGCCTCTACTCCCCGTCGAAGACGTCACTACCAGCTTCAAGCTTTTGGCGTCACTTCCATCCCCAATTGGTGACGCCATTTCCACTTCAATCAACACCGCCCTCTTTGATTCCCTATAAATGCCCGTGGTGTAACCTCCTAAGTTGTCAAATGTTTTTTGATCAGTTAGATGAACGTCTAAACTCCTTTTTTGTTGTCTGGTTAACACTCTCTGGGGCTACCGTCCCAAATCTTCTTCAGTAGTGTTTCTACTTATTACAGTATATATATTGTGGTCCCCGGCTGGGATGCCCAGGAGGACCAGAGGAGGGCTTGTGCCTTCTCCAGACCACGAGGAGGCGTCCATCCTGGTTATGTTGGGGGCCACGGGTAGAGGGCTTGGAAGCCCAACCCTGTAGGGGCCCGTGGCCCCGCCAGGCGGTGCCCAGGTGCCTGAGGAACCCTGGAGCCCAGCACTTCCGCCACACCAGGAAGTGCTGGGGGGAAGACGACAGGGGACACACTGGGGTGTGGCTAGGACTGTTTGCTGGGAAGCAGCTGGAGCCCATCCGGGTTCCTATAAAAGGGGCCGCCTTCCTCCAGTCATTGGTGGATGTCGGGCGGTAGTAGACAGAGCTGGAGCGAGGACTGGAGGTGGCCAGGAGAAAGGCACAAAGGATTGTGAGCCTGGACTCTGGGGGATCGGTGCTGGAAGCACTGGGGTTTTGTGAGCATGTGACTCTTGTAAATAGTTGTAAATAAACAGTGTGTTGGGTGACCTAAAGATGTCCGTCTGTCTGTGTCCGGGTCAAAGTTCACACATATATATATATATATATTGTAATAAGAGACTGAGACAGTCATAAAGGTTTGGGGTTGTTTAGGCCCCGTATACTGTAAATAATAATCACGGTCTTCCAAATCTCAAAACAAAAGAGAGAATTGCGTTAGACAATACAGGGAGGATTGCATGGACATATAAAGGAGCCGGACTGGAAATTAGGTTCGTGGAATGCTGGGAAGGCGTGGTGGTGGATGGGTTGTTGACGTCATCGACAGGGGACCACAGAGAAGAAAGGAACCCGGAAGTGATGGCGTTTTGTTTCTGCGGGAGGAATCATGGTGGCAGTGCTTCGTTCTTTTTATGAAAAAAGAGAGAGAGAAAGGTTAGTACCCCGCCTTTGTCCTCTGGCAAGACTTGTCGCAATGCGTGTTGAGTCCTACAGCTGCATATATATATATATATATATATATATATATATATATATATATACTGCTCAAAAAATTAAAGGAACACTTTTAATCAGAGTATAGCATCAAGTCAACGAAACTTCTGGGATATTAATCTGGTCAGTTAAGTAGCAGAGGGGGTTGTTAATCAGTTTCAGCTGCTGTGGTGTTAATGAAATTAACAACAGATGCACTAGAGGGGCAACAATGAGATGACCCCCAAAACAGGAATGGTTTAACAGGTGGAGGCCACTGACATTTTTCCCTCCTCATCTTTTCTGACTGTTTCTTCACTAGTTTTGCATTTCACTATGGTCAGTGTAACTACTGGTAGCATGAGGCGATACCTGGACCCTACAGAGGTTGCACAGGTAGTCCAACTTCTCCAGGATGGCACATCAATGTGTCATTGCCAGAAGGTTTGCTGTGTCTCCCTGCACAGTCTCAAGGGCATGGAGGAGATTCTAGGAGACAAGCAGTTACTCTAGGAGAGCTGGAGAGGGCCATAGAAGGTCCTTAACCCATCAGCAGGACCAGTATCTGCTCCTTTGGACAAGGAGGAACAGGATGAGCATTTCCAGAGCTCTACAAAATGACCTCCAGCAGGCCACTGGTGTGAATGTCTCTGACCAAACAATCAGAAACAGACTTCTTGAGGGTGGTCTGAGGGCCCAACGTCCTCTAGTGGGCCCTGTGCTCACAACCCAGCGCAGTGGAGCTCGATCGGCATTTACCATAGAATACCAGAATTGTCAGGTCCACCAATGGCACCCTGTGTTTTCACAGATGAGAGCAGGTTCACCCTGAGCACATGTGACAGACGTTGAAGGGTCTGCAGAAGCCATGGAGAATGTTATGCTGTCTGTAACATCATTCGGCATGACCAGTTTGGTGGTGGGTCAGTGATGGTCTGGGGAGGCATATCCATGGAGGGACGCACAGACTTCTACAAGCTAGACAAAGACACCTTGACTGCCATTAGGTATCAGGATGAAATCCTTGGACCCATTGTCAGACCCTACGCTGGTGCAGTAGGTCCTGGTTTCCTCCTAATGCATGACAATGCCCGGCCTCATGTGGCAAGAGTATGCAGGCAGTACCTGGAGGATGAAGGAATTGAAACAATTGAATGGCCTTCACGATCCCCTGACTTAAACCCAATAGAACATCTGTGGGACATTATGTTTCGGTCCATTAGGCGCCGCCAGGTTGCTCCTCAGACTGTACAACAGCTCAGGGATGCCCTCATACAGATCTGGGAGGAAATGCCACAAGACACCATCCGTCGTCTCATTAGGAGCATGCCCGACGTTGTCAAGCATGCATACAAGCTCGTGGGGCCACACAAGATACTGAAAAGCATTTTGAGTAGCAGAAATTAAGTTTTTGAAAAAATGGACTAGCCTGCCACATCTTCATTTCACTCTGATTTTAGGGTGTCTACACAATTGAGCCCTCTGTAGGCAGAAAACTTTTATTTCCATTAAAAGACTTGGCATCCTTTTGTTCCTAAGACATTGCCCTGTCGTTATTTGTATAGATATCCAACTTCATATTGAGATCTGATGTATCTAATGTGTTTCTTTAAAGTGTTCCTTTAATTTTTGTGAGCAGTGTATGTATATATATATTAGATAGATAGATAGATAGATAGATAGATAGATAGATAGATAGATAGATAGATAGATAGATAGATAGATAGATAGATAGATAGATAGATAGATAGATAGATAGATAGATAGATAGATAGATAGATAGATAAAGTAAAAAATGTCCTAATGTTTACAACAGTTGAACATAAATAAAAAGAAGAGAAGAGAAAATGTGATGAATAGAAAATCCTGAAATATGATTTCAAAAAACTGCAAGTCCTTCTCATCAGGTTTAAGTCTGGTATGTTATGGTACAATCCCAATTCTGCAATGACATCTATCAGGTACGGGAACAGTAGCTGGTTCTCATTACTTAACACGCTGTCTCTGGAGAAAACCCAAGAGAAAGTCACATGAACACAAGGGGAACATTCACGTTTCACACAGACAGACTCAAGGGTAGAAATTGAAGCCAGGATGCTATAAATAGGAGCCTCCAAATGATTAAAAAATGTACTTGATTGTTTAACAGACAAGATGGTGGTGATGAAGATGGAAGTTAAAATTCCAGTGTGCCCAAAATCCACCGGGAATGCTTTGTGGAGCTTAAAATTCCTGGTTGGCCCACTCAAGCCTGCCATTCCTTAGGACTGTGGTGGTGGTGACAGAGCAGGTTCATCTCCCGATTGCTAACATGCCACTTCCCCCATCTACAATGACATCAAGTCCTGTACCAAGGTGAGGACTCCTGGTGTTCCTGCTATGGCCCAAGCCCATTCTGGATAGGGTGGTGGAAATCCCAGGATTGTCCCCATGGAGAGAACTGCCAGTCTGAATGAGATAACCAGAGAAAATAAATTCTACCTGTTTCTAATATCTTAAATTCCCCAAAAAATGAATACCTTACTTTGCTCCGCATCCACAGTAATTTCTTTCCTTGCACCTAATTGCACATTCAAACTGGTTATCCCATAAAACAGGTAAACAAGAAGAGGACTGGCTCTAAGATCCGGCTGCCACTTCTCTTTCTCTGGAATTTTGTCCATGGCATTTTAATTAGCCTCTGATTAAATGCAGACAATTGGAAAAGATACTTTCTAATGCACTGTTAACGTGGGATTACATTAGCGGCCACAGAAATCTGCATGAGCACCAAACGGCTGTGGATCTGCTCACACGCCGCCGCCTTCGAGTTCCTGGCATGCAGTCTGGGGGCGGGGATCAGGGAAGGGGGATGGTCAGCCTGGGCCCGGCGTGGTGCGTTATTCCACAGTGCCACCTGTCAGCTGCAGAGAAGACTGTCATTTAAACAAAGAGGCAACGCAGCTCTCTGATGGGATCAGAAACTGCCATCTTTCACCGTAAGCTGCAGTGGGCCGTTGCTTTGAAGTGGCTGGCATATCAAGATTTGGCCTCAGGGATGGATTTAGCATTGCCTCCCCCATCATTTTCTTATATAATTCATAGGTAATAAATCGACCTTTTGTATATAGCGCCTTTCACAGTAAGCTCTACTACAAGCCACTGACATGTACATAAGACAAAGCAACACATTGACACAAAGAAACGAGAGTTTATGACAGCCGGTGCAGGGTTTGTACCCAGTGGTGCCAGGAGAGAAATGAGCCCCACGGGACACTGATTATTAATGTTATGTTATGTTATGTTATGCTGCTTTATGTTGTTTAATTATGCTATCTTACTTAAAATTATGTCATGTTATTTTATATTATTCTACGTTACGTTATTTTTCTTTACATTACACAATATTATGTTATGGTATAACTTTACTTTATGTTCAAACATTACATTTAGTTATGCTATGTTACATTATATTATGTAACATTACGTTATGTTACATTATGTAATATTATATTATGTTGTTATTTTATGTTGCTTTATTATGCTACCTTACTTTACATTATGTAATATTATATTATGATATGCTGCATTATATTATTTTACTTTAATTTCACAATGTTATGTTATGCTATGTTACGTTGTGTCAAGCTACTGTACGTCATGTTACGTAACATTATATTAAGCTATGCTATGTTACATTATGTTATATTATGTAATATTATATTATGTTATGTTGTTATTTTATGCTGTTTTATTATGCTACCTTACTTTACGTAATGTAATATTATATTATGATATGCTATGTTAAATTATTTTACGTTACATTTCACAAAATTATGTTATATGTTATGTTGTGTCATGCTACATCATGTTACGTAACATTATATTAAGTTATGCTATATTGCATTATATTATGTAACATACATTATGTTATGTTATATTATGTTATGTTGTTTTATTATGCTACCTTACTTTTCATTATGTCATTTTATATTATCATATACTACATTACATTATTTTACTCTAATTTCACAATGTTATGTTATGTTGTGTCATGCTACGTCATATGACGTAACATTATATCAAGTTATGCTATATTGCATTATATACTGCTCAAAAGAATTAAAGGAACACTTTTTAATCAGAGTATAGCATAAAGTCAATGAAACTTATGGGATATTAATCTGGTCAGTTAAGTAGCAGAGGGGGTTGTTAATCAGTTTCAGCTGCTGTGGTGTTAATGAAATTAACAACAGATGCACTAGAGGGGCAACAATGAGATGACCCCCAAAACAGGAATGGTTTAACAGGTGGAGGCCACTGACATTTTCCCTCCTCATCTTTTCTGACTGTTTCTTCACTAGTTTTGCATTTGGCTACAGTCAGTGTCACTACTGGTAGCATGAGGCGATACCTGGACCCTACAGAGGTTGCACAGGTAGTCCAACTTCTCCAGGATGGCACATCAATACGTGTCATTGCCAGAAGGTTTGCTGTGTCTCCCTGCACAGTCTCAAGGGCATGGAGGAGATTCTAGGAGACAAGCAGTTACTCTAGGAGAGCTGGAGAGGGCCATAGAAGGTCCATAACCCATCAGCAGGACCAGTATCTGCTCCTTTGGGCAAGGAGGAACAGGATGAGCACTGCCAGAGCCCTACAAAATGACCTCCAGCAGGCCACTGGTGTGAATGTCTCTGACCAAACAACCAGAAAGACTTCATGAGGGTGACCCAAGGGCCCCATGTCCTCTAATGGGCCCTGAGCTCACTGCCCAGCAGCATGCAGCTTGATTGGCATTCGCCATAGAATACCAGAATTGGCAGATGCACCACTGGTGCCCTGTGCTTTTTACAGATGAGAGCAGGTTCACCCTGAGCACGTGACAGAAGTGAAAGGGTCTGGAGAAGCCATGGAGAACATTATGCTGCCTGTAACATCATTCAGCATGAGCAGTTTGGTGGTGGGTTAATGATTGTCTGGGGAGGCATATCCATGGAGGGTCACACAGACCGCTACAGGCTTGACAAAGGCACCTTGGCTGCCATTAGGTATCAGGATGAAATCCTTGGACCCATTGTCAGACCCTATGCTGGTACAGTGGCTCCTGGTGCACGACAATTCCTGGCCTCATGTGGTGAGAGTATGCAGGCAGTTCCTGGAGGATGAAGGAATTGATACCATTGACTGGCCACCACACTTTCCTGACCTAAATCCAATAGAACACCTCTGGGACATTATGTTTTGGTCCATCCAATGCCACCAGGTTGCACCTCAGACTGTCCAGGAGCTCAGTGATGCCCTGGTCCAGATCTGGGAGGAGATCCCCCACAACACCATCTGTCATCTCATTAGAAGCATGCACCGATGTTGTCAGGCATGTATACAAGAACACAGGGGCCATACAAAGTGCTGCGTACAAATTTGAGTTGCTGCAATTAAATTTTGGCAAAATGGACTAGCCTGCCACATCATTTTTTCACTCTGATTTTTGGGGCGTCTTTGAATTCAGGGCTCTGTAGGTTGATCATTTTCATTTCCATCAAACGATGTGGCATCCTTTCGTTCCTAACACATTACCCAGTCTATATCAGTATAGATATCCAGGAGGATTTCTTTTTCCCATTGAGATCTGATGTGTTTTCAAAGTGTTCCTTTAATTTTTTTGAGCAGTTTATTATGTAACATACATTATGTTATGTTATATTATGTTGTGTTATTATATGCTGTTTTATTATGCTACCTTGTAATATTATATTATGTTATACTACATTACAGGATTTTACTTTACATTTCACATTATTATGCTATGTTATGTTTTGTTATGTTACATAACATTACGTTAAGTTTTTCTATGTTTCTATGTTATGTTGTGTTTTGCTACCACGTTCACAGTCACTTCCCTTACCTCTTCATGTTTTAAATCATTCTTGAGGCAGATTGAAGACTTAAGTGCCAGCTTAAATGAAAAAATTTAAGAAAACGTACTACGTAATTGCAACACAAACACTGACTTCAGTAGTTTTAACGTGAAAAGATGCCAATTTAAGAAGAGAAGCAGCGGCCCGCTAGGGTGGAGGAAAGAAGAGCCGCTCAGGAAGCAGCAAGCGCATCAACTTCTGAGCAAACGAACGATAAACGTCCAAAGAAAGAGGATGAAAACTAGGAATGGTCAAGTCAAGTGGATTCGTGCCGTGCGCCATTACTGGTATAATATAATACGCTGTGGCTGTGCGTTTGTCTGTCCAGAATTTTAAATCACCCGTAGCTCGCAAACCGTTTGACCGATTGACCTGAAATTTGGTACACATATACTATGCGACGTCTACTATACAGTTCGGGGTGAGGATTGACCTCTAGGGTTATTCCTCTTTTTATTTTATTGTAGAATCAATTCTTGGCAGCGGGCAGCAGGGCCGCCGTGCGGCTAATGTGTACAGACGCCGTTCTCATCCCTACCACCTTCGCCGTCACTTCCCCTATCTCTTCATATCCTAAATCATTCTTGAGGCAGATTGAAAGTGCCAGCTTAAATGAAAAATGAAAGAAAATGTACTAAGAAATTACAACACAAACACTGACTTCATCAGTTTTAACACGAAAAGATGCCAACTGGGCCACTAGGGTGGAGAAAAGAAGAGCAGCTCAGGAAACAGCAAGCGCATCAACTTCTGAGCAAACGAATGATAAACGTACAGAGAAAGAGGAGGAAAACTAGTCAAGTGGATTCACTGCACGTTATCGTGTGTGCAGTGCGCCGTTACTGGTAGATTTGTAATCATTCACTGGTGTCTTTGGGATAGTGGTGAGTCGTGTGCACATTGAGCATTTGTCTCTCCTTGTGTGTGTGTATATTTATCCACTATCAATATATCTGCACTTGATTTTACATTGCTGACTTGTAGTGCCTGTTATTTCGTCGTTTGGGGGATAAAGGACTATTTGTAAGGAGTATGGCTTGTTATAATCTTGAGAAGCCTCAGGTTAGCCAAAGGTAATAGTCTTGGAAGTTTAGTTGCCAGTCTGGGTAAAGCGGTCTGCTGTTACAAAGTGTCCACATTTTTTGGACATAAGCTGGCACTGGGTTCCACCGATCTACATTATTCAGCACACGTGATGTGCACTGTCTTAGTAACCATGCAGACATCCCATTAAAATTCTTTCTTGTGTTTCAACAGAACTGTTGAGAAGTCAAAGCCGGATAGGAGAAAAAGGCAAAAGAATAGTTCTGTCAGCAAAGAGGGCACTTACTCTGAATACTACAACAGACCCACAAAGAATACCACTCACGTAACTTACAAAACTATCAACTATGAAGAATAAATATTTAATTAGTCGAGCTTAATGACTTGGCACTGGAGTGCAAAGAGAAACTGGCAGAAGCAAATTACACAAAAGTAAAAGAGGATGCCAATTTCCCAATCTGTAATGCCTTTTCTGTCCGGTGGCTGCCAAGAACCATTTCTAATCCACCCCCCACCCACCAACCAAGCTGAAATCAAGCGGCTGTCTGCTTGCTGGAAAGCATTTGGTTAGAAAAATGGAAATCATTTGCCGCTGGCTATGGAACGAAGGGGCTTACATCTTAAGGCAACATACGGTGAAGGAGAGGAGCAAAAGGAAGAGCTGAAGTTGCCATATTGTAATATTTCATGCCAGGTCGGCTCTTCCAGGCTGCTGGTGATAAAGTGAGCTCTGATGCTGTCGTTTACTTTTTGGTGGTCATCGCTGCTGCCTTGCAGATCTGGCATCCTGGGAATTGAAGCTCATGCATGGCCAGTCATTGTGAGTGTGGAGTCTGCATGGCCTACCTGTGGGTGTTCCTCTCACCTGCCCAGAGGCATGCTGGTGAGGTGGATTGGCAAGCACCGAATTGGCTGAGTATGAGTGTGTGCACACAAAGAAAACAGGCAGCATTGGGCCGTAAAGCCACTGGCTTGAGGAGACAAGTCCCACAAATCGTCGTTATAAGTAATTTATTATTAATGAGGTAAAAAAAAAAGGTTTGCCTATTGTCACAAGAACGACAAACAGACATCATAAAAGTTTGGGGCAGTTACCCGTGTAATGTGCCTTAGCTGTTAAAAGGTAGTCAAAGATTGTGAGTTGTTGACAAGACTGAGTCCAAAAGAGAACTGCCAGTATTGAATCAAGATGGCTGCTTTAGGGGGAAGTGTAGGAAGTGACATCATCAGGGGGGCCGGAAGTGGAAGTGACATCATCAGAGGCGGCACCGGAAAGTGACGTCATCAGAGGCGGGACTGGAAGTGGCATCATCAGAGGAGCTGGAAGTGGAGTCATCGAAGGCGCCGGAACTCTGCGGGTTTTCCCGAGAATGGTCTGCAAGGGATCGAGAAAGACAGTTAGTGTACCCCGCCACCCCCTTGGAATTGCCATGATTCAGGCCCTTTAGTTGACTCCTACTCGCACGTGTGTGACACTGTATAGGCAACTTAGAGCTAACAAATCTTAATACATAATCCAAGAAACAAGCAATTAGATCATAAAACAAGAAAATCTGTGAATCCAAATAGCAGTACAGTAGACGGTTCAGGGTTCGCGGACTCAGTCGTTCGTGGATTTTTCTTAGAACCTGACTATTAATTGTTAGCGGAAAGCGCAAATATCCTCCTCAATTTTTTATGGCTTTTTTCGTGGCAATACTGTGCTGTAGAGCAGTGGTTCTCAAACTGTGGGGCGCGAAATAAGAAAAAGCGGGTGCGAAGATGTGAAAAAAAGAAAACAAGAATCGAAAATATCAAAAATACATCTATTGAAACCAAAACAAATTAACTAATACTACATTCTGATACTAGAAAAATAAATATAGAGTTAGATAAATGTCGATAAAAGTTGCATCTATGATATATCATTAATTAAAAAAGAACAAACTGGTATTAGTGGGCTCCTTTCAAAAAAACCTTAGGGGGGTGCGATTAAAACTGTTATGAAAACTCAGGTCGCAAATACGTAAAGGTTGAGAAACGCTGCTGTAGAGAGAACAGGAAGCAACCGCTGAGGGAACCGCGGTTTGGGATGGTGAAAGTAGCCAATCCGAGAGCGTTACTCATTTCTCCTTGCTGATGATTGATTGCTGCCATGTGACCCGTCTCCAGGTGAGTGCGTTTACCACCGCGGTTTGGGATGGTGAAAGTAGCCAATCCGAGAGCGTTACTCATTTCTCCTTGCTGCTGATTGACTGCTGCATTGTGACTCATCTCCAGCTGAGTGTCCTCGTGTTTTCCATTTTGTTATTATTTTATTATTCTTAAACGCACACAATGTTGTTGAATCGCCCTGCACCTTCTAAGGCTTCTGGAACTGAGCCGAAGCGCCAGAAGAAATTTAAAACACTCCAGGAGAAGGTTGAACTACTGGATTTGTTCCGGGAATTAAAAAGTTATGCTGCAGTAGCGCGCCACTATGGCATTAATGAAGGCACCGTACGCTACATTAAGAAGAACAAAGCAGCGATCTGGAGTATCGTATCTGTAAGTTTCTGTGATAGTGCCAAGAAAGTAACGACTGTAAGGAATAAAAATATCATCAGGATGGAATCTGCCTTCCCATTGTGGATCACCGACTGCCGAAAGAAGAACATCCCCTTGGACGGTAACATCATCCATGAGAAAGCATGGAAATTGTACCAGCAGTTTGCTACAGGAGACAATGTAGCAACTTCCTATTACAATGTTACTGAAACCTATAAAGAAAAGCCAGCACAAAATCCCACCAGAAGAAGACCCGTACAAAGATACGACCCCTCCTGAAGCGCCTGAAGAAGAAGCGCCACCTGAGGAGTTTGAAATCTTGTGCATCGTACTGCACAGCTACTTCATCATCATCATCAATATCATTCATCATTGGTGAGTACCCGTACATTTTACTGTATTTTAATTAAATGAAATTATTATGTATTTACTCTACTTATAACAAAGAAAGCTACAGCACATACCAAAGAAAACGTGCAGTATGTCGAGCGGTAACATCGGTATTTTACATTCTAGCACCGCGGGAGGCATAACAGTACAGTACTGTACAGTATATGGGTTTACCTTTACATTCTGTTTTTAAGTAATGTATTAATGTATTAAATTGAATTTGCAATGCAATTAAAGTGCTTTGGGAGTATACTGTATTTAGCGTTGAAACTATAAAAATAGGCATTTAAAAGGCATTTTTCAACCACATCCACAAGTCACGGTTTTTTACAATTCGCGAGTGCTCTAGGAACGTAACCCCCGCAAATTTTGGGGCTGTACTGTACTCACAAATAACTCAATGCTCCACTGCTGGGTTCTCCTTCTGGCTGAAAGAAGGTGGAAACAGCAGCAGTGATGTCAGCTTGGCTCCACCCCCTGGGGGCTCCACCCACACAGCACAGAAAATGACAGCACATTTAAAGACACAGAATACAAACCTAAAAATAATTATTGAATAATTGATTAGAATAATTATAATATTTCTCCTTGAATGCTTAAGGAGGTTAGCGAGTACATAAATAAACCCTTGATGCATATTTTTAGGAAGTCACTGCACACTGGGAAAATTCTGAAGGACTGGAAAATGACAAATATTAATGAGTTATATAAAATGGGTGACTGGGCAGTTCCAAGCAACTATAAGCCAGTAAGCTTAACATGCATCACAGCAAAATTAGAGGAGGGAATTATTAAGGATACGATTGAGCAGAGTTTTACTGCATGGGGTCAGAAAAGGGACTAACATGCTGGAATTCTATGAAGACGCAATAAAAGAATTGAGTGCATGATATAATCTATCTGGACTTTCAGAAAGCATTTGATGAGGTGCCACATAAGAAGGTGGGCATCAAACTAAAAGAAGTGGCTGTTCAGGGTGTGGTGTGTAGGTGGATGCAGAATTGGCTCAGACACAGGAAGCAGAGGCTGATGGTGCGAGGAACCTCATTAGAATTTGGCTGATGTTAAGAATGGTGTCCAGCAGGGGGCAGTGCTGGGGCTGCTGCTATTTTTAATATATATACTGCTCAAAAGAATTAAAGGAACACTTTTTAATCAGAGTATAGCATAAAGTCAATGAAACTTATGGGATATTAATCTGGTCAGTTAAGTAGCAGAGGGGGTTGTTAATCAGTTTCAGCTGCTGTGGTGTTAATGAAATTAACAACAGATGCACTAGAGGGGCAACAATGAGATGACCCCCAAAACAGGAATGGTTTAACAGGTGGAGGCCACTGACATTTTTCCCTCCTCATCTTTTCTGACTGTTTCTTCACTAGTTTTGCATTTGGCTACAGTCAGTGTCACTACTGGTAGCATGAGGCGATACCTGGACCCTACAGAGGTTGCACAGGTAGTCCAACTTCTCCAGGATGGCACATCAATACGTGTCATTGCCAGAAGGTTTGCTGTGTCTCCCTGCAAGGGCATGGAGGAGATTCTAGGAGACAAGCAGTTACTCTAGGAGAGCTGGAGAGGGCCATAGAAGGTCCATAACCCATCAGCAGGACCAGTATCTGCTCCTTTGGGCAAGGAGGAACAGGATGAGCACTGCCAGAGCCCTACAAAATGACCTCCAGCAGGCCACTGGTGTGAATGTCTCTGACCAAACAATCAGAAACAGACTTCATGAGGGTTGCCTGAGGGCCCAAATGTCTACTGCGCCTGTGCTCACTGCACAGCACCGGGAGCTCAATTGGCATTTGCCATAGAATACCAGAATTGGCAGGTCCACCACTGGCGTCCTGTGCTTTTCACAGATGAGAGCAGGTTCACCCTGAGTATATGTGAAAGGCGTGAAAGGGTCAGGAGAAGCCGTGGAGAATATTATGCTGCCTGTAACATCGTTTAGCATGACTGGTTTGGTGGTGGGTCAGTGATGATCTTGGAGGCATATCCATGGAGCGACTCACAGACCTCTACAGGCTAGACAACGGCATCTTGACTGCCATTAGGTATCAGGATGAAATCCTTGGACCCATTGTCAGACCCTACGCTGGTGCAGTAGGTCCTGGTTTCCCCCTAATGCACGACAATGCCCGGCCTCATGTGGCAAGAGTATGCAGGCAGTACCTGGAGGATGAAGGAATTGAAACAATTGAATGGCCTTCACGATCCCCTGACTTAAACCCAATAGAACATCTGTGGGACATTATGTTTCGGTCCATTAGGCGCTGCCAGGTTGCTCCTCAGACTGTACAACAGCTCAGGGATGCCCTCATACAGATCTGGGAGGAAATGCCACAAGACACCATCCGTCGTCTCATTAGGAGCGTGGCCCGACATTGTCAAGCATGCATACAAGCTCGTGGGGGCCACACAAGATACTGAAAAGCATTTTGAGTAGCAGAAATTAAGTTTTTGAAAAAATGGACTAGCCTGCCACATCTTCATTTCACTCTGATTTTAGGGTGTCTACACAATTGAGCCCTCTGTAGGCAGAAAACTTTTATTTCCATTAAAAGACTTGGCATCTTTTTGTTCCTAAGACATTGCCCTGTCGTTATTTGTATAGATATCCAACTTCATATTGAGATCTGATGTATCTAATGTGTTTCTTTAAAGTGTTCCTTTAATTTTTGTGAGCAGTGTATATAAAAATGATTTGGACAAGAATATAAATATCAAGCTGGTTAAGTTTGCAAATGATACCAAGATAGGAGAATTGGAAGATAATTGAGAATCCATTGAATCACCACAGATGGGCTTGGACAGCTTTGTGCAGATTTGTGGCAGATGAAATTAAATGTCAGAAAATGCAAAGTATGAGATGTAGAAAGTAAAAATGTGAAGTCTGAGTACACAATGGGAGGTCTGAAAATCAGAAGTACACCTTATGAGAAGGACTTAGGAGTCACAGTGGACTCAACACTATCAACAGAATGTCAGGTTATATAGCGCCTTGATGTGTGGAGTACAAGTCACAGGAGGTTATCCTGGAGTCTTTATAACACACCGGTGAGGCCTCATCTGGAGTCCTGTGTGCAGTTTTGGTCTCCAGGGTACAAAAAGGACATAACAGCACAAGAAAAGGTCCAGAGAAGAGCGACTGGGCTGATTCCAGTGGATGAGTTATGAAGAAATATTAAAAGAGCTGGGCCTTTACAGTTTAAGCAAAAGAAGATGAAGAGGAGACCTGACTGAAGTGTTTAAAATTATGAAGGGAATTAGCACAGCGGATCGAGACGGTAACTTTAAAATGAGTTTGTAGCGGTCACAGGAAGTCTAAGATTCATGCTGTCTGAAGACGGTGATTTGTTTATTTTATTGTGGGGACCCCAGAAACACAGCCAGCCTTGACCAGTTATGTACACACTCACACACACACACTGATTAGCAGTTCAATGAATAACAAATATGTTCATCACACAATGAAGAGAAAGACAACATTACACAAAAACGCTTACAGAATTGCCCTCCCTTGTTAAACAAAGGCAATAATTATTTACTTACATGAAACTAAACAAAGCAATAAACGCTACTCAATAATTATTTAATACTAACAAATGTCCAACACAGCCCAGTTCCGTAAGATCAGATGATTATGAATGAGTGGAATGAAAAACCCCGTGAACAACCCTCTGACAGAAAGGTAAAGTTTTGTCCTACCAGGTTCCATTATAATTTGATGTGAGATGGAGCACTCCCCAGAGGAAGCCAACCAAGAACTATTCCACAATGACAAGTGGGCACAGAACAGCACGTAGATTCAGACGAAACTATACTCCAAGATTGTCATAGTTGTATTCCAATGGAGTGTGTGATGAGTAGAAACAAAAAAAAAAAAAATCAGATGATCGCAAACCCTTCTGGCGACTTTTTGGCTCCTTTTTAATGTTCCAATTGATTAATCTTCTTCCCAACAACCCCTGAACTCTCTGAATCTGCCCAATGATATAATAATGACAGGGCTGCCTGGAGTAGTAGGCTATCTGAAGTAGCATTATTACAAGTTAATCAAGAACATGGGGGCACAGCTGTTCAATTCTGTACAAACATTAGGAAGTTCTTCTTGACCCAGACAACCACAGACACATGGAATAAGAGACCAAGTAGTGGGGTAGACACTCAGACTTTCGGAACCATCAAAACTCAACTTGATGTGATTTGTTTTGCTGCATGGCCTGTTCTCTTCTAGATTGTTCTAAAAAAGACAACCATAAAACAGAAAATAAATGCAAAACAGGGAAAAACCTTGTGTGTAACACAACAGGACCCAATGGCACCAGTGGACATTAAGGGGCAGCGCATTTCAAACTGAAGCCCAGAATCTCTTCTTTAGTCTAAGTGTCGTGACCCAACAGCAGTGGTTCTCAACCTGTGGTGGGCCCCCTTAGGGGGGCGCGAAGATGTGAAAAAAAGAAAACAAGAATCAAAAATATGAAAAAAACATCTGTTGAAACCAAAACCAATCAACTTAAACTGCATTCTGACACTAGAACAATAAATATTGAGTTAGATAAATGTCGATAAAAGTTAAGTAGGTATAATAAAATATGCATCTACATTTTAAAAAAATGTTAGGGGGGGGCGCGATTAAACTGTTATGAAAACTCGGCTCGCAAATACTTAAAGGTTGAGAAACACTGCCCTACAGAGTCACGCACTTGAAGCCTAAACCTGGAGAACCTTCCAGAAGAATCCGCTCAACTATTAGGTAAACAAACGAGTCCGATGGAGGGAATGGTCTCCTCTTCTTTCTTATATCTTGTGTGTTCACATGGCTGCCCAGGGTTAGACTCTGACTCCCTCGTAATTCTGCACTGGAATAAATACAATTAGAAAGTGGAGACATAAATGAATTAATCTAACTATATAATGGTTTTGGCTCTGCACAAGAATTAAGGATGTAATTTTCATCCTCATGTAGCGTTTCATCTAATCATACAGCAGACTTCAATTGATGTCTTAGTACAACAAATTACGGCACTCTGGCCCTCCCCGAGATGCATTACTGCTTTATTATCCACATATTGGCCGCTGTTATTGAACGGGCCTGAAACCATCGGCGCAGTCATCACAACAGAGTCTAATCAGGGATTACAACAATACAAATGACAAACGCCTTTAATAACCTCTAGGAGCTCCTGTTCACTTTAGCTTCTGCGTGGTGACAGTCTGGTATCTAATTAGCAGATGAACGCTTAACACGACGGGCTACGAGGTGCTGAGGTTTAATAAAGTCAGTACCTAGCAGTGGAGCCACAAGTGCATCCCAGATAACGAATGATCAGGTCCTTAATGGGTGACTGCACACGTGGGTGGCAGGTGTGATGGACTGGCACCCTATTCTGGGTTGGTCCCTGGTTTTGTGAATGACATGTTCAGTGGCGTTTATGTCAGGAAAATTCTGAAGAGAGCACAGAGACCTGGAAAGAAGGACATTGTGCGTGTGTGTGTGTGAGCATGCATGAGAAACGGACAAAATGAGAGATGGTTAAGAACTTAAAGAGCAGCACTTACAAGACACACTCCCCTGCCTAAGTCCTTTGGGGAATGTAGAGTCTCAGGAAGGATCCTGGCTTGGATCGGCTAACAGAGGGGATTTTGAATGCAGACGGCTTTAGGCAGCAGTGGGATGAAAAAGGAGGCAGGAAAAGCCATTGCAGCTACATGGAAGAAGATGTGGAAGACCAGAAGGGCAGTAGCATTGGAGGGCAGCCGAGGAAGGAGACAACATCTGGTAAATCTCATGTGAGGATACAAGTGGAGGAAATGAGACTCTGTGTTTCAGAATTGATTAATCCACCAGCACCGGTGATGATAAAATATCATCAGCAGCATATAAAAGGTCTGAATTAGCATAAGCCTCCCTAATTCGTGATGTCAAAATAAACATTTTTTAAATTTAAGTGATTACTGTATATGCTCACGTTTATGTTCTCCCGTAACTCCGTCATTGCCGGTCCCAAGCCCGGATGAAAAAGGAGGAGGGTTGGGCGTTGGGCTAGCAAACCCACCCCGTAAAACCCCAACGCTATAGAAACGGCAAAAAGAGAAACAGAGACTAACTTCCTGCAAGATGAAGGATCTCTGACAACTCGGAGACGCATGACGCTAGATGGTGAAAGCCGAAAGGAAACCACCGAGACCTGGCAGCGCAACCTCGAGGCAGACATCACAAGGATGGGCTACACCTTGAGTCAACTAGAAAGAATGGCCCAGGACAGAAATCTCTGGAGATCTACCTTTGGCGGCCCATACCCCGGAAGGGGTGGAGGGCATAAGTAAAGTAAGTAAGTAAGTTCTCCCGTGGATAGGTCGGGGCTTGATTTTGCCAGATTTCCAGTATTTTATAATGTCGGTCATATAAGTCGAATGTGAAAAACTCACACTATTGGTCCAAGAGATTATGATATGCTAACGCTCACTTGAGATAGTAACAACGGAGCACACAGCCTTTTTTTTCTATGTATTGTGCCCGCATGACCACAAGGTAATACCCGAACTATTGTCATACACCTTTATCATAAGAGCATCTCTTATCTACAATGGCCAGAAGAAAATATGAAGCTAGTTTTGAATTAAAAGTAGTTGAAGAGGTGAAAGAAATTGGTAACTGTGCTGCTGCAACAAAATTCAATGTGTCTGAGAAACTGATCCGAGATTGGAGGAAGCAAGAAGATGTGTAAAAATAAAATGTAAGGGTCGCATTTCTGTCACCGTACGCGACAATATATACCGCATATACTTCCATATAAGTCGAGGTTTGATTTTATGATTGATTTTTTGGATTTCAAACCCAACTTATACGCAAGTATATACGGTATATATTGTCAAGTACGGCTGGGACCCTTGCCCTCCTGGGTTGCTGTGGCACTATGGATTCCCGCAGGACATGGGAGTTGAAGTTCAGGACATACCTGTTAGGTTTTGGGGTGCAACAATGGGGGTGCTGTAGAGGTTGCAGGGCCCTAGTTTGTTGGGCTTCCACCTTACTCTGAAGTGCTTCTGGGCCATCCTGTTAGGTACCTGAATAAAATGAGCCAGCTGCCACTTCTCTGGGAGTCAGAGTTGGGAGGGAGAAAGGCGAAGCTTACCTGAGGAGGAGTGAAGGCGAAGAAGCGAGAGAGAGAAAGAGAGAAAAGAGTAAGAAGAAGAAAGAAAGAAAGAAAGAAAGAAAGAAAGGAGAAGTACTGTCTTTGTTTGTACTTATTGGTGCTTTAATGATAACAATAATAAGAATAAGAATAATGCATTTTATGTATATAGCGCCTTTCCCATTGTACTGTGCTGCTGTGAGGAGTGAGGGGGAAGCAATTCCCCACGAAATAAACATGTGCTGTGTATCTAAACTTGTGCCTGATGTCTGTCTGTGTCAGATTTTGGCGCCTGGTGTGCCCCCTACATGTTTTTATTCACTGACTGAAAAATTAATTAATTTCATTGTTCTGCTTAGGTGTAGTAACAAAGCCCAAACAAGTCGGTGAAAGGTTTGGGGCAGTACAGTGAATCCTGTTAATTAAATGAACGTAATGGCATCAGAGATGGTGAGGTGGTCAGTCTTCCATCCTGCAGAGGGAAGAAGAGAAAAGTCATTACGGAACAGCGCCAGCCCCTGGCTTGGTACGTAATTACCATCAGTAGAGCCCTTAAGCTGGAGCCTTAACATCGTGTCACATGCCATGGGCAGTGCAGCTGCCTGATAGGTCCAGAGGCCTGCATTTGACTCCTGTACCTTAGTGGAGTTTAACTGTTCTTTCTGAGGTCCTGATGTGTTTTCCTTCAGAGACTTTTGGTTTTCTGCCCACATCCACAAAAATATGCAGTCACTCGTTAAAAATAACCACTTTAGGTTTCTTTATTGGGTGATGTGGTTTCTTGTTGAACTTCTCCTTGACTAAGCACCATTTTATTCTGTGGCCAGGTGCTTCACCATTCACAGCTTTATGGAGAGTGGCAAAGAGATAAAACACACAAGGCATCTCAGGAGAAGGCACATGGGAGACTCGGAAGTAAGCTGGAACAACATTTTATGGTCTGATGAGGCCATCAGAACTAAACATCATGTTACACTGAACATTACTAAAAACACACTCTCCGTGAAGAATGGTGGCGGCAGAATCAGGCTGTGATTCAGGCTTGAATTCCAGCAAGACACAAACCCAGGGCAGAAAGCCAAAGCTGCACAAGAATGGTTTCAAAACAAGCAATGTGATTGTCCAGACTGCAGTCTAACTAAGAATTTCTGGCTGGCATCAAAGGAGGGTGAAATCTGAAAACTGACATCTGCAGTGCACCATCTATTAGAGTACTATAAAATGCATTGTATTTGTCATGGATGAATAGCACATCACAACATTACCAGTGCTTTTTACAAACCTCATACCAAATGGCATATAACAGACACATGGACATACAGACACACTGACATTTGTTTTTTTATTAAGCTGTATATATGTATGTGTATGAATATATATATGTATGTATTTCCCCGTCAGGAAAGGAGGCAGACCCGTAAGAAAGAAATGGACAGACAGCCCCTATAGAAGCAGAGAGATCGCTAGGGAACTGTTATTCCCCCAGCACACTAGATGGCAGCAGTCCCGGATATCTCCTCCCAGTGGGAAGCCAGCACGGTATGCTGGGAAATGTAGTCTGACAGGGCAGCCCTGCTGGGGTCATGGGGTGCCACAAGAGGGCGTTCCAGGGAAACAAGCTCCCTACGCAAATAATGGATTTCCGTGTGACCCGGAAGTACGTCCATCGGGCAATCACACTGGCACCGTAAGTACTCCTGGGTCTGTAACAAAAGGTACCTCAGTCCCTTACTCAGGCGAGTCAGAGCTGGGTGGTAGAGAGGAAACACTTGACTGGAGGAGGGCAGTGCGGTGGTGAGAGAAAAAGACCAGTGTTTCTGTGTTTTGGTGATCGTGTTGGGGTTTTGGGCTCACTGATGCCCGGGGTTTATCACAATATAAATATGTAGAGGTCTGCAGGGGATGCACCAACCACCCAAAGCCGACACAGACAAACACCAGGTACAAGTTTCAGCGCACAGCACACATTTATTAAGTGGGAAACGCTTCCCAATCGTCCCCATGGTAGCACAGTAGAGATAAAGCACAACAAGCACAGTGCCTTTTTCTCTCTGCCTTCTCTGCTTCTTTTCTCCCTCTCTGTTTCTTTTCCTTTGCCTCCACTCCTCCTCCTGATGCTGCAAGCTTCATCACACTCTCTCCCGATTCTGGCTCCTGGAATGAAGGCGGGTGGCTCACTTTATGCTGCACCTGGGAGTGCTCCGAGTGGCTCGTCACCAAGGTCTGGAATCACTCCCAGGTGTGGTGAAAACCCAACATAAGAGGGCTCTGTAGCCCCCACAGAATCCAGCAGGGCTGCTGTGAACTCCAACTCCCACAGTGCCATGCGGGAATCTGTGGTGTTAAATCAACCCATGGGGTTTAGTGTACCAGGGAAGGTAAAGCCTGCAGAAATATCTATATATTACTACATTTATATATATATAAGGATCCCAGATTAGGACTCAGGTGCAGCCATGCGACGGGTGGCACCTCAGGACCACACTGGACAATGTGAGAATTTTACTGTGGCTTGAGTGCCAACCCCCAGGTTTTCCCCGCAGGTGGAGGTCCTACAGTACTTGCAGGGCTGGATGTAGGTTGACGTTATACCCCAAATGGAGCAATTGCAGGTTAAGGGTCTTGCTGAAGTGCCCAACGGAGTGGAATGACTTCTGGCGTTTATGGATGCGTATTAATTCAAAAAGCCAGAAATGTGACTTTATCCACCCACTAAGCTCTCTTAACTCTTTCAGGGCAGATGTCGACTTCCGTCAAAATTCAGGGGTAGAGGACAGTAATTAGCTGTAAACGGTGACAAAACTCACCATTATGTTTTAGTTCGACTCTCTTCAAAGTTTGCTTTGTTGATTTGACTGAGATTTCATGCGCGTTCATGAGTAGCGAAGAGCAAACGACTCCTCAATTGGCATCAACATCTGGCGAGAGACCAAAGCGAATGCGCAAAGCCAAATATCCTATGGACAACATTTTGTGCATCATATCGCTGAGTCAGACGTGGAGTTGTCGGATGTTGATGTAAGTGATCTGGAGATCTGTTGCTCCATCAAACCCCACAGACAGATGTTCTAAGTTAAAAGCACTGTCAGGGATGCCAGGGGCCATGACCTGGCCGGGACGTCATGAGGGACCGGATGTGGGTCTGTGCCCACCCTGGATCACGTGGGGGTTGCCTTCCGGGTTGCTCTGGGGGCCACTGGTCGAGGGCATGGAAGCCCTACCCTGTAGGGGCCCGTGGTCACCGCCAGGAGGCTCCCCAATGCCTTGGGGACCTGTTACCTCAGCACTTCTGCCACACCAGGAAGTGCTGGGGGGAAGACTTTGGAGGATACCCGGAGAGCTGCCGGGAGAACAGCCGGCACTTCCGCCGTGCTGGGGCGTGGCTAGAGGAGGAATGCCGGGAACACCTGGGGCTCATCCGGGGACTGTTGTATTGTAAATAATACATTGTAAATAAACGTGTGGTGTTTTAAACAACATGTCCGCCTGTCTGTGTCCGGGTCAACTTCCACAGCACTAAGAAGACTTTGAATTCTTTCTTCTTCAAAAATAGTGCCTTCCAAGAACCACATCCACAAGAAACATAATATCAACACAATAATTCTCCTCCTCTTTTCCCAGCAAGCTCAGTCACACTCCCTCCCAACTCTGGCTCACTTTCTGGGTCTCCACCAGTCTTTTATATAGTCCTTGACCCAGAAGTGTTTCTGTCCTTCCGTCCATGTGATTCGTCAGCATTTCCAGGTCAGATGGAGAATTGTATTTTCTTCAGCAAAAATCCCCCTAACTCCTTGCAGCATCTCCTGGCGGTACCCACGGTACCCAGCTGGGCTGTGAAGCCGAACTCCATATCCCACAGTGCCCTGCGGGAATCCAGCGCACCGCTATGCTGCTGGGAAGTTGCCATCCAGTGTCCTGGGTGTAGCGGCCGGGTTGAGCTGCCGGCTGTCCATCACAATACCGAAAATCTGCTTAAGCTCATCACAATGAATTTACACTTAGAAGGACTTGGTAAAAGACTTTCATCGGCAGTATAGTCCTCTGCCATTAAAGTCATTAAAGCGCATCACCAAGGCACACAGGTCAGTACTGGTGTCCCAGCAACTGAAAATGGAGGGAGGAAGAGAGGGAGGAAGGGAAAACATTGTGATTTTTCCAGGCTGGTGTGGGACAAGTGGGCAGCAGTCACAGTGTAGTGAGTGGAGGGCGTCAGACAGGCCAGGACAGGGCCAGCGTGGGTAAGACAGAGTTGGGCGGAGTTTAGAGGAAGGTGCCTGCAACAGTGACGTCAAAATATTCTTCTGCTATACGGGAAGCAAGAATCCACCTGTATCCCTGCAGCATCTCCTGGCGGTACTTACGGTACCCAGCAGGGCTAAGAAGCCAAACTGCATATCTCATGGTGCCCTGCAGGAGTCCGAGGCACCGATATGCTACAGGGAAATTGCCATCTAGCGTCCTGGGGGAGGCAGTGTCCCAAAGTAGCTGCGTTCCCTCATCCTTCCACTCTTTGGGTGTGCCAACCGGGTTGAGCTGCTGGCCGTCCATCACAATAGCAAAACAGAAACATACATTGGCATCAGAAACATCATGGGGGCCCCCGGCCAGTGCCCATTGTGCCCATATCTTAAGACGGCCCAGCAATCAAAAGTCAAGTCCCTGGAGCTGCGAGGCCCCAATGCTAAATGACGAATCCCGACTCCATTTTAAGGATTTTCACAAGAGAATCACCAGGCTGTGTGCTGCACTGTTGTGGCTGGCAGCGACCTTTAGCCATTTTATTCAAACATATGCACATGTTTCCATGAACGAATGGCATAGGTGTTTAGAATAAAGCCTGAAGTCATCATTAGCTAGATTCCGAAGATGAGAGCAAATACTAAAATATAATGTTCGAGGCATTAATGGCAATCTCATCGGGAGGTCATATTTAAGGCCGCTCCTTGAAGGCGCCTTTATCTCAGCAACTCCAGTAATTATCAGTGATTATGTTTTGCTAATTTATACCAGGAGCTCCGTACGCCACAATGAGTCTGTCATGATATCAATTCTAGCTGAGAGCAAATGGGCGCTTTAAGTCCATCCATCAGACTTAATTAGCATCTTGAAGCAATTCATTACTCCAAACCCATTATGTGTTTACATTAAAGATGGAGAGTGGGAGACAGCGAGAGGCAGAATAAATTACCCGCTTCAGATCGGCGAAATCGCCCTGTGCGCTCTCCTTTAGTCCCATGCCTCAAATCGTTGGCGCCATTTTTCACCTGCTTTCATTTCATATGTGAGGATTAAAGGAAACAGGTGTATGAAGACCACCGTGGAGACTGACGTTGGGAAACAATAAAAAAATAGGGGGTGCTGGGACGTCGGGATGGCCGTAGCCAGCATAGGCTTCCTCATGATCAGTTTTTTCCCCAGTTATCCTGTAAAAGAAACAGAGAATCAAACCATAAAGAATTGGGGCACCACAGGTTGAAAACTTAATGGCAGGGGGTTTTACTAAAAAATGAAAGCTAAATTCAAGTTAGGATCAGACTGCCGGCCAGTCCAATCCCCACGTGATCGTTTCATGTCGCATCTAGCTCAGAATGACTACCGGCTTCCAGTGCAACGGGGTCTTAAGTAGGGTCTGGGGAAGAAGAGGCGGGGCTTCTGGCTGTTGAGCAGAAGTGACATCAGAGGTCCTCCAAACCTGGCGCTTCTTTGGATCTGAGGGTCAAAGATGGGAAGATGTACTGTAGGTGACGGTGCCAACTAGTGTACCGGGTTGTAAATTATAGTCGTCATAGAAGACCTGAAGATGCCCCCTAAACACATCATACATTCTGAAACTGGAGTGTCTGCGTCCGTTTTATTCATTCGGTTTCTGTCACACTATCTTAAATTGAAAACGTGTTGTGATGAAAATAGAACTCCAAAACAACAAAAAAAAGAGTTGAGGATTGTCCCCGTATAATGTCCAAAGGACGATGAATGCAAAAAAGCCAAAAATTTGGATCAAAGTACTTTAAAGTAATTGAACAAAGTACATCAGAAAAATTATGTTTATATACAGAGTTAAAAATGGTGGACAGAAGTGAATTGGCAGGAGATGACGTCATGGCTGTCAGACAGGAGTGATGTGGTGCAGGAAGTGAGGTCATCAGGTTGGAACCAGAAGTGACGTCATGGTAAGCGCGCCGGAAGTGACGTGGTCCTTGGGAGTCAGAGGAGAAAGTGACGATTGGACGCCATCTTGGGAACCCAGAAGTACGGGAGGAACTTTATATTTCTTCTTTTTGTCTGATGAGAGAGAGAGAAAGGTGTTAGTACCACATATCAACCCCCTGTCTTGTGATATTTCACTCACTTCTGGGCTCGTTGACTGCCTCCTAGGTGCATGTGTGACAGTGTGAATTTATGGTCTTGCTGGAGAGGGTGGGAAGGGGATCACTGGATCCAAAAAATAAAAATAGAGTTGAAGAGAGAGTTGAGTGCCGGTTTAAACAAAGCGAAATGGGAGATGTTAGATGCCACACTACCATGTTTTCATTTAAAAACACTTTGGGACCCCAAACAGGGTTGCCCACCGGGACTATAAAGCTCATTCACATGGTAGGTCCAACTCACAAATGAGATGAGGAGGACCCTTTGATGTTGGACCTTTGAGTGCTTCCTGTGCTACAGCATTGCAGGGTGAAAGCACTTTCAGCTCCGCAAAGTAAGGACTGCCTGTCCCCCTGGCGGTACCCATGGGACCCAGCAGGGCTGCCCAACGAGACCATAGTTCCCAGGATGCCCTACAGGTGTGTGCCTGGGTGCACTGGTACAGGAACACTGCCAACTAGTGTATCAGGGAAGCATATAGAGCTGGTAGACCTTTCTGCTCTATCTATCCATTTAAAGGTCACATCTGGAGGACAGAACACTATCCATCCCGGCTGGGACATCAACTCAATGTAGCCTCCTATGACACAGGTTCTGGAAGAGCATTCAATAACTCAGGAAGGAGTGGGTGGGATGTCACCAAGGCTATTACCATCAAAAGTGAGAAAGCATTGGCCTCAACTGGACCCCCTCAGAGAAGGCAATACCAAAATTGTTAGAAGATATTGGACCATTCACTGGGACAGAAATAGCGGCACTGGTTACAAAAGGTCCTTTGGGGTAAAGCAGTGGGGTTGGATGAGATACATCTGGACACAGTGAGGCGTTGGAGACCATGGGGGTGTTTTGGCTTAATGTGCTTTGTTGTGTTACACGAAAGTTAGAGACAGTAACTCAGAACTGAAAGATTGGTGCTGGGGTCTATCTATCTGTCTATCTATCTATCTATCTATCTATCTATCTATCTATCTATCTATCTATCTATCATATGGCAGATTTCCTATCTATTGTAACCAGGTGGGGGCACCACTGAGCCCCAAATCCCAGACCCAATAATACCAAACAGAGTCATGTGTTCAAATAATGGATTCTTTAATCCAACAAGTAGCAAAATAATGAAATACAGGCGATAAACCATGCAAACAATAAAGTTTTCTTGTCTCTTTCTGCCCCCAGTTGAGTGTTGCCCACTGCCTTACCTCAGGGAGTCAGAATCAGGAGGCAGTGGGTTCCTTTTATAGTAGACCCAGAAGAGCTTCTGGTGACCTGACATGGCTTATGAGGAATACTTTAGGGATGTATGAGAACCAGGGTAGTCATCCACTGATAGTACTCCCTTTTGACAGTTATGGACCCCAATAGTCCTACACTTCGTGACTCCATTTCCCATGAACCCCTGTGGGTATCCAAGCTGGGACGCCTCCAGCGGACCACTGCTGCCTAATGTATTGAGGATGGAAATGCTCCTGGCCTCCAGCTTCTGCTTGTCCATCCCTTGTAAACTTCCATTTTATCCTGAAGTCATGCCGTCATCCAGCCAGGATGCCCATCCGTCCTCTGTGTCCACTCTCACTTTCTATTTATTATATAGCACCTATCTATCTATCTATCTATCTATCTATCTATCTATCTATCTATCTATCTATCTATCTATCTATCTATCTATTGTAAGCCACTAGGGGGCATACCACCAATTAACCCCCGACACAGACAGGCAGGACACAGGTTTAATTCAACACTCGTGTTTATTTACAATTTGTGCACACATTACCAACACCGCAATATACCAATGTACAATCCACTCCCTTCCTTGCCTCCAGTCCATCCGCCTCCACTCTTCCTCAGGCTTGGTCCACACCTTCCTCCCAACTCTGGCCCCTCAATGGAGTGAGACGGCTCCTCTTATTCAGGTCCCGGGAGTGTTCCAGGTGGCTCATCACTATTACCTGGAATCACTCCCAGGGGCGCTGGAGGTCCTCTACAGGGTTCTGCAGCTCCCCCTGGCGGCTCCCACAGGACCAAACAAGGCTTCACCAAACTCCAGTTCCCGACATGCCCTGTGGGAATCCGTGGTGTCACAGACTCCCAAGAGGGCTTCCCGCTAGTGTCCTGGGGAGGTATTGCCTCATCAATGCCCTTTCCCCTGGTCCTTCAACCCTGCTGGTGTCCCGGTCAGGTATCTATCTATCTATCTATCTATCTATCTATCTATCTATCTATCTATCTATCTATCTATTATATAGTGCCTTTCATATCTATCTATCTATCTATCTATCTATCTATCTATCTATCTATCTATCTATCTATTATATAGTGCCTTTCATATCTATCTATCTATCTATCTATCTATCTATCTATCTATCTATCTATCTATCTCTATCTATCTATCTATCATATAGTGCCTTTCATATCTATCTATCTATCTATCTATCTATCTATCTATCTATCTATCTATCTATCTATCTATCTATCTATCTATCTATCTATCTCTTTTATCTTGTATCTTATATGCTGATGTGTCTCTGTTTGACCAAATTCCCAAAGATTAAAGATGAAACAAAAAAATAAATAAAAGTGAAGCAAATGTACCAGAAGAATAAAACCAAGGACCAAGGCAGAGCAGAGAAATCAGGAGAGCGCGGCGGCCTTTTGCTCGTCTGGCTCGCCCTCTCGTTCTCGATGTAGCAATCAGTGTGACAACTTGTTCTCAGTCACTGCAAATGGAGCAGTTTTCAAATGAAGTTGCCGGCAACAGGTTGAGCCTGCCAGGCCAGGTTAGATTAGATTTGAATTTATGAAGATTGCTTTACCTGCTGCTCCCGCATAATCGGGGCCATTGTAGTAATTCACACTGGGTCCTCATTGCGAATGCAGTCAAAGGCCATCGTATTTCTCCGTGACAATGTAATCACGGGGCCACATTAAAAAGTCATTATTGTTTAGAATTCAGCTTGGTTTGGAAAACACTTGCAATAAAGCGCAGGCGGCTTTGTAAATTACACACAGGTTTATCCAGGAATACAAGGCAGAGTGATTTAAGCTGCCAACTTGCCACTTTATTGATTTCTTGGTGGCTTTTTTCCTTGGACCCCCTCCTCCCGCTCCCTTCTTCCTCTGTCACGTTTCTCTAACACCACCATCCTTACATAAAATGATTAGTGGGTAATTGCAGTAAGGAACTCTCCCACCAGGCTTCATAAATACTTAAATGTGGCTGTCACTACAGGGGATGGACGCGGCTTAATTGAAGCTCTCCGGTGCTGGCGTTTGGTTGAGGAGTCAAATGGCTGGCCTTGGAGTGGCAACGAGGCTGACCCTGGAACACAGTAAAAAAAAAAATAATAATAACAAAATGCCTTGGACCTCATTGAAACCCTCTCAGTGACGTCTGTTAGTACGTATCACCGCACACAGAGTCAGTCACTATGCCTTTTCTGGGCAAACTATTTACAGATCCCTGGCGAAACATTCAGTTTAGAAGCATGACGTCCCACCCTGTCCCCCTCTGTCCTCAAATACACACATTCCTATACCTGCTCAGTCCAGGTCAGGGTTGCATGGTGCCAAAGCCTATCAGGTACAGTGTCTAAAGTCCAGACTGCTCCAAATCCTACAAGTTTGGTGGGTTGTGTTGGTCTCCAGCCATCTTCATGCCATGCCACAGATTCATCACTGGTTTGAGGTCTGGCCTTTGACTTGGCCTTTCCATGACATTGAAACGTCCCCCTTTAAACCACTCCAGTGTCACTTTAGCAGTCTGTTTAGGGTCATTCAGTGTCCTGCTGGATGACAAGCCTTCATCCCAAATCCTAAATCTCTGGCAGACTGAAACAAGTTTTCCTCAAGTATTGCCCTCCATTTAGTGTCATCCATCTTTCCTTCCACCCTGACCAACTTCCATGGTTCATTGTAACAATGGCGTTCTCGGGGTGATACGAGGTGGTGGGTTTGTGCCACACGTGGCGTTTCCCATGACGGTCAAAAAAGTTCAATTTTAGTTTAATTTGACCGGAGAACCTCTCTTCCATGTGTTTGGAGGGTCCATCACAATACTGTTGGGCAAACGTAAGTGCCTTGAGCATGGGCACGAGGAGAGAGAGAGGGGTTAGGAGCCTGCACTGATGGCACATTGCCACGCCCACCACACAATGAACCACCTGGATTGGGACGTGAGTGCAGCAGGTGACACCTCAGCACCACACTGGAACAGGCACTATATTAATACATGGGGTCCTTGGGTTACGACTCAGTTCCGTTCCTACGACAGTGATGTAACCCAAATTTTGGTGTAAATCGAAACACGCCCTAGTCTAAGTCACTAACCTATCCTAACACAGTTCTAAAATCATAATCTAGAGCATAAAAACCAACAACGCCACAGAAAAAGGAAAAGGACATTAATATACTGTACTGTACACTGTACTGTAGTGACAGAAAAAATGACAAAAAATGAATGTAAAAAAATTCCTTACCTTTATTCCTGTGGATGGCTTGCACACTGGAAAGGGCATTGCAAGGTGGGAGAGAGTGACCTATTGGGAGTGAGGAGGAAGCTGGAGAGGCAGGAGAACTTGCAGATGCACTACCAACTGAAGACTCTGACTTTCGTTTAGGAGCCATGATAAGGGCCAAAAAGTCGGCAAACAAAGCAACACAAACAGAACACTTGTGTCGCCTGCAACCAAACTGGCTCGCCAATTCCCTCACTCTTACGCCACGCGAAACCAAATCAGTTCACGAAATCCCTCACTCTTACGCCACGTTACTGCGTAGTCTTCCGCCACGAGCAACCAAACTAGTTTTCCCACGTAGTCTGTAAGTACGACGCTAATGGCGTAAGATGAAACACTCATGTCTCAAAGTTTTTATGGGAGTGAGCGTCATAAACACAAAATGTCGTAACCCAAGGACGCCCTGTAAAATGTATTATTAATAAACTCCAAGCGTGTTTTCTTATTTTTTCTTTAAGCAATGGCCTTTTTCTGGCCTCTTTTCCATAAAGCTGCACTCTGTGGAGTGTACGGCTTAAAGTGGTCCAAAGGACAGCTACTTCAGTCTCCGTTGTGGATCTTCAGAGTGGTGTCTTTAGTGCATCTCTGATTTATGTCCTTCTTTCCCGGTCTATGAGTTTTTTTGGGCAGCCTTCTCTTGTCAGGCTTACAGTGGTGCCATATTTGTGCCATTTTCTCTTAAAGGATTTAATGGAGCTTCGTGGGATATTCGAAGTTTGGGATTTTATTTTATGACCTCAACTCTGATCTAAACTTCTCTGTAACTTTGTCTCTAACCTGTCTGGCGTGCTCCTTGGTCTTCATGTTGCTGGTTTAGTGGTGCTGCAGAGTCAGCGGCCTTTCAGAACAGGTCTGTTTATATACAGTGTCACACACCTGTGAGTAGGAGGCAGCTAAAGTGCTTACATAATTGTAATAAAACATCCGACCAAGGGGGCGGCGGGGTGCACTGACTGTCTTTCTCAGTTCCCTGCAGACCTTTTTTGGGAAATCCTGCAAGGTTCCATTGCCTCTGAAGACGCCACTTCCAGTCCCACCCTTCGAAGACGTCACTTCCGGACCAGACATGTCAATTCCGGGTTTCCAGCCCCGTTGATAAAGTCACTTCCAGTCCAGGCGATGCCGCTTCTGGTTCTGGCGCCGTTGACGACCTCACTTCCCATACAGGCCTTTAAAGCCACCATCTTTGCCACATGTAATCAGTTCTGTTTTAAAAACCTATTACAATGTGCATCAGGCAGACCAATCTCTCTTCTGAATAACGATGTTAAGATCCTCTTCAAAATTCTAGCCAAAAGGACTGAGGAAGTGGTTCATTCTGTAATATCACAAAGCCAAACAGGATATATTAAAGGCAGAAACTTAACTTCTAACCTCCGATGTTTGTTTATTATAATATATTTACCCATGATATCTAATAGCCCAGAGATCTTATTATCTTTAGCTGCAAAAAAAGCATTTGATATAGCTGAAATGGACTACCTAGTCACCACATTGCACAAATTTGGATTCGGCCCAAACATACTGTATGTGCATGGATTAAAATACTTTATACTAGTCAAGAAACATTACTTCAGATAACTTCAAACTAAAATGTCGTACTCAACCCGGATGCCCCTTTATCACCTTTGCTCTATGCAATCGCCATTGAACCATTGGCTGTATACTTTCGTATAGCATCAGAGATAAAGGAGGTTTTTAGAGAAGGACTTGAACAGAAAATATCACTATATGCAGATGATATGGTACTGTATATACTGTATATCAGACCCACAAAGTTCTATAGCAGCAGTCCAAACAGCATTAGCAGACGTTCAAAAGATATCTCGACTTAATCAATTTGAATAAAAGCATACTTTTTCCCGCGCCGTTTTGTGACTGTGATTGTGCTGTGGAAAACACTTCCTGGGGTAGAGTTTCCCAAAATTAAATCTCCTTGTGCTTTGACACTTGTGTCCAAGCCTTTGTGTCAGGTGTTTGGGGACCTGGAGTTGCCCACCGCTGGCCACAATGAATTTCCAACCTGGATTTTGTCACACGTGCTCATCCGAGGATCACCTTCAGGTCTGGTCTGATGTCAGCACTATCACTGCAGGCAACAGTTGTAGCAGACCTGACGACAGCAACAACATTTAGTCCAGTGGATGGAGGCTGTTATTTTAAAATGAGTTCATCAAGAACACGGGGACACAGTTGGAAACTTGTGAAGGGGAAATTTCACACAAACATTAGGAAGTTTTTCTTTACACAAAGAACGATCGACACTTGGAATAAGAGACCAAGTAGTGTGGTAGACAGTAAGACGTTTAGGACTTTCAAAACTCGACTTGATGTTATATTAGAAGAAATAAGTGGATAGGAATGGCGAGCTCTGTTGGGCTAAATGGCCTGTTCTCGTCCAGAGTGTTCTACTGTTCGAATGTTCTAATTTATTTCTGGAGCATATTTCATAAAAAGGCTGGCACTCAAAGTGCTTTACAAGATGCCCAAGAAGTAGTCACATGCAAAGAAAAACTAATTAAGAATAATAATGTATAAACAGGATACAATAAGATAAATATATAATTAAGAGAAGTATAGTCCTTAAATACTGTATACTGATTCATTTTTTTTAACTCCATAAATGACAGTCCAATGATAAGGTCAGTTTGCCAGGGTAGATGGGCAAAAATAAATAAATAAAAAGAACTCTAAGCTGAAGAGCAAAACAAATCTATTGGGTTTCCAGACCAAAAGACCACCCAGCCTCCTCTGAGTACTCTACCTAATGTAAATGTTAATTCTTTATTGTTTTAGAGGATTCAATGCAGTGGGTCTCTCCATAGGTTTGGGATTTTTGCTGTCATTTAAACATTCAGACATGACAGGTGGCTGCACAGCACTTTGATCAGGCAAACGATGCATTGAGAAATGTGACATCAGCCAGCCAGTCAGTCATCGTCCAACCCGTTATATCCTAACACAGGGTCACGGGGGTCTACTGGAGCCAATCCCAGCCAACACAGTGTGCAAGCCCACCACAGGGTACACACATCCACACACCAAGCACACAATAGGGACAATTTAGGATCGTCAATGCACCCAAACTGCATGTCTTTGGACTGTGAGAGGAAACCCACGCTGACACGGGGAGAACATGCAAACTCCACGCAGGGAAGACCCGGGAAGCGAAACCGGGTCTCCTAACTGCAAGGCAGCAGCGATACCCACTGTGCCATCGTGCTGCCCCATTAAGAAATGTGTGTAATCAATTAAAGTGATTTGATGTGATGATGCAGTTGATGAGACATTTGGGACACTTCCTGTCTTGTAACTCAGCTTTAAACTTCTGGCTGGGAAGCAGTTTGGATCAGTTAAAAAAAAAGAAAAACAAAAATGAAGCACAGTAGTCATTATTAAGAAGTGTCATCGCCTAAGGCCAACACCACACGACTAGGCCTCTGTGGCATCAGACTCTATGGCTTTGAGTCGGAGAGCACATCACACTTAATGTCTGCACCTTGCAAGGACTCGCTGCCCTGAGGATGTCCAACTACACGACTGGGCACGGCAGGGAATGTTGGATTACACAACTCAGTCACGACTTCTCAGCGCCGTTTTTAGTTTCCAATTGTGGTGCAGAAGTATCACAAGGTGGACACATCTTGGCAGTGGACTGTTTTTTTTCTTTATCCAGTCTATCAGGGTCTGACAAAGACAAGATGTCAAGTAGATATCTGAGCTGACTCCAGAGGTCCACAAGCATCTGCTCTGCCCGTGTAGTCTGGAGTGCTCATTTTCTTTTATTTCTTCAGGCCATCAGTGCTCTTGTTTCTCCTTCTTTTTCTTGTAGATGTGATTGAGTATAAAAATGTAACACTGTTCTTAAAATGGTGGACTCAGTTCAAGGAATGAAGTTTTGGTGTATCTTAGGCATACATGTTCACTCTCATGTTGTATTCCTTGGCGCGGTTTTGTTGTTTCCTTTTATCTTCTTAACTTTTGTAAAAGGATCATCTGTGTCCATCCTTCCATGGGTCCACTTGGACTAATCATCTAAATTCATTTATCCTCGAGTGATTGACTAATAGCATGTAGTTAAATACCATCCATGCACCGTGTGGTAGCATACAGTGGCACAAAATAACATTCATGGCATATATACAGTATATATTCATGGCATTTGTAGTCTGAATCACATTCTGATTGTGCCAACCACAAGCGTTACCTGGTAAGTAACCACCCATACAATCAGATTGTGATTCAGACTATGAATGCCATGAATGTAATTACCTCAATCTACATGCTGTCATATAAACGAACCACACGCTGTAGCGCAACGTAAAGAGGCTTCTGAGGGGGTGCAGTGAGTGTGTATGCCTGATGAGCCCAGAATTAGGGCGAAACATGTGTCACGTACTCATTGCTTTATTTGACAGTAAACTATTCAACCATATATACATATATATATATATATATATATATATATATATATATATATATATATATATAAACACATATAGCATAAAGAGTATAAATATAACATAAACACAGGACAAATGTAAGAAAAGTAACTATGGCATACTATACTATACTATACTCTGCTCTAATCTACTCAATTATGTTGTACTATTCTATGCTATAAACTACCATAACCTTCTCTACTCTGTTTCACTCTACTCAACTCTACCCTACTCTGCTCTACTCTCTCTGCTTTACTCTGGTCTAGTCTACTCTACTCCACTATACTATACTCTGCTGTTTATTATACTATACTATTCCCTAATATGCCCTACTATACCCTTATCTACTTTACTATTCTCTACTCCACTATACTCCACTATAATATACTCCACTATACTCTACTTTACTATACTCTACTTTACTATACTATACTCTACTTTACTATACTATACTATACTATACTATACTATACTATACTATACTATACTATACTATACTATACTATACTATACTATACTATACTCAATTATGCTGTACTATTCTATGCTATACCCTACTATAACCTTCTCTACTCTGTTTCATTCTGCTCGACTCTACCCTACTCTGCTCTACTCTCTCTGCTTTACTCTAGTCTGATCTAGTCTACTCAACTATACTATACTATACTCTTTCCTACTTTATTATACTATACTATTCCCTAATATGACCTACTATACCTATTCCACTCTACTATTCTCTACTCCACTAAACTCTACTCTACTCTACTCTACTCTACTCTACTATACTATACTATACTCTGCTCTGATCTACTCAATTATGTTGTACTATTCTATGCTATAAACTACTATAACCTTCTCTACTCTGTTTCACTCTACTCAACTCTACCCTACTCTGCTCTACTCTCTCTGCTTTACTCTGGTCTAGTCTACTCTACTCTACTATACTATACTCTGCTGTTTATTATACTACACTATTCCCTAATATGACCTACTATACCTATTCCACTCTACTATACTCTACTCCACTATACTCTATTCCACTCTACTACTCTCTACTCCACTAAACTCTACTCCACTATACTCTACTCTACTCTACTCTACTCTACTCTACTCTACTCTACTATACTATACTATACTATACTCAATTATATTGTACTATTCTATGCTATACCCTACTATAACCTTCTTTACTCTGTTCCATTCTGCTCGGCTCTACCCTACTCTGCTCTACTCTCTCTGCTTTACTCTAGTCTGGTCTATTCTACTCAACTATACTATACTATACTATACTATACTATACTATACTATACTATACTATACTATTTCCTACTTTATTATACTATACTATTCCCTAATATGACCTACGATACCTATTCCACTCTACTATACTCTACACCACTATACTCTATTCCACTATACTATACTATACTATACTATACTATACTATACTATACTATAGCAGCTGTTGCAGAACCTGGCAGAACTGGTTTACATGCTAAGGCATCTTCTGCCAGATGGTAGTGGGACAAGGAGACCTCGGGAAGGATGGTAGTGATCATCCACAGTGCTGTAGTCTTTGCAGATCTGACAATTAATGTTTTAAGATGTGTTTAAAGAGTGTCATCAAGGGCAAGTGGTAAGAAGCTGAAAGCAGCCAAATATACTACTTCACCACTACTAGCCTCAGTGAGGACATTTCTGACCCATTTCTGGTCCAGTTTGAATAAGCCTAGCATTTTTAGAGATGTAACTGGACAGAAAGTGAAGAATCTTGTGATCCTCAGTTACTGATTTGTTTCTTTCCAGTTGAGGAGACACCAGAAAGTCTAATGTTCTACAGGGATCTCTGCCAAGCCAACTGGTCTCATCCGTGTGACCTAATTGAATTAATTACTGAATCGAGGGAGCAGGCATGTCAAACAAGCGGGGCAGATGGTACAGATGGCTGGTGTGCCATGCTGTATCTTCTTATGCCAGTGTAAGAGTGGACCCGTTTAGTTATACTGACTACTTCTATTCTTCATCTTCTTCCTGAGTTTGCTGGAGAGATGAGCATTTCCCATACGGGCACAAAGAACATTTCGATGCGTTCAATAGGAGGACATGGCCCTTTTTCTCTGTCATACTAGGCACTCATCACGGCCTTTTAAACAAGCTAAAGTGACTTATTGGCAAGCCAGCAATGAGATTCACACTTGTGCAGTCTCTCTCTCCAAGAATAAAAATATAATGTAATGTAAAGTAATATAATCTATGTATTTTCACTCACTGCATACAGTTTGCATGTTCTCCTTTGTCTGAATCGATTTTCCTTGAGCACCTCAATTTCCCTTCAAAGTCCCAAATGTGAGCATCTTTGGTTAGCTGACAAATCTGAACTGGTCCTGTGTGAGTGGCCGGTGGTTGTGTGCATGAGTGTCATGATCAGTTGTCCCAAACAAAATGGGCACAGGAGAAAGTAGGGTGAAATGACACCTTTTATTGGCTAAATAAATAGATCACAAATGCAAGCTTTCGGGGCAGCTAAAGCCCCTTCATCAGGCGAGGTGTAACAGAGAAACTGAAGAATACTGGGACAGCAAAGTGAGTTTTTTCTTCCATCTTAACAACCTTTTTGTTCAAATGTTAGCAAAATGAATACACCTGAGGTGGATTAACCCTGAAGGAAGAGAACAATGAACTAATAAAATGTAGAGATAAGATAACCATCACTAGAGAAAGTCCTGTAAGGTTTTTTTGAGGTGTATTGTCTGTAAGATCTGCGGTAGGCTGGCGCCCTGCCCGGGGTTTGTTTCCTGCCTTGTGCCTTGTGTTGGCTGGGATTGGCTCCAGCAGACCCCCGTGACCCTGTGTTAGGATATAGCGGGTTGGATAATGGATGGATTGTCTGTAAGATAGGCCTCTGATGGTCAATCAGTCTCCTAGTCCACATACCTGCTCATAAAACTCTTGTCTCTATTCAGACCATCTTGTAGAGTATTGAATTT
The DNA here is from genome assembly GCF_016835505.1 of Polypterus senegalus. NCBI lineage: Eukaryota > Metazoa > Chordata > Cladistia > Polypteriformes > Polypteridae > Polypterus > Polypterus senegalus. Next base: position 16,404,457 of record NC_053171.1, read on the forward strand.
AGGCATAAAAGTTTGTATTCCCGTTCTCTCCGCTCCTGTTGAGTCTTGAAATTACTTATAAGCACAGTGACCCTCAGATCCTTTATGCAGTGGCCGTTACTGTTAAAGTGTGCTGCCACCGGAAGATTAACACTGTTCTGATTGATATGTGAGGCTTCTTAAAAGGACCATGATAGTAAGGCCAGGACCTAACCAAGCTGCCTGAAGAGGCTCACCTCAAATCCAGTTACTCTCTGAATTTCTATCTGCAGACTTCTAGCCTAGCAGACCCCTAAAAAAAACAGATGACCTGGTAAAATAATTAGAAATGTCCCAAAATATATAAGACAAAGCCCCACAAGAGGGGGGATAACCATAAACCCATGGATTGTGTAGCAAAAGAGTAAACAAAGAATCTTTATAAACAATGGATTTACTAACAAAATCTAACCCGCTGAACCCGAATACAGGATCACGAGGGTCTGCTGGAGCCAATCCCAGGGCAGGAACCAATCCTGGGCAGGGTGCCAACCCACCGCAGGACACACACAAACACACCCACACACTAGGGCCAATTTAGAATCGCCAATCCACCTAACCTGCATGTCTTTGGATTGTGGGAGGAAACCGGAGCGCCCGGAGGAAACCCACGCAGACACGGGGAGAACATGCAAACTCCACACAGGGAGGACCTGGGAAGCGAACCCAGGTCTCCTAACTGCGAGGCAGCAGCACTACCACTGTGCCACCGTGCCGCCCAACAAAATCTAGAAAAACACAAAGAAAAGCTCAAAAGAGCAAGAACAGGCAAAAGGAGTTACCTAAGAGAAAAATCTGAGAGTAATCGCGTCTCAGTCACAATCCACCACACATAATACTTAAACAGAATCAAGAAAGTCACCAAAACCTGTAAATCCAACAACAAACAGCAACACTTAATGTGCAAACCCTCCAAACACAAGCGCAATGACGGGACAGCCAGAAGGAGTGAAGTCAGGGTGGCCCCGCCTCCTGGGGCTCCACCCACAAAGCACAAGGGAATGGAAGTGCAGTTAAATGGACAGTGCAAAGTTATGAACGTAACATAAAATACACATTCAGAATCGTCTTGAATCTCATCACATGACCACAGGTGTCGTCCTGCTTAGGTCACAGGATGTCGCGATATAAACGTGCCAGCAGTCACACATTCCTTAGTAGATACAGTGGCATGCAAAAGTATTCAATCCCCTTGAAAGTCACCCTAATTTTCTGCATGACACGAGATTAGTCCACATATTCATCCATTAAGGATTTTTAAAGTGATCTCTTAAGCTGTAACAATACATTCCCAAAGTCCAATTGAACCATTTTCTGTAGATATTTAACTGAAGAAGACAAACTCCAAAGTGAGTTTGAGTGTTTGAATGCTTTTGCTGCAGTAACAGCCTTCATTCTTTTTGAGTATGTACAATACAATACAATACAGTTTATTTTTGTATAGCCCAAAATCACACAAGAAGTGCCGCAATGGGCTTTAACAGGCCCTGCCTTGACTGTCTAAGAAGACAAGGAACAACTCCCTCCCAAAAAAAAAAACCCAGTAGGAAAAAAATGGAAGAAACCTCGGGAAAGGCAGTTCAAAGAGAGACCCCTTACCAGGTAGTTTGGGCGTGCAGTGGGTGTCAAAAAGAAGGGGGTCAATACAATACAATACACAGATGTAAGGGTGTCCCAGCTCTGCACATTGTGATTCTTCCCCATTCTTCTTGGCAGAATTTCTAGAGACCCTCTAGGTTGGTGGGCAGCAGTTTTCAAACATTGCCAGGGCTTTGACTTGGCCATTCCACGATATTCACCTTTCTGTTTCCGAGCCATTCCAGTGTCATTATGGCCTCATGCCGAGGGTCCTTGTCTTTTTGAAAGATGAATCTTCTCCTGAGCCGTAGGTTCACAGCACACTGGCAAAGATCTCCTGCAATATTGTGTGTTATTTGTGTCCATCCATTGTCGCTTCAACTCTGACAAGATTCTCAGTCCCAGCACGTCAGACCCAGAAGGGACTACAGGTCCCAGCATGCCCTGTGGGTGTCCGTCTCATCTGGCATATTGGGGGTGCCAGTAGTCCTGTAACTTCCATCATATTAGCCCCCAGGTTGGGTATTGTTCTTCTTCTGGTGTTGCCCACTTCTGCACTGGTATCTTCTGCCACCTTCCTGGCTAAGGCAGGGAACATCCTGCCACTCTTTCTGCTCATTTGCTCCACTTGGGCCTTCCAGAGAGATAAGGGGAGGGAGTCAAGCCTGCCAGGGATGCCACCCATTACAGTTGATAATGAAGTTATGCACTGCACTCTGCGGTGGGCTGGCGCCCTGCCCGGGGTTTGTTTCCTGCCTTGTGCCCTGTGTTGGCTGGGATTGGCCCCAGCAGACTCCCGTGACCGTGTAGTTAGGATATAGCAGGTTGGATAATGGATGGATGGATGCACTACTCTACTGAATATGCAGCAAGCTGAATGGTAGTCAGGATTGTTGTGTATTTGATAATGTGGATGACGCCCTTATCCGAAGAGACTTTCAACATTTCCGATGCATTTCTTCTGTTTTTTCCAGGCTGGTGAAGGGGCTTGCTTATGGACACGTAGTGTCAGCGGTGGGATATGATGATTTGATCCTACAAGTCCACAGCTTTGACCGCTAATTCCCACTGCCTGAATATTGTTTGTAATTACCTTTTCGCCATTCCACTTCCCCTCTCAGGCAAATGCAGATAACTGCTTAAAAGTAAAATAATCTAATCTAATATTATCATGGCATGAGTGAGTGTAGTCTGAGTGTGCAGCTACCGAATAAAAGAAACCCAAAGTGCTTAGAATCTAATTAGCTCTCTGCATGAGTCGGAGAAACAGCCGCACCTAAACAGATCTGAGCGAGCCGGCATGGCGGGTGACAGACAGACAGTGTGGCCGGGTCCAGAGTGACGGCTCCACACGTTTAACTTCTGAAAACAGAAAGGTAACGCTTTTCATCGTGTAAAACTTCCAGTTAATTAAAGAAAGCAGACTGAAACGGCGGAGCTCCGCCCAGTGGGTTACTCGAGTCAATAACGACGCCCGGGCTTTGACAAAAGGGGTGGAGCCAGTTGCCCTCACTTCTCAGCACTGTGGACAAAGAAGGAGATGACAGTGTTAGCAACAGCGCCCCCTCTGGTCCCATCAGGTTACTACATACCTGGACAGAGGAGGTCCTCCTCATGCATGACAACAACACACACACAGAAACAAACTTTGGTTTTCTTCTCAGAATCACAAACAGCGTTTTCTAAAACATTAACAAAAAATGTGAGCAAAGTTATGGAACTTACTTTCATTTAATGAAGCTGTCATCCAGCTGGCACTGGATAAGACAAGTGTAATAATAAAAATAATAATACATTTTATTTATATAGCGTCTTTCCCATGATCAAGTAACCTGGGTGGTACAATGGGAGTAAGTGTGGCCTGCAGGGGGCGCACCAGCTTCCCAGACTCGACACAGACAGATGTAGACACAAGTTCAGCACAACACACAGCTTTTATTTGATAGTGGGAAACTCTTCCCAAGAGTTTCCCATGCAGCCAACGCAATAAGCACAGCCTTCTTCATCTTCTTTTTTGTCTCTCTTCTCTTCTGCTTCCACTCCTCCTCCTGGCAAGTGTCGTCCTCTTCCTTTCGACTCTGGCCTCTGGAATGAAGGCAGTGAGTAACTTTTATCCTGCACCTGGGTGTACTTCCGGTGGCCCGTTAGAGTGGTCCAGAACTCCAGATGAGACAAAACAAAATAGGGCTTCACAGCCCCTGTGGCACCCATAGAACGCAACAGGGCTGTGCTGAACTCCAACTCCCATAAAGCCCTGTGGGAATCTGAGCCACCGCTGCAACCAAGGGGGGTTGCCATCTATGCTCCGGGGGAGATTATCCCCCATGTATGTTCTATCCCCCAGTTCTTCCATCAAGAACAATAACATAATATAACTAGCAGAATCACCCAGTCACCCTGAGTCTGACTGGGGAATAACAAAATGAAAAAATCAGACAAGCATAAATATTTGGGGCACCCACAGGCAAACACGTGGGTTATAAACATTTTGAAAAATAGCAAAAAGACATCTCAAAGTGACTACTCCAAGATGGCGACATTTCCTGTTAAGTACAGGCCAGGCAGGAAGAGGACACCAGAAGTGACATCAGAGGTTTAAGGGTTGTCAGTCATCTGGTGTGTAGAGGGAGGAACAGAAGAGGTGTTAGTAAACAGCGCCATCTTGTGGACAGGCGAGGGATTACCACCACCAGCACACCCTTTAAGCTGTCCCCAAGGCTCACGTAGGTGACACCCTATTTAAATGTCTATCATGTTATGAAATCATGAAATGGAAAGAAGTGTAGACAACCCAGCAATGAATTATACCATAGTTATGGAACACCAGCAAGACCAAGGAGCTGGTGGTGGATTTTAGGAGGCCCAGGCCCCTCATGGACCCTGTGATCATCAGAGGTGACTGTGCAGAGGGTGCAGACCTATAAATATCTGGGAGTGCAGCTGGATGACAAATTGGACTGGACTGCCAATACTGATGCTCTATGTAAGAAAGGTATACTTTCTGAGAAGGCTGGCATCCTTCAACATCTGCAGTAAGATGCTGCAGATGTTCTACCAGACGGTTGTGGCGAGTGCCCTCTTCTACGTGGTGGTGTGCTGGGGTGGCAGCATAAAGATGAAAGACGCCTCACGCCTGGACAAACTTGTTAAGAAGGCAGGCTCTATTGTAGGAGTAAAGTTGGACAGTTTAACATCTGTGGCAGAGCGACGGGCATTAAGCAAACTCCTGTCAATCATGAAGAATCCACTGCATCCACCGAACAGGATCATCTCCAGGCAGAGGAGTAGCTTCAGTGACAGACTTTTGTCACCGTCCTGCTCCACTGACAGACTGAGCAGATCGTTCCTCCCCACACACTATGCGACTCTTCAATTCCACCCGGGGGAGTAAATGCTAACATTAATTTTATTTTAATTCTTTTCATTTTTATTACTATTTAATTTAATATTGTTTCTTTGTATCAGTATACTGCTGCTGGATTATGTGAATTTCCCCTTGGGATTAATAAAGTATCTATCTATCTATCTATCTATCTATCTATCTATCTATCTATCTATCTATCTATCTATCTATCTATCTATATAGTGCCTTTCATATCTATCTATCTATCTATCTATCTATCTATCTATCTATCTATCTATCTATCTATCAGACACAGCAAGAACAAATTCTCAACTCATGAGAGAAGACAAATTGATATGTGAGGTAATGGAGATGACAGATGGGACAGCCAGAAGTGACAAAATTACCAGCATTTTAAAAAAACACATGAAGGTTTGCTTCCTTACCTTAAGCCATTGCGCACATTTTTGAACAAGTAACTTCACAACATGCCAGGGAATAGCTGGACGCCATTTAACTCAAAGAGACAAGTGTGTGATGGCAATGCCGTCTCTGGCAGACTCTTTAACGTGGCTCAGTGACCGTCCTTTCTATGTTGATCGACTTTTATAATGCCAGGAAACCAAAAGGGGCGGGGTCTCTCTTGGGAACATCACGTGCCCCTCACATGACATCTTCTCAGAAGTGTGAGAGGGAGTAACAGAACAGTCAGCAGCAGCGCCCCCTACTGTCCCAAAGTGGAATTACCTGCTTGGTCCTGCTTGATGGTCCTCAAGCACCCTTGTGTGATAAAATGTACCCGGGCAATGCTGAGTACTTGAGCGAATAATAACATAATACAATATCAGTGTGACTCGCATGCTGGGGCTGCACACACATCTCCTCCTGTTGTGTGCTCCTTGGTGACATCAACACCCGTCTTTATTATTTATTTAATTAGCTAGTCATCTTTGTTAGGATTGCCAGCCACTCAAATTCTGAGGGATTCAGGATGTACCCCCTAAGCAAACTCTCAAGGTGGGACTGAACATTAGGCAGACACCACAAGCGAGGGAGGGATGTCCGCCGTTGCCACTCTTAATGTAGAAATAACTATATTTCCATTTATTTTTTTATGTTCAATAAATTAGACACAAACATCCCATTACTTATTGATTTTTTCCAAATATATAAATTAGTTTGTAATGCTAGAGAACATAAAAACACAAATTTGCATGCAGCATCCCGTGTCATATTGCTTCCATTACTGCTTCTGCTCTGCTTTGTCATCACAAAATGAGCTCCTTAAAAAAATCCAATCCAAGACCGCCTGAAGGCAGACCTTCATTTTAGGGGCTCTGCTCGAGTAGGCTAAACGGAGATAATGGCGAGCGGCCTTTGGGCTGCCCTGCTCACTTCTTTAATACTAACTACTGTAATCTGTGCGTTCGCGTCACCCTTGGCTATGGTGTGGCAGCGCGTGACCAGTGACTCTGCTGCCACCTCTGGTCTCTTCAGGCTTGTGCTTGGGGCAGTTCTGGAGTGCACTGCCAGGGTGGGCATTTGAAATTGTGGGTTTCTTGAAGGAATATTGACTTTGTACACCAAATGAAATCAGTCAAAGCCTAGGAGGTGATGCAAGGCTGTCAAGGATATGTTATAGAATGTTACATTTTATTAAATTAATGAAAACGGAACATATATCTAATAACAAAAAAAGGTAGTTATAGAAAAACAGAGAAGTTTGAACACTTTTAACTGTAACTGGTTGTTCCATCTGCCATCAGCACTACAGAGCATCCAGAAAGGATTCACAGCTCATCACTTTTTCCACATTTTGTTATGTTACAGCCTTATTCCAAAATGGATTAAATTCATTTTTTTCCTCAGAATTCTACACCCAACACCCCATAATGATAACGTGAAAAAGTTTACTTGAGATTTTTGCAAATTTATTAAAAATAAAAACACTGAGAAAGCACATGTACATAAGTATTCACAGCCTTTGCCATGAAGCTCCAAATTGAGCTCAGGTGCATCCTGTGTCCCCTGATCATCCTTGAGATGTTTCTGCAGCTTCATTGGAGTCCACCTGTGGTCAATTCAGTTGACTGGACGTGATTTGGAAAGGCACACACCTGTCTATAGAAGGTCCCACAGTTGACAGTTCATGTCAGAGCACAAACCAAGCATGAAGTCAAAGGAATTGTCTGTAGACCTCCGAGACAGGATTGTCTCGAGGCACAAATCTGGGGAAGGTTACAAAAAAATTTCTGCTGCTTGGAAGGTCCCAATGAGCACAGTGGCCTCCATCATCCGTAAGTGGAAGAAGTTCAAAACCACCAGGGCTCTTCCTAGAGCTGGCCGCCCATCTAAACTGAGAAGGGCCTTAGTCAGGGAGGTGACAAAGAAACTGATGGTCACTCTGTCAGAGCTTCAGAGGTCCTCTGTGGAGAGAGGAGAACCTTCCAGAAGGACAACCATCTCTGCAGCAATCCACCAATCAGGCCTGTATGGTAGAGTGGCCAGATGGAAGTCACTCCTTAGTAAAGGACACATGGCAGCCCGCCTGGAGTTTGCCAAAAGGCACCTGAAGGACTCAGACCATGAGAAACAAAATTCTCTGGTCTGATGAGACAAAGATTGAACTCTTTGGTGTGAATGCCAGGTGTCACTTTTGGAGGAAACCAGGCATCGCTCATCACCAGGCCAATACCATCCCTACAGTGAAGCATGGTGGTGGCAACATCATGCTGTGGGGATGTTCTTCAGTGGCGGGAACTGGGAGACTAGTCAGGATAAATGGAAAGATGACTGCAGCAACGTACAGAGACATCCTGGATGAAAACCTGCTCCAGAGCGCCATTGACCTCAGACTGGGGTGACGGTTCATCTTTCAGCAGGATGACGACCCTAAGCACACAGCCAAGGTATCAAAGGAGTGGCTTCAGGACAACTCTGTGAATGTCCTTGAGTGGCCCAGCCAGAGCCCAGACTTGAATGCGATTGAACATCGCTGGAGAGATCTTAAAATGGCTGTGCACCGACGCTTCCCATCCAACCAGATGGAGCTTGAGAGGTGCTGCAAAGAGGAATGGACGAAACTGGCCAAGGACAAGTGTGCCAAGCTTGTGGCATCATATTCAAAAAGACTTGAGGCTGGAATTGCTGCCAAAGGTGCATCGACAAAGTATTGAGCAAAGGCTGTGAATACTTACAGTATGTACATGTGAGTTCTCAATTTTGTTATTTTTAATAAATTTGCAAAAACCTCAAGTAAACGTTTTTCACGTTGTCATTATGGGGTGTTGTGTGTAGAATTCTGAGGAAAAAAATGAATTTAATCCATTTTGGAATAAGGCTGTGACATAACAAAATGTGGAAAAAGAGATGCGCTGTGAATACTTTCTGGATGCACTGTAGATAGATAGATAGATAGATAGATAGATAGATAGATAGATAGATATGATAGATATATAATGATAGATAGATAGATAGATAGATAGATAGATAGATAGATAGATAGGAAAGGCACTAATAATAATAATAGTAATAATAATAATAATAATAGATAGATAGATAGATAAATAGATAGATAGATAGATAGATAGATAGATAGATAGATAGATAGATAGATAGATAGATAGATAGATCGTGTCAGCGAGACCCGTTATACTTTTCTAGTGGCCGAGGGCTGATGGCAGCACTCCAGTTACAAGTTTTTTCGGAGCAGACCGCATGTTGAAGTATCAAACGGTTCTTTTTCTTGTTCACTTTACTTCAGTCTCATAGATGAAAACAGCGACAGCCTCCACGCGTTGTTGCTAATCTGACAAATATTAAATGTGAGCTGCCATTCCAAATCCCTCCTAACGTTAGCAGCACAGATTTCCTGAGCGTCGTCTTCCTCACTCTCGCACGCACGTGTCTATCTGCGCTCAACGTTCTTCTGCTTCTGCACTCTCTAATCTCCACGTCTGATTTTCTTTTTTTTTTTTATTATTCTTTATAAATGTATTTATTTATTCAAATTGTGCTCAGACTTGTGTGAAGAGAAATGAAACTGTGTCCGCCAGCCGCTGCTCGCGAGGTGAGGTGGAGATGCCGGCTAACTGATTAGAATGTGCCGTTAATTGCCTGCTTGACCCGACAAGAAAGCTGCTACTTTGCGCCGCTCCATTTGGGAAGAATTATTAATTGCGAAGCCTTGAAGGATCCCCGTGTATAAAGAGCTATCTTTTGTTAGCAGGTCTGGTCTGGGAAATCAATTCTCTAGAATTCTAACCTGCCTTTGAAGATCGTCTGCAATGGCCGTATCAGGTACATGAATTAAGAATATTAATTACAGATCTTTTAAATCCTCCTAACGTCTGTTTCCCTAATGTTCCTGATTATGAGGAGAATAAAGCCGAGGCCTTCTCAGTGTTTAAAAGGAAATCCATTCCAATCAAGATAAGAAACGACTTATGGGAAAAGCCAAAGGTCGGTAGAGCTAATCTTATTAAAAGTGTAAAGGGCTGCTTTATGAGTAAATAAATGCGGGATGGGTGAGGGCAGAACAACTTCATGAGTTTCTGTCAAAAAGCCCACCCGTCAGAGTGGTCTGCAGGAGGAGTTGACAGAGATGGACATTGCTTGATGGTGCCATATAGCTCTTCTCTGAGCTTCGTTATTCTTATTAGGACTGGAGTTTCACTTTCCTGCATATTGTAAAATCATTTCAGAAGCTATTGAGGTTCAGCATCATGAAGTGCAAAATGGGAGCCAACCCTGGGTGGGACATCATCTGTAGGGCACACTTACTCACACTGGGACAATTAAGAGGTATCAATTTAATAAAATGTGGCCACTTGTCAGGTGTTGGAGGTACGCTGAGCACACAGAGGACACCCTGATTATTCCAATGAGTTCTACTGATCCTGCTGGCCACGTCATCGGTGAGTCTTCTGGAATCATCAGGTGTTTCACCGTCATACACCCTCATCTGGGTGACCCAGCTAGAGCTGATCAGACTCCAGCTTGTGTCCAGCTGGCACCCTATGCTTTTTAGACCCCATCTCACTCCTCTCTTGAGCCATAGCCCCTTCAGAGACTCTTTCCACCATCTTGGTGATCTTGTGGATGGCTCTCCTCCTCTTCCCACCTACCTAAGGGTCTTAACTAGGGAGCAGGCTGAAAAGCTCCTACAGCCAACCTCCACCGGGAAGCACCTGACTCTCCATTCCACTTGCTGATATTGCCTACCCAGTCCCACATGTCTGGTGTGCTTCATCTCCGAGTCCTCTTCTAGACCTTCCTACCACAGGACTGTCAACTCCAACAATTCAGCTTGGTGGCCACAAACAAGACAGCAAGGCAGTGACATCTATGGGGCGGAGGTCTACCAGCAATGTGCTAATACCTCGCAGAGGCCATGGTGCCTACAGATGTTTCTCCTGTAGGTTTTTGGAGGCTCGCAGGCTCTAAAAAAAAAAAAAAGGAATCATCTGCTCATAGGGGTGGGAAAGCTTGGCTGCAGTAATCCCTGACTAATCAAAGTAATCAGAAACTGCTCAATAAATTAAAGGAACACTTTGAAAACACATCAGATCTCAATGGGAAAAAAATCCTGCTGGCTATGGACTGATATGGTGATGTGTAAGGAACAAAAGGATGGAAATGGAAATGATCAACCGACAGAGGGTTGAATTCAAAGAGACCCCGAAAATCAAAGTGAAGATGCGACAGGCAGGCGAGTCCATTTTGCCAAAATTTCACAGCAGCAACTCCAAATCGTACTCAGTAGTTTGTATGTGCTTGTATGCCTGACAAGGTCCTAAAGAGACGATGAATGGTGTCCTGGGGGATCTCCTCCCAGATCAGCACTAAGGCATCACTGAGCTCCTGAACAGTCTGAGGTGCAACCTGACGACATCAGATAGACCCAAACATAATGTCCCTCCTAGAGGTGTTCTATTGGATTGAGGTCAGGCAAGTGATTGTGGGGACCAGTCAATGGTATCAATTCCTTCGACCTCTCGCCACATGAGGCTGGGCATTGTCATGCACCAGAAGGAACCCAGAACCCCCTGCACCAGTACAGGTTTTGATAATGGGTCCAAGGATTTCGTCCCGATACCTAATGGCAGTCAAGGTGCCGTTGTCTAGACTGTAGAGGTCTGTGCGTCCCACCATGGATATGCCTCCCCAGATATACCATCACTGACCCACCACCAGACCGGTCATGCTGAGTGATGTTACAGACAGCATAATGTTCTCCACCCGCTTCTCCATGACCCTTTATTGTCTATCACATGTGGTCAGGGTGAACCTGTTCTCCTCTGTGAAAAGTATAGGGCGCCAGTGGTGGACCTGCCAATTCTGGTATTCTACGGCAAATGCCAATCCGGCTCCACGGTGCCCAATCAAGGACGTTGGGCCCTCAGGCCACCCACATGAAGTCTATTTCTGATTGTTTGGTCAGAGACGTTCACACCAGTGGCCTGTCTGCTGGAGGTCATTTTGTAGGCTCTGGCAGTTCTCATCCTGTTCCTCCTGGCCCAAAGGAGCAGATACCGGTGGGTCCTGATGATGGGTTAAGGACCTTCAACGAGGGGCTCTGCCCAGCTCTCCTAGAGTAACTGCCTGTCTCCTGGAATCTCCACCATGCCCTTAAGACTGTGCTGAGAGACACAGCAAACCTTCTGGCAATGGGAGGCATTTATTGACGCAGGCCCGCACATAGGAAATTCTGGGCCCCAGGCAGCTGACAGAGTTCGGGCCCCTTTCGTGTTTCAAATATTAGCGTTAATAATGGACCTTTCGAGAAAAAAAAAAAAAAAAACTCGAAAAAGGGCGGGCCCCTATCTAGCTCGGGCCAATGACAAGTGTCATGGTTGGTGGTGGGCCTGATTGATGTGCCATCCTGAAGAAGTTGGATTACCTGTGCCACCTCTGTAGGGTCCAGGTATGGCCTCAGGCTACCAGTAGTGACACTGACCATAGCCAAATGCAAAATGAGTGACAAAACAGATGAGGAGGGAAAAATGTCAGTGGCCTCCCTCCACCTGTTAAACTACTCATTCCTGTTTTGGGGGTCGTCTCATCGTTGCCCCCTAGTGCACCAAAGCAGCTAAAATTGATGAACAAGCCCCTGTGCCACTTAACTGACCAGATCAGTAAGCCCAGAAGTGTCATTGACTTGATGTTATACTCTCATTCAAAAAGGTTCCTTTCATTTTTTTTGAGCAGTGTATATCTGACATTGTATATGTGATGAACAAGGAAAAGAACAAAATGAAAATAAACAAATAAGTTGCATCGTGGGTATGCCACTATATACATCTTATAGCCATTCATTTTAAAGCTGGCCATAATGGTGGACTGGTGGCCGGTGTGAGCCCTTGTGCCGCTTGCTGGGTGATGAAGTCTCCTCGGCATCTGTTTCCCTAGCATAATTTCTTCCATTCCTGTTGTGTTGCTATTTGTCTTTCATTTTAAATGCTTAAAAGGGTATGACATCATAGGCCTGGAAGATATGATTCAGCACCTTAATGGTTTCTTCTCAGGGGTGAATGTCAAGGACTGCATGGATGGAAACTCATTTGTCCTTTAATAAAATAAACAAACGTGCTTAAATCAAATAACACCTCTGGCGTAAACTAGGAGTCCCAAGCCCTGAACGATCCCACTAGTGCCCACTAGAGGGAGATATCGCTCTCAAACCCCAGCTAATAATAATGACAAGCACGGACTCTTTATAAAATACTAACTGTGTAGGCCTGTGCTGTGTAAGCCCGGGCACCGAGAAACTACAGAAATCATCAGAAATAAAATTGAAATGCAGAGCCGGTGGGTTCGTTTTGCAGACGTGCTCACCCCCGCTTGTCTACCAGTGGCTAAGTGAGTTTGTCTCCGACTTGTTAACTTGGGGCCGCTTTGCCAGCTCTTTGAGCTTCACTGCTACAGCCTCGCACACACACTTTCACGTTTATTAGACGTTTATATATGAGAAAAATTTGTTTTTTTTTTTCGCAAAAGGTATTCAAATCACAATAAAGGCAAAATGGAAATCCAAGTCTAACAAAGTCCCAATACAGAACCCAAATCTAGCAACAGGGTCAAAATGCCAAAATATACAAAAGGAATAAACACAGCAAAACACAAATAATCCACCAACTCCAGAGGGCATTACAAATGGACTGCCAGGACCTGTGGGAGAACCCCTGAGGATTTATAGGGTGCAGTTAATGATGGTGATTGGCAGGTGGCAAACCTTGATGAGTAAATAAGAACAGGTATCACATCTTTATAACATAAAAAGGTTTATTCCACAAAAAACGTTCACACGAGACAAGAAGGAGTTGCCAACAATGCAGAAGTTTGAATACAGAAATCCTAAGGGATGGACAAAAAGGGAACGAAACATGTCAAAAATCCAGGAATTCAGAAAAAAGGCACACGTAAATTTATGACTCCTAGGCACGTTCAGGAATTGTGGGAGACCCTCAGATTTTGAGGGTGGAGGGCAGTTCCTGGAGGTGATTGGCAGGTGGCCCCACCTCTTAGAGGGATCTCCCACAAAACAAATGGAACACAACACAGGCATCTTATTTACAAAGATGATGCCAAAAATGAAGAATGATACACTAAATCTAGAGGGGGATATCACCTCATGGCTAATTTAGCCTCACCAGTCCACCTAAGCAGTATGCCATTGGAGCGTGGCAGGAAATCAGCACACCCAGAAGAAACCCCCCCCCACACACACACAGAGAAAACATGCAAACGCCACAGCAGGTGCTCCTGGGACGTAAACTCCAGGCCCCTTTTTACGAGGCACTGCACAAGCAAGCTTCCCTAGTTTAACTCATATATACTGTAATATTTTCTTCAGGTGATTTTATACTTTGAAAGTTACCTTTTTAAGTTTGGTAGCTTTTGACATGTGATCTGCAAAAGGTCGGCAAATTCTGCGGCAACATTTTATAATAAGAAATAATGGCGTGCATGCATTTTAGAAAAGATCAGGCAATGAAACTTAATAAAAAAACAAAACAAATGGTATTCAAGAGCACTGAACGTCAACATCACTTCCATTTCTAACAGATTGTAAACTGCAGAATGAATTGTTACCTTGAATATATACATCTATTGTGAACAACAGCGGGGCACTCTGGCCGCCCCAACCCGACACAGGCAGGTGGAGACACGACTTCCAGCACAGCACACGTTTTATTTACAAATGAGGACGCGCGTTTCCCTCACCTCCTCCAGCAGCACAGTACAATACAATACAATCCAATGCAATACAATACAATACAATACAATACAATTTATACAGTATCTTGTATAGCCCAAAATCACACAAGAAGTGCTACAATGGGCTTTAACGGGCCCTGCCTTTTGACAGCCCCCCAGCCTTGACTGTCTAAGAAGACAAAAAGAAACCCTTGTAGGGAAAAAATGGAAGAAAACTTGGGAAAGGCAGTTCAAAGAGAGACCCCTTACCAGGCAGGTTGGGCGTGCAGTGGGTGTCAAAACAAAAGGGGGCCAATACAATACAATACACAGATCAGAACACAATAATCCTCAATACAAAGTGCCAAGCACCCCAATATGCAGCTCCTTCTTTTCTTTCTCTCCTTTCCACCTCCACTGGCAAGCTTCAATCCTCTTCCTCCCGACTCTGGCTCCCAAATTAGAGTGAGGCGGCTCCTTTTACGCTGCTCCTGGGGGTGTTCCAGGTATCTTTTAAGCCGGATCTGGAATCACTCGCAGGTGTGGTGGACGCCCAATGTGGGGCTCTGCAGCTCCCCCTCTGTGGCCCCAACAGGGCTGTCCCAAACTCCATCTCCCATGAAGCCCTGCGGTTCTTCCGGTATATCAGCCTACCAGCCAGGAAAGGGCCACAGCCATCCATCACACTATTAACAATCAACATGAAGAACCAGGCAGGAGGAAGCTTGTCCACTGTGTCTTTTATTTCTCTTCCGGACGAGGGATGCATTCAATCACAGCAACCTGTAATGGAAGGTTCACAAAGTAAAGACGTAGAGCTCTATTTATAGATAACTGAATTTACAGAACACTGCTGAATTAATGCTTACTCTGATTGGCCCACTGGCTTGCACTCACTCTGATTGGCTAAAAGACATTAGATGTTCCAGCAGAGAGCACCAACCAGCTAATATACCCCAAAATAAAAGTCTCATTTCCACTACATTCTTGGTCCTTACAATACATTTCAATACTTCTTGAGTTCCTGTGTGTTTGAAATGGGTACAAAATAGTCATCTCCTTGAAACATCACCCAGAACCTTCTTGTTCTTTGTTGTTCACTTCACCTTTATCTGGTTCCCTGAAATGTTTGAAAACGTTTCTGACTTTTATTAACCCTTGTGTACAACTTTTGGGATAGCTGCTATATTTCAATGTGGAGAAGCGTACCGAAACACATTATGCACAATAACTAAATTACTGAATATAATCTAATGTAATAAATAAACTAAATTATCTCATTTTTCTTCCGCAGGACTTTCCAAACCTATGTCACTATCACCTTCAGCCACAGGACCCCAGATGTAGTCGATTAACTTGCTCCCCTGAATGCTGAATGGATTCTGTGAGCTTTACCAGTTCACTCATCATGGTAAAATAATCCTGCCGACTACGCCAATCTGTTGACAGGTGTATAATTGCAGGTTGAGTCCCAAAAGTGTTGAGGTGCCAACAGGGTCACCCCTTTTAAATTCAAAATCAGTGCTCGATGGCACAAAATAGAAGCAAAAATAAGTATTCAAGAAAAGGTTTGGCTCAGGAAGCTCCATCTTTTCATCAAGTCCGGGTCCAAATGAGATGCCGACATCAGAAGGCATCTGAGCTTAATAGCCCCTGCAGCTGGAAGGGGCGGGTTATTTGCCCTCAAGGGGCCTCTTCTTGCTGCTGCAGAGGAAGAGGAAAAGGACGAGGCCAGCCCCTCTTCCCCCAACGGGATATTGCATTTTTGTGATGAGTCCAGAAGGTGTTCCTCTGTGGCACATGTGTGAAGGCGACCCTCTCAGTATGTGACTTTACTCCTCCTCATGGTTCTCACACTCATACATCCTTTTTCATTGCATCACCAAAGGCAAACTGACCAATCAAGCCAAAGCCAAACTGACCAATCGGGTTACTCTGAGGAACTGGACACGCAGACTTTTATGTCTTATTATATAGTAGATCACTAGTCTCTTCTGTTTCTTTTTCTGGTTTCTTTGTGGTGGCGGCCTGCGCCACCACCACCTACTCAAAGCATCATGATGCACCAACATTGATGGACTGAAAGCCAGAAGTCTACGTGACCATCATCATCAGGTCCTTCCATGAGAACCCTAAATACAAAGAGGACTGTTTGACTTATGTTAGGTAGATTGCCCAGAGGGGACTGGGCGGTCTCTTGGTCTGGAACCCCTACAGATTTTATTTTTTCCTCCAGCCTTTGGAGTTTTTTTTGTTTTTTTCTGTCCACCCTGGCCATCAGACCTTACTCTTATTCTATGTTAATTAATGTTGACTTATGTTTATTTTTTATTGTGTCTTCTATTTTTCTGTTCATTTTGTAAAGTACTTTGAGCTACATTTTTTTGTATGAATATGTGCTATATAAATAAATGTTGATTGATTGATTGATAGTCATTGCTGAAGAACCATCAGTATTATAATTTGGCAAATCTCTTTCTTCTTCATGCACTTTACATTCCAACAGGTCACAAAAGTTGTCGAGTAGCCACCCTCCATCACTCCCTGCAGTTCAATGGAGACAGACACATAAACTCAATGTTGAAGGCATGTATCTCACAAATAATATAAAGGGGTCTGGCAGTAGGAACATTTCTTTGAAAAACAAAGAACAAATGTTTTTTCATACATCATGGTTAATTCTGGGACCCCTGTAGCTCAGGTTGTCTGTGACCCTGACACCCTACCTACATCAGCTACTAGTTTACTAAAAATGATAGCCAAACCAAATGGTTCTCTCTCATGTGTGCACACTTCTAATGGTCCTCCCATTGTTTGGAAACTGAAGAGCACATGACGTTCCCAGAATGCGTTTTCCACACAGCAGCACACGGGCGATCGGATTACCATTGGGAATACGACGGCGAAATGCATCAGGCTTCATTCACCATGGCAACATTAGCGGGCCCCTCAAAGCTTGTGTCAGTTGATTGACAGAAGGATTGAGATCAAGGCACAAGGTCAAGGATCTCGTTGCTGAAAGGGTCAGGGGGTGAAGGCCATGGTGTTGATAGAGGGCATCAAATAAAGAAGAGCAAGAAAGAATGTTAAATGATCACAATGTGAAGATCCCGTCAGGAAACCGCTGCTCTCCCTGTTTCCAGAAATGCAGAGCACGCACCTCTGCTGTAACCTCACGCCCTACCATTAACTCCTCATCCTGCTCGGTAATGTAGAAGGCTCTCCTGTTTACAGTATGAGGCACGAACCTGTTCTGCCAAAGAGGAAAAGACGAGGGAAAAACAAAAAAAAAGGTCCTCCTGTAAATGCCAGGATGTTGGGGCCGCCAGGGGGAACAGCAGAGTCCCATCGTGGACAAGCAGACCTGATTTTTTTAAATCTTACATAGGGCTGACGAAAAAGATCAGGATAGGATCATCGTCTAAACCAGCGTTTCTCAACCTTTAAGTATTTGCAACCCGAGTTTTCATAACAGTTTTAATCGCACCCCCCTAACGTTTTTTTGAAAGGAGCCCACTAATAGCAATTTGTTCTTTTTTTATTAATGATATATCATAGATGCATATTTTATTATACTTAACTTTTATCGACATTTATCTAACTCTGTATTTATTTTTCTAGTATCAAAATGTAGTTTAAGTTAATTTGTTTTGGTTTCAATAGATGTATTTTTCATATTTTCGATTCTTGTTTTCTTTTTTCACATCTTCGCCTTTTTGTTACTTGCACCCCTAGGCGCCGTCCCACAGTTTGAGAACCACTGACCTAAACAAAACAAAAGTCAAAGCCAAGACTTGGACGATGTATGGGAGAAACTTAAGCCTTTCCACTGACAGATTTCAAATAACAGACCTCACTTCCCAGGTGCCCTATCAAACAGCAGCCTTTACAGGAGCACTCATTCTCTCTTTTTAATACAATTATTGATATTCTTAATGCAATTAATGGTATTATTGCTGAATACATACATCTGGAGCCAACCATGACTGAATTTTACTTCAAAAGTGGGTGAAGACAATTAGGCGGCTCACCGAGTGACACATCTCTAAACCAATCCATTACCTCGTGAAGGCGGGGCTCAGAGCAGGGGCGGAGATTTTGTAACGGCCGACCCCGTTCCCAGCCAGCAGCTACACCTCCAAGACCTGTGGCCTGGATAATTTACTGAGGTTGAATCTAAATATCAAGCCGTACCTCTAACAAATAAACTTTTTCCCCACAATCGACGGTGTAAATACAAGCACAACAGAAAAGCAGATATGTAAAATTAAACTGATTAATTGTATTAAATGAAACAACAACAAGAAATATGCAAAATAAATAGAATATCTATCTATCTATCTCTATCTATCTCTATATAGCTTTATATATCTTTCTCTATACAGTATATCTATATCTATATCTATATCTATATCTATATCTATATCTATATCTATATCTATATATATGTAACCCTCCACCACAGCAACAACATGACACCACCATGTATAAATACAACAAAACCGACCATGCCCCTGTAACATATAACAAACAACGAATAACAACAATGAATGATAAACGGAATGAATGATCGTGAATTATAATCCGGTTATAAAAACTGTCCTGCAGATGGATGACTGTATGAGAGATAAGAGAGTTGTTTGAATTTCCCAGCAAATGGAGGAACCTTACCGTGATTCCTCGGCACGTGGTGGATGATGATCCGACCCCAGGGTCTCTACAGATGAGGGATGGAAGACAGTTCAGCGGAATGAAAAACAAACTAGGGTAAAAGCGCGATGTGAAAAAAGAGCAGGTAAGTTGCTTCGTGGTTCTGAAAAAATGGTCTCATTCTTTCTCCTCTCCTCTCCCCTCCTTGTTTCCTCCTGATTACTTAAATAGTATGCTGGATGTAATTGAATGATAGTTAACAGGTGTTTTCCAGGTTTGGGGCTGCGGTTTCCTTCCATCATCCATCCCCCTTTGTTTTTACGGGGACGACATTTACTGATGCACACAAACAGCAAACGGGACGATGGAAACAAGACGCACTCAGTACTAACATTTGACCCTATTACTATGTAGCCCCGCTACAATTTTACAATTTACAACTACAAAGAGCAGCAGTGCTCTCCTTAACCTGGTCTAGAATGATGATGTGACCAGTAGGGGGCGTTATAGCACCCCAAACCCACAACACAACCACCACGCCACAAGTCCTGGGTTCAAATGAAAGATTTATTTGTACAAATACCTTACAAAAGGCTCCTTTGTAATCACAGCACAATTCTTTTCTCTTTCTCTCTCTCTCTCCTCTTCTCTCTCCCAGGTGAGCTTTGTCAATCCTGCACACCCAACTCCAATGTGCCTGGATGAGGTAGAGTGGCTTTATTTTATCTTAGACCCGGGAGTACTTCTGGTTCTAGGGCATAGCTGCTTGGAAGCGCTTCCAGGTCAATCAGAAGCCCCACAAAGTAAGAATCACATATTCCTGCAGCACCACCCTGAAGGCAAGACAACCAGGTTTGGACTACAGTTGCCAGCATGCCATGCAGGTGCCCGCACAGTTAGTATCGCCCAGGGAGGCTGCCACCTAGTATGCTGGTGGAGCATGCAAGCCCTGCCAGGCTGTCTCCCTCTTTCTTTCCATCCTACTAGCCTCCCAGCCAGGTAAGGGTCTTTGGTCCATCCCTGCCAGGAAGCCAACATGCCCACCTGTATATTGGCATCCTTCATCAGTCTTCTGGCAAAGATAGGGAACATCTTGCCCTTCTTTGTGACCACTAACTGCCATGGCTTCCCAACCAGGTCGAGCGGCTACTGTTATCTTAGCCCCAGGAGTACTTCTGGTTCTAGGGCATAGCTGCTTGGAAGCACTTCCAGGTAAATCAGAAGAACCACAAAGTAAGAATCAGGTATCCCTGTAGCACCACCCTGGAGGCAAGACGACCAGGTTTGGACTACAGCTCCCAGCATGCCATGCAGGTGTCCACACAGGTAGCGACTCCCAGGGAGGCTGACACCTAGTATGCTGGTGGATTATGCAAGCCCTGCTAGGCTGTCTCCCTCTTTCTTTCCATCCTACTAGCCTCCCAGCCAGGTAAGGGTCTTTGGTCTATCCCTGCCAGGAAGCCAACATTACACTTCTGTTCCCTTGTACTACTGAGCTCCTGAATGGGTAACAGCAGTTTTAATTTTTCATTTCCTTTCAACGTCAAGTCTTTTATTCAGTTTTCTTTTACTCTCTCCATGAACCCCAACAGTTTACTTTAGTGCGCAGACTGGAGGAATTGGGGACGGGCGTTTTAGTTGTGGGGGTAGCCATTGCTGCACCTGATTTCTTCACTATTCACTGCCATTTTTTCTTTTTTCAACAGGTTGTCCCCAGACATGTATTCTCATTTGAAGAATCGTATCTGGCCCTGACGAGACTAATTAATTAGTAATGTTCATTCACATTGGCCTCTGGCTTGTTGCTATACATTTTTGAATAAAATTTTAAATTAAACTGCAGAAGTGCTCATGTCAACACACATCCGCACACCAGCTCACCTCTTAGACAAGCAGCAAACTTAAGAAAGGTCACACAGTGAGCATAAAAGATCTGACGACTGACTGCATCTATAACATCTGAAGAGATAAGAGACCCTGACGAATGTAAAATGAGAACTGGTTAACATTCCTGTACTCACTTGGTAGGACTGTGATCACCACGGCCTATCGGAAAAGGTGCTCATCTAAAATGAAAGAGTTACAGTACAAGCTCGTCTGGAGATAGAAGAGGCGAAGATCTGGAGTGAGGATCAAAGTGAGGTGGGAAGGACTCAGACCAGGCCTGACTTCAGATAATGACAAATGTTTCATTGCTTTCATATACATTGTTTGAACTGCTTTATCTCATAGCGCGTTATGGCAAGTTCCAATACTGTCATATTTGGGTACTGCAGAGAACCGGCTAACACTTCTGATTTCAGACGCTATTTTAATGCTAGACGGGTCTCATCAGACTAAATGGAAAAGGCAAAGGAGAGAATGAAGACAAAACTGAGTGCCATATGAACAACACTGCACATCCTCTCTCTGAGACACACCGTCACACTGAGGACTCTCAGACAACAAATCAGTCAGCAGAAGTGTGTGAAGAAAAGCTAAGGGGGAAACTTTATACCAACAGCAATTCACCTGCATAGCACCTCACTGGGAATGGCACTGCCAAGGCAGAAGTATTCTTTCTTTTTAAAAATTTTCTTCCTTTTTATTCAATCTGGTGTGTGTTGAGACCATAGTATGTGGTATATGTGGTATTCAATGGAAATAATTAGATTACAAAAATATAAATTTAAATTGTTATATAGTGCATTTCTATCTATCTATCTATCTATCTATCTATCTATCTATCTATCTATCTATCTATCTATCTATCTATCTATCTATCTATCTATCTATCTATCTATCTATCTATCTATCTATCTATCTATCTATCTATCTATCTATCTATCGTAGAGACCAGCCTCGGACAGGCAGATACCGATGGTTTAAAACACCACACACATTTATTCTCCATATTTACAGTCCCGCACACAACCCAGTGCCCCTGCACCACACACCCTCAAGTCCAGGCTTTTCAGAAGTCCTTTCTTTACCGCCTCCACTCCTCTCCTCCGAGCTTCATCCTCTTCCACCTGACTCCAGCTGACGAATGGAGGGAGAAGGTACCTTTTATGTCCACCCGGACATGCTCCAGGTGGCAGTTCATAGCCTGAGCACCCAGAAGCACTCCAGGTGTCCCCAGTAATCATTCTGCCAACACCTACGGGCGTGGCGGAAGTGCAGGACATCTTCAGGGCACCCCCTGGCGGTGGCCACAGGCCCCTATAGGGTTGAGCTTCCATGCTCAATTCCTATGGCCCCCAGACAAACCAGGACGGCTGCCCTCTCGTGGTCCGGGGAAGGCATAGTCCCTCTCCCGGTCCTTCTCGGCATCCCGGTGCCTGTCATATCTATCTATCTATTGTAAAAGATGCAACAATAAACAGCATAAAGGTTTGGCGTTTCCGGCCCCGTATATTGCAGAACAATCCACAATTCAAAAGAAACCAGGTCAAAATATAAACATAAAACAGGTTCATATGCGCGACGCCATACAAGACGTCGGCGGCCATTTTATAAGGGAGGAGCCGGAAATGGAGGAATGCTGGGAAGGAACCGTGAGGGAGGATAGGACTGATGACGTCAAGAAAGATGGCAGAGGAAGGGCGGAAGTAGCGTACTGCGGGAATGAGGCTTATGGTGGCGGAGCATCTTTTTTCCTGGAAGAAAGCAAAGGAGAAAGGTTAGTACCCCTCCACTCCCTGCCGGCGAACGTCTTCCGAAGCGTGTTAAGGTCCATCCGCGGTTTCTTATTCGCGCGTGCGTGACACGATCTATCTATCTATCTATCTATCTATCTATCTATCTATCTATCTATCTATCTATCTATCTATCTGTCTGTCTTTCTTATCCTGCCAACTATAATAAAATGAATATCTGTCTATCTAACTAACCACTGAGCCACCATATTCTCATTGGTTTTATATTGACATTGTAGTATTCATTGGAATAATTACATTAACAAAATCCAAATGTAAATTGTTATATAGTGCCTTTCTATCTATCTATCTATCTATCTATCTATCTATCTATCTATCTATCCTTATCCTTAACTGTCTATCATCTAATCTTTTTTCTATTTATCTATTATATAGTGCCTTTCCTATCTATCTATCTATCTATCTATCTATCTATCTATCTATCTATCTATCTATCTATCTATCTATCTATCTATCTATCTATCTATTATATTAGGACAGTTATAGGTTAAGGATCCTTCAGTCCCAGAGCCATCATTCTGCCCTAAATAATAAGGACTCACTGCTCAAAGTGCTCCATGCAGGGTTGACCCAGGATTCAAAGCCATGACTTTCTTACAGCGAGGCAGTACTGTTACCACTGCACCACCAGCCATCTTTTCAATAAAGGACAGACTTCTCTTATAGTGAGAGAAGGGTTATGGCTGGAATGAACCCTGTCTTGCTGTCTAAAGTGCATCACCATGACAGGGACAAAGCAGGCTAGGACAGAAGGGACAATTGGAGAAATGCTTCTGGATTCATCGGTGACTCTTAAGTGAGTACACGTTAGTTCTGGTGTATGCGTGTTGTGTCTTCACCTTGCATGTGTTACTGCTGCCGTAGTCGGTGCCTCTCCACCACCGTGACCTGGAGAAGTAAGCAAGTAAGGAGGACGGATGGATGGACATATTGACATGAGCCAAGTGCAATATGAAATTAAATTCAGGCACTGAAGCGTGGATTTCCAGATGTTACACCATCACAGTCTGCTAATAAAACAGCTGTTGGCAAGATCATTTACTGTAAACTCCATTGAAAATATAAAATCGAGTGCATTTGTTTATGTCTGCAAAAACGTGCTTCCAACAAGAGAGAGAAAGTCACCAGCGCTTTGAGGCAATTCACGTGAAATAAATGTAAAGTGAAGGCCACCTGTACCTGCTATGGCCTTCATTAAAACTTTACTTTTACGTTCTGAAATGTTCATGCATTATGATGAAAAACATTGTTCAGTGACTTTGGAAATTATTCAGACCCTTTCACTTTTTAAACATTTGTTGGGGGCTTCTGATAAAATCACTTCAAATGATTTCTATGTCCTTATCAAGCTGAACTCAATTTCCGAGAATGACAAAGCAAAAGCAGAATTTTTAGATATTTATTAAAAACTAGCTGTGTAAGCCATGCTTTAAAAAGCCCAGGCTCCTAGAAACTATTGAAATCGTCAGAAAAAAAAATTGAAATGCAGAGTCGCCCCTCTTGTCTTTTAAGTTTCAAGGTTCTCTCTCGTTTGTCTTGCACTTTGGCGAAGGAGTCGCTTTCTTTCAGCTTCATGCTGTAGCCTTGTACTTCTTTCTTCTTCCGACTCGTTAACTTGGGGCTGCCTTGCCGGCTCTTTGAGCTTCATTTATTAGCCTCGCACTTCCGGGCCGGACAGACACACACACACACACTTCCACATGTAGACGTTTATATAAGAGATTTAAAAAAAACTGCAAAGCAAGTATTCAGAACTTTTGCTCTGTATTTAGTTAACGCCTCTTTGAAGTCTTCTTGGGTTTGACGCTGTTACGCATGAGCGTCTGATGGACACCTCAAAGACTCACCTTAGGTATGTGATACCCTGCCGGGGCGAGAGGGGGCGCTGCCACTAACAGGCTCATCTCTTTTTTCTAATTCATCCTAAAGAAGTCTCTCCCTGAGGGTAACTGGCCACACCCCTTCTAGTATAAAAGGGAGACGCCCCCAAACGTCGCCATCTCATTTGGACCTGAAACTCTGAGAAGGACAGAGCTCCCTCTTAATTTTTGCAGCCATTGAGGCCATTTACGCTTATTTCAGTGCCATCGAGTGCCTGTTTACTTTGTGTGCTACCAGAGTAAAGTTTTTTTGGGGATGGGCTACCTGGTTGGGACACCAGCACTTCGCAAAAGGCTAAGAATATATCTTAAACCACTCCACACATCTGGATTTGGGGATTTTGTGCCCTTCTTCTCTGCAGATGCTCTCAAGCTCTGTCAGGTTGGTTGGAGACCAGCGGTGGGCAGCTATTGTCAGCTCTCCCCAGAGATGTTCAATTGGGTTCAAGTCTGGGCTCTGGTTGGGGGCCCTCAATGACGTTCACAGTGTTGTCCCTATGTCATCCCTGTGCTGTCTGTCGTTGCTTTGTGTCCTGTTGGAAGGTGAACCGTCAGCCCAGCCTGAGGTTTGTTTCCATTATGGATATCTCTGAACTCATCTCCACTCAGCTTTCCATCAACCTTGCCTAATCTCCCAGTCTCTGCCTCACAAAATCAACCCAGAGCATGATGAGTACACCACCATGTTTCACCGTTGGAATAGTATTGCGCAGGTGATGAAGGTTACCTCCAGACGTGATGTTTACAACTGAGGACAAACACTTCAATCTCGGTTTCATCAGACCAGAGACTCCTGTTTGCTGTAGTGTGAGAGTCTGGTAGGTGCTTCTTTCTTAGACTTCAAGCAACTTTTCATGTATCATCTGGCCATACTGCCATAAATTCCAGAGTAGTGGAGTGTGGTAATGGCAGTTGTCCTTCTGGAACTTTCTCACATCTACACACATGTTCTCTGGAGCAAAACCAGGTGGACAATTGGGCTGCTGGTCACCTCTCTTACCATGATTGCACTGTTTGTCCTGAAGACCAGCTTTAAGAAGAGCTGCGGTTGGTTCAGGCACCTTCCGTCTAAGAATTACGGAGGCCACTGTGCTCTTGAGATCCTTCAGTGCTGCAGAAATATTTTTGTAGCCTTATCCAGATGTGTGATTCAACACAGTCCTGTCTCTAAGGTTCTGCATGCAGCTTCTTTGAGCTCGTGGATTGGTGTTTTCTCAACCGTGGGACCTTCTGCAGACAGGTGTGTGTCTTTCCTAATCACGTCCAATCAACTGAGTTGACGACAGTTGGAGTCCAAACACCAGAATATGGAAGGACCAACTTGTGGTGAGTCAGTATGGTGGACCAACCTGCACAATGAAGACAAAAGAACACAACAATCAGCTCCATGAAAAGGCAATTGAAAAGCACAAGTCGGCTAAGAGAAGGTTCTGTGATCTGATGCTTTGGAGCTTTTTGGCCATCAGGCTAAATGCCATTTTTGAACACAACATATTATCAAACACACCATCTACACTGTTTAACAGCAACAGGACATGGGAATACTTCTCTACTATCAGTGTCAAAAAGTCCATTGTGTTTCAAGGTTGTGTCCTGGCGTGTCGAGACCCCAATCCAAGTGAGAATGTGTGACTGGACTTGACCAAGGCTGGTGGTGGCAGCATCAGGATGTGGGGAAGCTGTTCTACAGCAGGTTTCCTTGAAGACTTATGGGAGATAAAACGATGAAGCAAAATAAGGGGAAATGCTGGAGGAACCCGTCTGCAAGAACCTGCACCTCAGGACAAGATTTGTATTCCAGCAGGACAACGAGCCCAAGAATAAAGCTAAAGCTCCACAAGAATGGCTTCAAAACAACAATGTGAGGGTCCTGGCGTGGCCGAGTTAGAGTTGAGACCCCAAACCAAGTGAGAATTTGTGACTGGACTTGACCAAGGCTGTTCACTCAGGATCGTCATGACACCTGACAGACTGTTGATCAGTGTCAAAAAAGCCAAATTAAATTTCTTAGTGTTTCAAGGTTGTAGAACAATAAAATGTGAGATCTACCAAGGGGGTGAATACTTTATATAAGGGCTGTATGTGCTTCAACCTACATGCCTGGAGAGAAAACAATGGAAGAAGAAGAAGAAGACATTACATTTATATAGCGCTTTCCTCCCTTCTCAAAGTGCTACTCAGACTTCAGGGGGTGCGACAAAGAGGGGGCCTCCGTCCCACTGTGAACACCATCCACACTGTTTAACATGGTGGTGGCAACATCATGATGTTGGGAAGCTTCTCTACAGCAGGCCCTGGAAGATTTATAAAAGTTACATGATTGAATGTCGGAGGAACCTGCAAGTAATCTGCACCTTGGGAGAAGATTTGTTTGCTTTTCCAGCAAGACCACAAGTCCAAAGAAAAAAGTCAAAGCTAAACAAGAATGGCTTCAAAACAACAATGTGAGGGTCCTGGAGTGGCCGACTCAGAGTCGAGACCCCAATCCAAGTGAGAATTTGTGACCTGACTTGACTTAGGCTGCTCACTCGGGATCTCCATGACACCTGACAGAGGTTGTGTAGCTTAACAAAGAAGAAGGGGATCATGGCAGAGCAGAGAGAAAGAGAGAGTCCTGAGCACACAGACTCCTGGCTGTCATGGCTGCTGTCTACCAGATACTGACATGAAGGGGGTGATCAGTTCTTTTGGGTTTTACATTTGTAATGAATTCAGCCCAACATTGCAGAGATCTTCTTTCACTTTGACATTTCTGTTGATCGGTGTCAAAAAAAGACAAATTAAGTCCATTGTGTTTCAAGGTAGGAGAACAATGAAATGAGTGAACTTCCAAGGGGGTGAATACTTTTTATAAAAGTTGCATGTGCTTCAATCTAAAGGCCTGGAGTCAAACACTGAAAGAAGAAGAAGACATTGTGTTTATGTGGCGCTTTTCTCACTTCTCAAAGTGCTACTCAGACTTCAAGGGGTGCGACAAAGAGGGGGCTCCATCCCACTGTGGACACCATCCACACTGTTTAACATGGTGGTGACAGCAAGCCCTAGAAGATTTATGAGATTTAAAAGGATGAACCAAAATAGGGGGAAATGCTGGAGGAACTGCCTGCAAGGACCCTGCAGTTTGGGAGAAAATTTTGTGTTCCTGCAAGACAACAAGCCCAAGGATAAAGTTAAAGCTCCACAATAATGGCTTGAAAACAACAATGTGAGGGTCCTGGCATGGCTGAGTCAGAAAATTTGTGGCTGGACTTGACCAAGGCTGTTCACTCAGGATCTCCATGACACCTGACAGAGCTTGAGTAGCTTAACTCTTTCAGGGCTAATTATTTTTTCATTTTTCTCCCGGGTCTGAATATTGTTCTCCAAAACTAACTAACATTAAACATTAGCTTTCTAAGATCATCTGTAACACGGCTTACATACTTACTACATATCTGTTTGTCTAACCATTTATATTCTGAAACAACAACAACAACATTTATTTATATAGCACATTTTCATACAAACAGTAGCTCAAAGTGCTTTACATATTAAAGAATAGATAAATGAAAGACATAATTATAAAAAATAAATCAACATTAACATCGAGTAAGAGTAAGGTTCAATGGCCAGGGGACAGAAAAACAAAAACTCCAGGCGGCTGGAGAAAAAATAAAATCTGTAGGGATTCCAGACCATGAGACCACCCAGTCCCCTCTGGGCATTCTACCTAACATAAATGAAACAGTCCTCTTTGGATTTAGGGTTCTCACGGAAGGGCTTGATGATGATGATGGTCACGTAGACTTCTGCCTTTTAATCCGTCCATCATTGTTGGAGCATCATGAAGCTTTGAGTAGGTGGTGGTGGCGCAGGCCACCACCACAAAGAAACCGGAAAAAGAAACAGAAAAGAGAGTAGGGGTCAGTACCGATTTTAGAGCCACCATGAATAGTTGTTATGATGAATTGAACATACAGAGTATCAGGATTAAGTTAAATTACGATTAAAATGAAGTTATAAAAGGCCATGTTAAAGTAATGTGTTTTCAGCAGTGTTTTAAAGTGCTCTACTGTATCAGCCTGGCGAATTCCTATTGGCAGGCTATTCCAGATTTTAGGTGCATAACAGCAGAAGGCCGCCCCTCACCACTTCTTTTAAGTTTTGTTCTTGGAATTCTAAGGAGACACTCATTTGAGGATCTGAGGTTACGATTTGGAATATAAGGTGTCAGACATTCCATATATAAGATGGGGCGAGATTATTTAAGGCTTTATAAACCATAAGCAGAATTTTAAAGTCAATTCTGAATGACACAGGTAACCAGTGTAGTGACGCTAAGACTGGTGTGATGTGTTCTGATTTTCTTTTCCTAGTTAGGATTCTAGCAGCTGCATTCTGCACTAGTTGCAAACGATTTATATCTTTTTTGGGTAGTCCAGAGAGGAGTGCGTTACAGTAATCTAGTCGACTGAAAACAAACGCGTGAACTAATTTCTCAGCATCTTTCAGTGATATAAGAGGTCTAACTTTACTTATGTTTCTTAAGTGAAAAAATGCTGTCCTAATGATCTGATTAATATGCGATTTAAAATTCAGATTACAGTCAACAATCACCCTAAGCTTTTTACCTCCGTCTTGACTTTTAATCCTAATGTATCCAGTTTATTTCTAATAGCCTCATTGTATCCATTATTGCTGATCACTAAAATTTCAGTTTTCTCTTTATTTAACTTGAGAAAATTACTATTCATCCATTCTGAGATACCAGTCAGACATTGTGTTAGTGAATCAATAGAATCGGGGTCATCAGGTGCTATTGATAAGTACAGCTGTGTGTCATCAGCATAGCTGTGGTAGCTCACGTTGTGCCCTGAGATAATCTGACCTAACGGAAGCATGTAGATTGAGAATAACAGCGGACCCAGGATAGAGCCTTGTGGAACACCATATTGGATATCATGTGTCTTGAGTTGTAATTCCACAACTAACAAAATATTTTCTCCCTGTCAGGTAGGATTCAAACCAATTTAAGACACTGCCAGAGAGGCCCACCCATTGACTAAGGTGATTTCTAAGAATGTTGTGATCAATGGTGTCAAATGCAGCACTCAGATCTAAGAGGATGAGAACAGATAAATGGCCTCTGTCTGCATTTACCCGCAAGTCATTTACTACTTTAACAAGTGCAGTTTCTGTGCTGTGATTTGTTCTAAAACCTGACTGAAATTTATCAAGAATAGCAGGTTTATTTAGGTGGTCATTTAACTGCATAATGACTGCCTTCTCTAGAACTTTACTTAAGAAGGGCAGGTTAGAGATGGGTCTAAAATTTTCAAGAGCCGAGGGTCAAGATTATGTTTCTTAAGTAGGGGTTTAACTACAGCAGTCTTAAGACAGTCTGGGAAGACCCCAGTATCTAGTGACGAATTTACTATGTCAAGAACATTATCAATTAGCACGCCTGATACTTCTTTGAAAAACCTTGTTGGTTTTCTTCCCAGAAAAGAAACAGCTACCTGCCTTTCGTTTTTGATTTCCAGATCACTTGCGTCAAAATCGGAGTTTGATAAGTCCGTCTGACATAGCAATAATATGCATAAAGCAAAAAAAAATTAATAATGCCCAAAGAGTATTTTGCTTTGCACAATCGCTTTGCTTTTTTGTTCGACATCAATGCCATTCTAGATGTTGTTCACTCTACGCTCCTCATACACACACACACACACACACAGGGATTCGATGTCAAGTCAATGAGTCTAACAGTCCTCCTAGCAAAGGTGGTCTACCGTAACGTGATGGCGAGTTTTGTGGACGTCTACACCTGATTATTACCCTCTACCCCTGGATGTTAACTAAAGTCAACATCCAACCTCGAGCCCTGCTGTTGACAAAAGTTGACATTAGCCCTAAAAGAGTTAACAAAGAAGAAGGGGATGTGAGTGTCCTGGTGTGGGCAAATCAGTCCTGATTTTGGTCTAACGGAGAATTTGTGGCCGGACTGTTCACTCAGGATCTCCATGACATATCACAGAGCTGAACAGTTTGGTAAAGAAGAACAGCAGAGCTGATCGAGAGAGACCTGAACACAAGGAGTCAAGGTCGTCGTGGCTGACAAAGGTGCATCTACTAAATATTGACCTGAAAGGTGGGAATACTTATGAGATTAATTGTTTAGAAATAATTGAGACCACTTTGCAGAGATCTGTTTTGAAATTAAAAAGTCTTTTTCTGTTGATCAGTGTCTCAAAAAAGCCAAATTAAACCCACTGTGAGTTAATGTGGTAGAACAAGAAAATGTGAGAACGTCCAAGGGGGTGACACTGTATTCGTACGCACCTGTGAACGTGTCAAGGCACTCATCAAAGAGCGCCATAAACAAGTAAGCTCAATCTGAATCTTTAGTGTGTGGAGGAAAACCCACACGGATGCAAGGGGGGGGGGGCTCTTCAACCAGACATTGTCAGGGCTGCACTACTAAACGCTGTAGCGCCGTGCTGCCCAAGACCAATCCAGCGTGTGACCAGCTCCCCATCGCCCACACTACTCGACACAGACCCCTGCTTTACTATTTAGGCTGGTAGTCCTGCCCTCATCTCTGTCATGTCTTGAGCTTGTTTGGAGTGAGACGACTCCCATGGCACACATCCTGGCTTTAGGCATTGAGAGATGTAAGCTTATGCTTCGGTAAAGGGAAGGAGCCACAAAGGGCTCTGAATCGAACATCCTTAATAATGCATTCTTGGAGTCCCTCGACTGCATGTCAAGAAATGAATAATATCTTTTGAAGTTTTGTCAGCTCCCTTGTGGTGCCTCTGGACTACGGCACAGGGAACGGGGCTTCGGCATCTCTGACATGGCTGATCCTTGTGAGGATTTTTTTCCTCCCTGCCTAAGCAGATTTTGACTGGAGTAGAAACTCGCTGCGTGAGGACAGCGACCTGGCAAGCGGGCACAGCCCGAGTAGCCAAAACTCCTGACAGACAGGTCACACATCTGCCAACGCACCTGCCATTTCTTTCACAGATTTAAAAGCCTTTATTATGGTGGTGGTGGGGGGCATCAGGAAATGAAAAGCTTGCCAAGCCCATTTACTCACTTGACGGTCACGACGGCCATATGATTCAAACTGAAATGCCACCCTATCTGCCAATACATATTTTTTTAAGCCATTGCCATTTTTGCAATTGTCAGTAATTAACAGGCAGGGATTACGAACGGATGTTAGCTTCACTTTAGTCTCTGCCACCTCGGGTACCTCTCTGCGGTATAAAGTAGGGTGTGGGTGTGCAAAGATGAAAGATGCAAATGTACGTTCTGGAAAGGAAAGGCTAGAGGGCGCTAAAGAGGAGGAAGGAGGAGGAGGAGGAGGCGTCCATAAAGGTGAAGTGCACAACCCTGGCTGGACCAAGGTGGCAGGTCGTCTGATCTTTAGGGCTGCTTCACATATCCTTCCTCTTCTTACACCTCTTACCCCAGACACAACTGGTGAGGTGACCGCTCCGTTCTGAAGAAATAGCCTTTATGCTTTTTAAATGACACTACAGTACAAACCGCTTTACTCTTTACTACTTTCTTACTTTGGTGTTTCGATTCTTTTGATTCATTTGAATCATTTGCAGTCTGGTGTATGTAGTAAGTCTGATGGTGGGGGGGAGGGGGTGGCGGTGGCTATCCTCCAATCACATCATAAATACACAACTTAACCCTTAAACCGCCACATACTTGTTGTTGGGTTAATGCACCCCCTGGACGCCAAATACATTTTTGCTGCACTTCTTAAGGAAATGTCACAATTCACCAATAAAATGTGAAATTTTAATGGAACCCATCATTTTTTTTCATGCAAATACTGCAACACTGATCATGTTACACACTGCTAATGAACTGTAAAAACAATGAAAATAAACTACTGCAACAACCTATTATTGTATGTCCGAGGTGCAACTGACGCCATTGACAGGGCCGGATTAAGGTGGGTGCTATTGATGCCGCAGCATTAGGCCCATTCCTGAAATAGGCCCAAGATGAAAACAGACGAGAATTTTCCGGAAGCTGAACAGTTTTCCTTTGCTATATTAACCTCAAAATAATTCTTAGAATGAAACGTGGAGTCCGACTTTCGGACGCCTAGACACAACGTTGCTTATTCTACGGTTACTATTGTTCTTTGCGCTGTGACGTAACTGTAACATTGTTGTGTTTATTGTTAACCAAAGATTTCAAGTTAATGCTATCAATTTTACGTTAAACATTTTACTTAGTAATTTAGCTGCGTTTTTTTTTGCAATAACTTAGGGATTCTTGCCACTTTATTATTGTTTATATAAATTTTTCACCTTACAGTAAAAATCGATGGCTATTTAAATGGTTATCTGTAAAGGTAAAACTAAAAGTCAGCCCGTGGGCCCGGCACGGATGTTTAGAATTTTTAAAATGCTTGACAGGATTCTTGTCTGTTATGAAATTTAAATCAAGAGCCTGAACTGAGTCACTTTGACCCAATGTCTCTACAAATTCAATTTTTCTTTCTCTGTTTCGTAAGAGAATTGCTAAATTTTGTGTATTTCATTGTTAGGTTTTCTGCATTAAGTGCACTTTTCTGACAATTGCTATTGAATGTTGATGTCACATAGTTTGATGTTAATCTCGAGTTGTTACGATACTACGTCGTTATTATTATTCATGTTCAATAAAGGCCGGCTGGTTGCGTCGCAAGCAATTAAGGCTCCTTAGTCGGACTGACTGCGCACGTATGGTGAGTGTCGAATGCACGTGCGCCAATGGCGAGAGAAAATAGGCCTCTCTTGTGCTGCAGCGTCAGGCCCAATTTCGTCTTAATCCGGCCCTGGCCATTGATGAAATTCAGTAAATCAACTGCACTTGAACTGGCTGCACGCAGGCACACGGAGGCCAACACTGATGCTGTCAGGCTCGTCTAGTGCAGCGGCTGAATCCCAGGGACAGTGACGCTGATTCGCTAGGGGGTGCCAGTGATCATGAGCTGGCTGCTCAACAAATTTACGGCACGGACTGATCAGCGTTGCACTGGGGATCGACTAGAGCCGGTTGTGGCGTTCAACAAATGTATGTCGCTGAATATACTCGGCTCCGGTGTGCTGACAAATTGCATTGGAATCTGACTAATTAAGGGTTAATTCATAATTTATGTCGATACAGCTGAACATCGACTTACGACCAATGCGATTTACGACTGCTACCCTGTCTCACGTCTGGCAGTCTGAGTGTAGCTAAGCTGGGCATACAACATTTTTCACCACGCCGGCTCTCTCTAGTTGGCGTTGCTGTATGCAACTCATCCATCTCAATCTCGGTTTATTACCTGCAGCCGTTTCAACTGTATTCAGCGGTTTCAACTACATTCAGTTTGCTGGCGATAATAAATTATAACACTAACAATCAACAGTAAACAATAAACTCAAATAATAAATACACCAATGTCCTGTCACACATGCGCGTCTGAGGATATCCTTGCTGGCTCGTTCGAGGTAGATGTCGCTAACTGCGTCGTCTCCTTTTTCCCCGCAGCTCCAAGAAACATCCCAATGAGGGAAACTAGCCCCGCCTCTTCTGGTTCTCCTGTTATTAAAAAGCCTCCACTGCGTCGTCTTCTGAGACCGGTTCCTGATGAAAGAGAGCTCTACGGGAAACCGAATTTGTTGCAATGGCTAAAGCTGGAAGCTTAATTTTTTTTTTCTGTTTTGTACCCTGTGGGGTTATTCTAGCTATTGCCAGAAGGCCCCTTGTTTAAGGTGATAGAAGAAAAACAGGGAATTAAATGGGACTACCCTGCTGGTGTCCCAAATGTTCTTTGTTTGTTCCGGTTCTGTTTAGATCTGTGCTCGACCAGCTCACACTCCACAGCAGTCCAATGTACAGTAACAGGAGCAGTTGATGATGGATGCGTGAATGAAAAACCCTGTGAACAGCCTTCTGTAAGCGATGTGAAGTTTTGTCCTACCAGGATCCTGATGTATTGCGGGATATGAGATGATTGGAAGTGCTCCCTCAGCTGAAGACCAATTCAATCAGTTCAAACTTACACAGCCAGGCGGGCACAGGACAGCACAAACATCCAGGCCAAAAACTGTAATCCAAGGTGGTCAATCCAATTGTGAGCATGAGGTGTATTCACAAACAGACAGATGATCGAGATCATAACGGTGTCTTTAAATTAACGCGCACACGTGCCGGTCCCGGGACATAACAGCGGTTCAAAAGCGTTACAGTAATGTGTGCATGCCCATCTTGCCATGCATCTCGACACCCTATACATCAAATGAAACTTCAAAGTCTCGTCTTTCCGATGATATAAACCATTTTGACACACAACAACCACAGCACTGACACTAAAGCCTTTTTTTACAGAGAAGTACATACTTTTAAGAGTTGACTGTGCCTACCTTTGAAGACCCCCTGCAAGTCAAACATCAATATTTCCGAGCAGTACTGATCCCATTGTGTCCGTAAGGCTCCAGCGAATATAATCCAGTAAAACGATTTAGGTCCAAAACACACGATATATTCTCAAAGGGACAAAAACTCCAGAAAACGTTTCATAACTTGAGACCACCTACGTAATTTTTTTTCACTTATATTGCTCATATTAGACGTAATTTGTTTCTGTCAGCGATAACCATGCTACCGCATGAAACACGGAAGTGTTAGCTTTCGAAAGACACCTAAGTTGGCCAATTACGACGGGTCTGGGGTTGACTGGCACCTCGTATAGCCAACCAGTGTCACAGAAAGCTTAGATGATGACGTCTGCTTCAAACTCTGGTAGAATCTACCAGTTTGATTGGACACTGTGACTGACACTCAAAACTTACAGCCAATGAGCAGCCGAGCATTTTGATATGTAACTTGCCATACTAACTTGTAAACAAAACGATCGGAGCTGCGTGAAGGTGGCATTTGTGCCAGTCTGCAGAGTTGGTGCGTGGTTGTTTATTGTGATTTCGCCAAGTTTTTTCGCAGTTTAAATATGAATAAAAGTAGAAGTTTAAACGTAAATAAACGCTCGATTAAATAATAGATGCATGTACGCGTTGCGAAAGTATTCAACCGGCACACGGGACGTGTAATGGGAGAGAGCGACGTGCCACGCCCTTGTGCTTTCTGCTTGCTAGTGATTGCTGCCATCAAGTGGCACATGGAAAAACGCTGAGCTGTGTTGTAACAGTTTGTAAAAGAAATATATATAGTTTGTGTGCATTTTATAAAAAAAAGTAAAAAATAAAAAACTCTAGCAACAGGACCCCAGTGCTTGTGCGAGCGATGTTCTTTGGGTCACAGGATGGACAGTCACTGCTTTAGTCTGGCAGAGCTACTCATTAGCAGTTCATGCTCTATCACCGTTAGCCATTTCCTCGAAAACGAAAGGGTGAAAGTCATTATGACCTGTTAGTGAGCCTCCACTCTTCTCTTTCTTTTCTCATTATCCACCTCTGCTGTGCTGCCAAGCTACCACTCCTGCCCATCAGGGGGCACCAACAAATGACACAATCAGACTCCAATTAGACCGTCCAGTGTGTGCTTACGAAATCGGAGAAATCCAGGAGGGACTGAGCTGCCAGCTGGTCATCGGAACTGTGACATTTCAGGCTTATATGACGGTGGACCTCATCAGCTCTCTCTGGAGTTTTTGATTTCCGGTCCTCCAATGTCATCTGGTCATATCTTAGCTCTGACTTTAAGGCACTTTACATTGTTGTATTTGTTTATGTTAACCATCCATCCATCCATCTAACCCGCTGAATCCAAATACAGGGTCACGCGGGTCTGCTGGAGCAAATCCCAGCCAACACAGGGCACAAGGCAGGAACCAATCCTGGGCAGGGTGCCAACCCACCACAGGACACACACAAACACACCAAGCACACACCAAGCACACACTAGGGCCAATATAGAATCTCCAAACCACCTAACTTGCATGTCTTAGGATTGTACCTGGATTCTGTGTGTTTGTAAATGATGTTATACAGTACATCCTTTAGGGGTTTTCATACATGGAGAGACTGTTTCTTTCTTGCAAATGTTATTTAAAAATGTATAATTTTTTAACATCGGTCGCAACGCAAGAACCCAAGTTGACTCTGCGGTTGGTCAGCAATGTGTTTTTGCTCCTCCTCTGTTCAATGCTTACATGGACTGGAAAAAGTATAACCTCCAGTCAACTTAAAATAATTAAGGTAATGATTCACACTTAATATTTTCAATCTGAACCAATATAATTCTTTTTATCTTATTGAACCAACAATTTTTAAGTTGAGGCAAATCATTTAGAGTGATTGGGTGTAATTCACTTGCTTTATACTGAAGTAAATCTATTTTTTAAGTTGTTAGAATTTAAAACGGTTCATTGGTCGTAACCTGTTTTTATGCTATTAGAAATATTATGAACACAACACATTCCAATGCTGTACTTTTTTACATTTATTTGAAAATCTTGTGCAAATACACAAACATTTTGCAGTGTACAGTAAATATTAAATATACAATAAAAAATTATTAAACGTTTCTACAGTTTTCTTGAAAGTATGTTTTATTAAGAGTTCTTATACTTAAAATTAACAGTTGAGAAACAGGGCGACTTACCAGAAATCCTCCGTTATGAAAATCTGCTGCTGAAACTGAGTATCGCCACTCGGGAAAGTGTTCTTCTTTTTTCAAGTTCAAGTTCAAGTTTATTGTCATGTGCACAGTAAGGAAACGTGTTTCCCTGTACAATGAAATTCTTTCTTTGCTGTCCACACCAAATGACAAAACCAACGTATAAAGATAAACATAAATAATAAGTAGCAGAGGCAGCATAAAGTATAGAAACAGAATCTCTATACATATAATTCACTAAGGCAAGACACCCATGGAAAGCACGGCGGAAGAGGCGTGGATTCACTAAGCTGCCGACAAGTAAGACACCTATGGCGCACGCAGAAAGGAACCACTCCCACCAACTCCAAGACCATTGGATACGACGACAACTCGCAGAACCATGTTTCTCGACTGTTCATAGAGGCATGTTTCTCATGAGTCGCCATATGCAGCGTGTAAAACGGTTTGCGAGGGGTATCCCATGGGAAACTCAAAACAATCCTTTACAATTGAGATTAAAACACAATGAAGTAAGCAGTCTTTAAAAAACGAGTTTTCAGTTATGACGCACGACCGCGCGCACCATAGCAAACTGTTTTACACGCTACATACAGCAATTCGCGCTACTACCGTGGTCGGGTGTCTTGGTGGATTATGTATAGAAAAGCAGCCAAAACCGCACAGAGCAATGAAACGTCTACGTGAGTCACAGGTGCATGTGGACTGTGCAAAGACGACAACGACTCAAGTGACGAGCTAGAGGTGGGCACATGAGCAGGCAGGGTGCGATGGCGGTCCGCCAGTTTTCAGTCACGGACGATTGTGTGTTGGTTCGTTCCGTGCATTGTCACAATGTTGCTTTTCTTGCTGATTTATTACATTACCGATTTTTCAAATGTTAATTTTCTCCCTGTGCTTAAAAATCATTAAAAAACCGGCCTGATTATGCAGCGTATGGTACGCCGCGGGTTGGCTAGTAGAAGTATAAAGTGTAATGTACAGGTAGGTGTGTGATGGACAAGTCAAATACAGTTGTGTGAGGTAAACAGAATGAGGTGGCCCACGGTTCTAAACTCCCGTCCGTTATTTAGGAGTCTTATGGCCTTGGGAAAGAAAGAGTTCTTTAGCCTGGAAGTCCTGCATTTCATACTTCAATACCTCCTGCCTGAGGGTAGAAGTGTGTGAACGGTTCGTGTTGAGGGTGGGTGGGGTCCGTCCCTAAGGATCGAGGCAGTTCTCCTGTGGTCTCTGCAGTTGTAGATGCTCTGCAAAGAGGGCAGTGCGGTCCTGGTGATCTTCTCAGCAGTCTTTACCACTCTCTGCAGGCGTTTGCGGTCCATAGCAGTATTGTTGCCGTACCACACAGTGATGCAGCTGGTCAAGATGCTCTCAACAATGCAGCTGTAAAAGTTGCAGAGGATCTTAGCCAACATACCAAACTTCCTCAGCCTCCTCAGAAAGTATAGCCACTGTTGAGCCCTCTTGACCAGTGGTGTGGTGTTAAGAGTCCAAGTGAGGTCCTCATTGATGTAGACGCCCAGGTATTTAATACTGCTCACCCTTTCCACTTCAAGCCTTCAGATGAACAGTGGCCGGTAAGGTCTCCTCTCCTTCCTCATGTCCACTATCATCTCCTTTGTCTTGTCTGTGTTGAGGGTGAGGTTGTTGTCCTCACACCATGACGCCAGACTGTCCACTACCCTCCTGTAGGCCGCCTCATCCCTACCAGTGATACGTCCAATCATTGCGGTGTCATCTGCGAACTTCACGATGGTGTTATCTTTGTGGGAGGAAACAGTCATGGGTGGCAGTTGGAAAGGCAGCACACTGGAAAGTTCAACCGGAAGAAAATACAAACGGCCACTTCACACAGCACACGAACAACCTAAAATATTAGGTTAATTGGAATAGAATTTTTATGTTGATTACCTCCACCATAACTTACTTTGATACAAACATTTTTTTTACTTTGATTGAGATCTCAAACCAAATATTTCAGGCTACAACACTAAATGACTAATCTTAAGTTGCTTGAAAGAGAAAAATTACGTTGAATGAACAACATCAATGTTATACTTTTTTCAGTGTGGGCAGAGTCTTGGGGTCCAACGGCTGTGGTGAACAGAGACTCACTGATCTTGACTTTGTCGATGACGCTGTGATCTTCGATGGAGGCTCTGATCGGGGCTCTCGAGAGTCTGAGTGTTTGGACTTGTGAGTGTCCTGATAAAAACCAACATCCAGGCCTTTATTCACATCTTGGACACGGCCATCAGCAGTGTGTCTGTCTGCGGAGAGAGTGTCGACCTCATCGAGAGGTTTATGACATTCATGATGTCACTGGTGACTCTTCATATGAAGTCAGTAGACGGATTGGGAGAGCATGGGGGGTCATGATGTCACTGGAAAGGGGTGTGTGGTGCTCCTGATATCTATACAAAAGGATCAAGGTCCAGTTCTCCATGTGTTTCTTCAAAGAATCCTTGGGTACCGATGGTTTGACTTTGTGTTGCTCCCAGAGTCCCAATTGAGGCACACGACCTGCATTGTGAGGGAACATCAGTTACGGCACTACGGCCATGTGGCGCGATTCCCTAAGGGTGGTCCTACTTACAGGACCCACAGGACCCGAGTAGCTGAACCAGGCCAAGAGGATGCCCAAGTAACACCTGGCTGCGGCAGATAGAGGGTCATTTCTGGGGGGTCTGCCTGGGGAGGTTCCAATCGGGATCTTGAGCTGTTTTGTCATGAGGTGGGTGCGTTGACGTGCTGTTCCAGTGCATGCTCCCCAGCCTGACCTGAGCTGACCTGGTCTCAATTTAGTTTTGCTGATTACCACCACTGATTTTGCATCCCATTATTCAATGAAACAATGCAATGGTCTAAAGGTCACTCAAACCCTTCCTTGATATCCAAGCTTTTTCCATACAATCTTCATGTTTCTTTGGTACTTGACTTCTTATGCATTCTTTCTTTGTCCTTAATTTCTGGTGTTTGGACTCAGTTGATTGTACTTCTGACTTCTGGCTGTCCTGTTTCAGTCAGGATTTTTCCTACACCATGGAGTTAAAGCATTTCATTTATGTTTATTTTGTTCATTTTTTATGTTAACTTTGTTAATTATTTCGTTTCTTTTATTGAGTTTTTGTGTGTCAAATTCTCTTCTGTTATGTTCCTTGTGTTTTATTGCTGGTCCTCCCATAGGTAGGGCCACCTGCCCATCACCATAAGGGACTGCCAACAGCCGTTTAAAGACTGAGAGAAAAAAAAAAAGTCCCTTGCGATTCATTGAATGCACTCATGGTGGTGGTGTTGAGTTCTCCTGTGTATACTGCCCTGTTTGATTATTGTGAATTGCTGGATTTGTATGACCCTTTGCTGTCTTTTGTTCATTCTTTGGATTTTGTGCTGGAACTTCATGGAAGGCATGTTGGCACAGTGGTAGCACTGCTGCCATAAATAAATAGATCAATAGACAGATGTAAAAGGTACAATAAATAGATAGATAGATAGATAGATAGATAGATAGATAGATAGATAGATAGATAGATAGATAGATAGATAGATAGATAGATAGATAGATAGATAGATAGATAGATAGATAGATAGATAGATAGTGTGGAAAGCATACCCCAGACACAGACAGACCAACACCAGAATGTCCAAAACAACACTTCTTTTATTAATATTCTCAGCACCACAATGTCTTCAAGCATCAACTCTCTTCCTTTATCTTCTTCTTATTATTATTCTTTCTCTCTCTCTCTCTCTCTCTTGACCTCCTGTCCCTCCTCACAAGCTTCGTCTCCTTCCTCCCAACTCTGGCTCCTCTACTGGAGGGAGGCGTCCCCTTTTACTATGACCCGGATGAGCCCCAGGTGCTCTCCTTGACATCACTTCCTGGTGAAGCAGAAGTGTCAGGAAAGCATCCGGAAGCACTCTGTGTGTCCTTGGAACTGCTTCCAGCAGCACTTCCTGATATTGAGGAAGTGCAGCCATCCAGGATTCTCTAACTGTCCAGGCTCCCCCTGGTGGTGGCCAAGTTCTCTTATAATGAGTGTCCCAGCTCCACCCCTATGGCCCCCAAATAGACCTGGGTGGCTGCCCTCTCGCAGTGTCCCCGCTTATCTGTGACAATAGATAGATAGATATGAAAGGCACTATATAATAGATAGATAGATAGATAGATAGATAGATAGATAGATAGATAGATAGATAGGAAATGCACTATATGATAGATAGATAGATAGATAGATAGATAGATAGATAGATAGATAGATAGATATGAAAGGCACTATATAATAGATAGATAGATTGATATATAGATACCTGTATGAAAGGCACTATATAATAGATAGATAGATAGATAGATAGATAGATAGATAGATAGATAGATAGATAGATAGATACTATATGATAGATAGATAGATAGATAGATAGATAGATAGATAGATAGATAGATAGATAGATAGATAGATAGATATGAAAGGCATTATATAATAGATAGATAGATAGATAGATAGATAGATATGAAAGGCACTATATAATAGATAGATAGATTGATATATAGATACCTGTATGAAAGGCATTATATAATAGATAGATATATATGAAAGGCACTATATAATAGATAGATAGATAGATAGATAGATAGATAGATAGATAGAATGAAGGCACTATATGATAGATAGATAGATAGATAGATAGATAGATAGATAGATAGATAGATAGAATGAAAGGCACTATATGATAGATAGATAGATAGATAGATAGATAGATAGATAGATAGATAGATAGATAGATAGATAGATATGAAAGGCACTATATAATAGATAGATAGATTGATATATAGATACCTGTATGAAAGGCACTATATAATAGATAGATAGATAGATAGATAGATAGATAGATAGATAGATAGATAGATAGATAGATAGATAGATAGATAGATAGATAGATAGATAGATAGATAGATAGATATGTATAACTGTATTTAAGTGAAGTGGTCCTTCTGAAAGTGACAATTTCTTTTTCTAATCTCCTGGCCAGTCTCCCATTACTCTGTGCCGAGCCCACTGGTAATCCCATTATAGTGCAGGAATCAGACTCTATTGTTCTGGCTGATGCATTTTCACATGAATGGAATGGACTGAGGAAGATATTGATTTAATCAAGAGATATGCAACCCATTGATTTTCTTTTTTTTTTCTTATTACGTTTCGAATGAGATTTTTATTGATTCGATAAACTCTTGAAAGAATACAGTGCAAAGCAATACATTGCATTTAGTGCCCCCCCTGCATGGCGGCCCTCACTTGAGATTCGGCAAGCATTGGTTTCCGCTGTTTCTGTTGTTATTGTGCGCATCACAATTTTCAGGGGAGATGACATATGAATCAAACGCACCCCCATCGACTGTTTGACTTGATAATGAGTAAAGTGCCAAAGCCTGCCTTACTTGGGGGAAAAAACTGCTGAAATCGTATCTTTTATTATACCTTAATTGATAGCTAGTGCTGACAGCAATCTATCTAAAGTAACACTCTGCAGAGACATTATGGCTCTATCTTTTAGCACTAAATTCAGGCTGCACCGAGGCAAGTTGGTTCAGGTAAACCATAATTGATACATGCAGCGCTCGTCTTTATTGTTCTCGCCTTTTAAAAAATGCAGCTGCTTTTAGAAAGCCGCCACATGGCCCATGACTTTAATGTTCTCTTGCATTTAACATCATTGCTGCCGTACGTGTAAAGTGCCCCAGCGAGCGGGAAGAGACTGCCAACGTGTGCAGAGGTGGTCTCAAGCATTAAAACTGCTTTCATTATATGCAATGGGCCCCTCCAACCATTTTCTTTTGTGTGAAATGTATTTATTTTATATAGGTGCCGTGCACTTGCCCACTTTCCAAAGCATTTGATTTAAGTGGATTGAAGGATGTTATGTTATCTTAGATAAAGTAAAAGGTTTAGAAAGACCCCCTTCCGATACACCTTCATGGCACAGCACATCATCTGATGGAAAATGTCTTCTGCTCTGTCCCTTGGAACGTTTAAAGAAATCAACATGTGACAACGTCACCCAAGATGCAGTTTGCTCCTACTGGTGACTTAAAATTAAAATTGTTAAATAAAAAATTGACAGGACCCACAATGGCATGCATATGAATTTGGGGTCCTGGAAGGAATTTGCTCCGGAATTACAGAGGCCAAGGAGAGTAAAGATCATCCTTACCAGTAGGTGGCAGCAGAGGGCTTCCCAGCTAGAAAGTTATGACAAACCCAGAACTGGAAGGACGGTCAGGAGGTCAGCAGCCACACCACCTGCACGTCAGTAAAGGTCACCCAGCTGCAGCTAAGTACGTTCATGCCCGTCCAGTACTTGGATGAAAGACCATCTCGGAAAAGCTTGGGTTTCTGTTAT
Organism: Polypterus senegalus; assembly: GCF_016835505.1. Taxonomy (NCBI): domain Eukaryota; kingdom Metazoa; phylum Chordata; class Cladistia; order Polypteriformes; family Polypteridae; genus Polypterus; species Polypterus senegalus. The sequence continues at coordinate 16,447,839 of NC_053171.1, forward strand.
AAGAGGTGTTAGTAAGGCCAGCAGGGGGCGCTTATCCTGTGGTCTGTGTGTGGATCCCAATGCCCGACACTGTGCAGTGCAAATGGCAAAGTTTTTTAGATGATAAGTCAAATCGATGTCCTGACGCTCTGCGGTCATTAAAGATCCCTGGGCATCCTTTGTAAAGAGTAGCGTTTATCCCGATGTTCCAGATAAATTGCCCAAAGTGGCCCCACTAATCATCTCCTGCCCCTAAATGTGTATCTCTCTCTATCTCTCTCACCTCCTCATCACCTGATAGCTCACGTGTGGCGAACATACTACAGTAAAAATAATCTGCCGTCGTATCATGCAGGTGGGCACTGCACATTAGTGCTGGTTAAAGTGACTCTAGACTCCTAGAAAGTGTCTGATTTATGTTCACACCTGCTACAAAAGTAATGTCACACTTGAAGGCGGAGAAGTCAGATTTCTTATTTTTAAACCTTAAATTGAAGCACATGCAGGACAGTACTGCAGTAAACAAATTGAACGCAGAATAATAAGCTTTTAGCTCAGCGAATAACTTTTAAATATACATTGAGCAATTTACCTTTGCGAATCTCAAATGTTGTAAATGTGTTGTCATAGAATAAGAACACAAAAACAAATATAAAGAGTTGGAGAAACTCCCCCTTGTAATCTTCAGGCGTTGAGTAGTCAAAAAAAAAATGTGATCTTCTGGTCATGAATGGAAGAGAGGAGACAAAATGGGCACAGCCATTGGTGTCCTTCTGTCCTGGATACACAGGAAGTGAAATTAACAAAAAGAGAGGAACGGGAAATGATGTCTTCAAGGAGGTGACGGAAGTGATGTCATCAGATGTGGACGGCAAAAGTGACATTATTGGTTGGAGCTGGAAGTGATGTCATCAGATGTGGATGGCAAAAGTGACATTATTGGTTGGAGCTGGAAGTGATGTCATCAGATGTGGGTGGAAGTGACATTATTGGTTGGAGCTGGAAGTGATGTCATCAGATGTGGGTGGAAGTGACATTATTGGTTGGAGCTGGAAGTGATGTCATCAGATGTGGGTGGAAGTGAAGCTATTGGTTGGAGCTGGAAGTGATGTCATCAGATGTGGGTGGAAGTGAAGCTATTGGTTGGAGCTGGAAGTGATGTCATCAGATGTGGGTGGAAGTGAAGCTATTGGTTGGAGCTGGAAGTGATGTCATCAGATGTGGACCGCAAAAGTGACATTATTGGTTGGAGCTGGAAGTGATGTCATCAGATGTGGGCGGAAGTGAAGCTATTGGTTGGAGCTGGAAGTGATGTCATCAGAAAAACAAACAAAAAAAGTTGTAGCGGGACTACATAATAATAAGTATTTGTTTTTTGTCTGTGCTGCGTGTGTTTTGTTTTCATCGTCCCGTTTACTGTCTGTTATATGTGCATCCGTAGATGAAGAGGGGAAAGATGATGGAGGGAGACTGCATCCCAAGATGGAAATCACCTGTTGGACCCACCAGTTACATCCGGGACATTCAGCATTTAAAGAAGAAGAGTGAAGGCGAGAGGGGAAGAGGAGAAAGAGAGAGGAGAGAAATCGAGAGGAGAAAGGAGACGATTTATTCATTCACTAGCAAAATACCCGCGCTTCGCAGCGGAGAAGTAGTGTGTTAAAGTAATGAAAAAGAAAAGGAAACATTTTGAAAATAACGCAACATGATTGTCAATGTAATTGTTTTGTCACTGTTGTGAGTGATGAGTGTTGTTGTCATATATTTATATATATATATATATATATACATACACATACATATAAAAATATATATATATACATATCCATACATATACACATATAAACATATACACATATACACGTACATACATATACATACACACACATATATACAGACAAATACATATACAGTATATATATATATACATACACACACATATTTAAACATATATATATACATATACATACATATCTACATATATACATATACACACACATTCACATTCAGATTCATACCAGCCATTATCAGGACTTTTCACAGTGAGGTCATTTTGTTTTCAGAAAAGAGCACAATAACACTACAGCCAGTCTCAGTACCGCCGGACTTTATTTTGGACTCATTTTTCACCACATTTCAATCATTGTGTTCATCTTATCTGTGTTTGTATTTGTGTTCTGTGTTTCTATTTACTGTTTAGGGGCAAGGGAGGGTTTTTGTAAATATTGGTATATTTGTGTTTTATATAGTAATTACTCACTGGTGTCATTGGGATTGTGGTGTTTTGCATGCACATATCTACGTTATTGAATATTTGTTTCCTCTGTTCCATTTACATTATATCCGTGTTTGATTTTACATTCCTGTCTACTGTTTGCTGGTTATTTCGTTGTGTGGGGAAAAAGGTACGTGATTGTGGACATGCTATAAGCGCCTGCCGTCGATGGGTGATACAAGGAACATTATAAATGCAGGACACAGGATTACTTGGCCACTAACCTGGCCCCGACTCTGCCCGACTGCTGTGTCTGCGTATAGGAGGGCGGCAGATCCCGCTACAATAAATAACGGTGCTGTTCCTGTTTCAAGCTGAATAAAGTTGGTGTTGCTAAAATACTGAGACTCAGCTTCGTGTTTTGGTGTGCAAGACAGGGACTCACACGTTACAACACACACACGAGGTCACCATGCTATAGTAAACAGTATACACTCGTATGGATGTTGACTATATGAGTGAGGCACGCCAACTGAGACCGAGAATGAGAGACGATTACCCACAACCCCGGCAGACAAAATGTATACGTTCTACTCAAATTGCAAGACCTCGCTCGTTTATCAAGTTAAAATTTATTGCAAATTTTAGCTCGTCTTGCAAAACACTCGCAGACCAAGTTACTCGCAATCCAAGGTTTTACTGTACATATTTTCAAGATTTGGTCACAAAGTTGCACAGAAGAGTCACAAAGGTTTTCCAAGGAGTTGAAACTTTATTGCTGTTGCGGTGGACGGCCGGCAGCTCATCCCAGCTGGGACATCCCTGCGATGGAAGAATAGGGGATGACAGCTTTTTCAGGACACTGCCTCCCCCAAAACACTAGACGGCAGCTCCCCTGGAGTTCAGCGGTGCCCCGGATTCCCGGAGGGCATCCTAGGACTTGGAGTGCAGTTTCTCAGCCCTGTTAGGTGCCATGGGTGCCACCAGGGGGAGCTGTGAAAGGACCTGAGGAGTCATGCTTCCCTTGCAGTTGGGATTCTCCATCTGACCCAGAAGTCCTGGCAAGTCACAGGGATGGAAGAGCAGAAGCACTTCCGGGTCAAGGACTATATGAAGAACTTTTGGAGACCCAGCAAGCGAGCCGGATTTGGGAGGACTAGGACAGAGCTTGCTGGGAGGTGAAGAATATTGTGTATTATTGTGCTTCGTGATTTATTGTGTTTATTGATGGCTGTGGTGCTGGAGGAGCACGATTTAAAGATAAAAAAGATTAAATATCTTCTTAGTCCTTTTACCCTGAGTCTGCGTGTCTGTCTGTTGGGTTTAACGGGGCGACAGCAACCCCTAGCGTTCTTACACTGTTCAGGCAGAAAACAAACACAAGTCTCTTTCAGAAGTGGTTCGGCCACACAAGGAACGGCTGACAAACCTGACGCGTCGGCCCCGAATCCTGCTCAAAAGAACACAAACCCTTCTTTATCAAGGGGGCACAGTGGCCCGGAAGCAGCGACCGGAGCAGAGGAAGTCTGGGGGGAAGAGAGACAGGAGAGTGAGGCCTCAAGATGGCCGCGGCTCAGTCTTTTAAATGTTCAAAGCCCCGTGTAACGTGCCAGTAGCTGATCCCACAATGAGGAGCTGAAGAGTGTGTTTTTTTCCTATTGAAAAACTGTTTAAGAGGGGGTTTCTGAAGGACGGACGCATCCCCCCTGCAAAATATAAAGTGTTCCCTATGTTTAAAAATGCATTTTCATGGCATGAGCATACAGTAAGTACAGACCTATGGTTTCCAATTGCAGCACAGGCCTTCATGACAACACAATCCTTTGAACGGATTCAGCACCCAGGACCCTCAAGCCCAGTTCCATTCCATAGCCTCATTACCATTCAAAGACCCCCATTCTTATCCTTACTGTGCGGTGTGTGTGTGTGTGTTTGAGGTAGCTGGATGTTACTTGGTAAGCCGTGCTCTACAGGAAGAAGCTGCCAGCCAAAGAGACCCTACGTCACACGTGACCACCCAGAGCTGCCAACTGGCCATCTCGGTAATGAGAAGGACAAAACACTAAAGACAGATGAACGGATTACACCACACACACACACACACACACCTCAGGATTTCTAATCTGGATTTCCATGGAGGCCTGAAAGTTCTGGCCAACAGGTCAATATCAGAAAACACTGGAACGTTTAGGGTGATTTAGTGGAGTAAACAGTCCACAATTTAGGCATAAAACTCTGTGCGTGAAAAGAAAGACATGAGCTCAGCAGTTCAAAGCTTCCAACAAAAGCCTTCCGCTGTGTGTCAAGGGCACTTCTAAGTGACCTTGATGCTTCTGTCAGGACTCCTCCGCAGGAGCCCTTCCAACAACATTTAATGTAATAAGATTTTTCCATCAGACAGCAGCACACCTTCAGTCACTCGGTGGCTATTTGTGTGACTCCCATGAACACAATCTGCTTTTTTATTATTATGCTATTGAAATTCTTTCTCCACGGTGGAACTCAGAGTCATCTTGTCGTAACCATCTGGCCCCCCAAGCAAATTTCGCTTACCACTCAAAAGGCATCCTTCACATAATGGAAAATTTCTTCTTTCTTTTTACTTTTCTATTTTTTTTTTTAAAGAGAATTTGCAATCCATTAAATTGAACGATTGACAGCCCAGGAAGGCAGAGGGTCCTCGCTTTATCAGAGGATCCTGGTGCCACAAATGGTACGGGGAAGCAGGGCCTCCTGGCTTGGGCTATCAACATAAAACTGAAAGGCGTGATTTCCTTAGGCAGAAAAAAGTGGAATTTTCATCAAGAGAAAGCTATTAACTCAGAGACAGAAATACGCGTCAAGGGCAGAGCTTATCAAATGGCATACAATGCCATGGGTGAGGAAAGAAGGGATTAAGACAAAAAAGCAAAAGGATAAAACAAATGATAGAGTTTCTCACATATTCTGGGCATTTTGGTGAATCCATTGAAGAGGCAAAGCTGGCATCACTGAGACCGCACATGACCTCGCTTCGCTTTAGTCAGCTCAGTAGGGCTCTGCCTTACAGTAAAGTCTGTGTGTGTTTGAAGGGCTTTGTTGCAAAATTTTGTGAGATTCTTTATAAAGGTACATTTTAATCATTGGGACAGATAAAGTTCTATCAATCTATCTATCTATCTATCTATTATATAGTGTCTTTCATATCTATCTATCTATCTATCTATCTATCTATTATATAGTGTCTTTCATATCTATCTATCTATCTATCTATCTATTATATAGTGTCTTTCATATCTATCTATCTATCTATCTATTACATAGTGCCTTTCATCTATCTATCTATCTATCTATCTATTGTGAATGCTGGCCCGGACACACACAGACGGACATCTTATGTTCACCCAACACACGTTTATCACGTTTATTAAGTCAATGTACAGTTTTCGTGCACTCACAAACCCCAGTGCCTCCAGCACCAATTCCTCCAATGTCCAGGTCACACAGTTCCACTGCCTTTCTCCTGGCCGCCTCTAGTCCTCCCTCCAGCTCCGTCCTCTTCCACCCGACTTCTGCCGATGACTGGAGGGAGGCGGCCCCTTAAATGGGAACCCGGATGGGCTCCAGCTGCTTCCCGGCATTCCTCCGTAGCCACGCCCCAGTGTGGCGGAAGTGCCGGCTGCACACCCGGAAGCCATCCGGGTGTCCCTTGTCGTCTTCCCCCCAGCACTTCCTGGTGTGGCGGAAGTGCTGGGCTCCCGGGATATTCAGGCACTGGGGCGCCACCTGGCGGTGGCCACGGGTCACTACAGGGCTGGGCTTCCAAGCCCTTTACCCAAGGCCCCCAACATAACCAGGGCGGACGCCCCCTCACTATCTATCTATCTATTACTTTACCTTATTTTGCAGCCAAAGTCAAGTACATAAACTTTGTTTTCTATCTTTATTTCACACTATCTATCTATCTATCTATCTATCTATCTATCTATCTATCTATCTATCTATCTATCTATCTATCTATCTATATAGTGTCTATCTATCTATCTATCTATCTATCTATCTATCTATCTATCTATCTATCTATCTATCTATCTATCTATCTATCTATCTATCTTGTCTTGCTGTTTCTCTGTGTGTCGATTGCTTTGGTCTGGAGTGGAAGTGGCCTTTGTGCTAGCAGGAGAGTGAGTTGAGTTTAGCTTTTTCTTTTTTCCTTTTTTTTCTTTTATTTCTTTTTTCTAGTCATTTCTCTTAATTCTTTGCTGTGTTATTTATATATAGTCATTATTTCAAGTTTATTTAGTGTTTTTTTTAAAAGAAGTGGCTAGGATGGCTGTGTCCCGAGGGATACAGCCAGGCCTTTTGCCACATGGCTTTGAAAAACTTAGCAGAAGAAATGGCATCAAATTGATTGTTGATCCAGTAGTTTCAGTAGAGAAGTGTGTTACTGAAATTGGAAAAATAATTGGATGTAAAAACATTATCTCTGCTTCAAGAATGAATAAGGCTGTCGTGATATTTCTAAATGAAGAGGCCTTAGTTCACCAACTGGTTCAGGAAGGCCTAGTCATTAATGGAACCCTCATTTCTGTTTTGCGCTTTCAACTCCTGCAAAGAGGATTATAATCTCTAATATTCCTCCTTTCTTGAAGAATGAACTGCTACGTAATGAATTGAGAGGTATGGCGAGATTATTTCTGACATTACTATGATTCCTTTGGGGTGTAAACAGCCAGAATTAAAACATGTGGTCTCATTTAGGAGACAGGTTTTTATGCTCCTCAACAGAGGTTACAATGAGTTAGATGTTGCTCTGAAATTCAAAGTAGATGGATGTGATTATATTGTGTTTATATCTTCTGATTCAATGAAATGTTTTAAATGTGGCGTGCAGGGCACAAAGCAGTTGACTGTAAAAGAGCTGATGTAGTCATGCTATGGGAGGAAACATAAATGCAGTGAGTGAGTCAGATGTAGAGGATGAGTCTGAGACTCCGACTCCGATGCTGAAGATCAGCAGATTGTTGTCTGTGAGGTATCCACAGGTACTCTTAGCTCAACTGTAGGAAGTTCTGATAATCAGATACCCAGTTGTAGCTCCACAGTTGAAAGGAGTGAAATAAAGAAAGCTGAGATAAAAATGCCTGAAGTGGATGGATCGGCCGAGGCCGAGTTGAAGTCCTCTACTGTGAATATAAATCAGGATGAAGAAAAGGGCCAAGCTAAGACCGAGGTTATGCAGCCTGTCATTGAAACGACACCAACTGAGGTGGATGACATTGAAGGTCTGAATGCTGACGCTGCTACCTGTGATCCATCTAAGGTGGATGAGCAGGCCGAGGCCAGTCCTGAGTCCACAGTCCACAGTGAAACTGCTTGCCCTCTCTTAAATGTCAAAGCTGTGGCAGAAACTGAACCAGGCACTAATTCAGGCAGTGCAGTTAGGGAAGAAAAAGCTGGAATTGTTGAGGAAATGAATGTTGAAGAAGAATGGACGACACTCCCCAGAAAGAGGAAAGAAACCTCAGATGGTGGAGTAGGAGCCAAGAGAAGTAACAAAATGAACCTGACAGAGGGGGCTGACGTGTCTTTAAAGAATCGTCTTCTAAGTACCAGAGAGGTGACAATTAGCCCAGAGTGTGAGGGGAGTCAGCAGGGTGGTGAGGACAGTGACTCTTGTATGTCAAGTGACAATTTAACTGGCACTCTTGGAAAAACGAGTACAGCACTGAAAGCATTCTGAGCTTTCTGGATTTTCTTGAAGGCAAAAGGAAGGTGAATGTTGTAGAACATTTTCCTGACCTGGAACTTTTGGTTTCAGCCAAGCGAGTTATGCAATGCTGTTCCTTTGGGAATGGAAAGAAAAGAATTTAATCGTTAAAGAATGTTATCAGCAAAGTTAGAAAGTCTCTCACCTCCAGCACATAATGGCTCCACACCAGCTCCTCTCTTTTCATTAGTTAAAGTTCTTCTTGTCATTGCTGCTCCGTTTCTTTTCTTTCTAATGCCTGTTTTCTCTTTGGGCTCTTTGAATTAACGGCTGCAGAGACTCCTTAAAGAGAGCCGTACTTTTCAATATTTGGAACAGAAAAAACTAGATGTTACTTTTCTTCAAGAAACTCATACTGACCCAATGAATGAGTCGGAGTGGCAGAGGGACTGGAGTGGGACATCGATTCTGAGCCACGGCTCCAGTGCCAGCGCAGGGGTGGCAGTGCTCTTCAGTAAGGCGTTTCTCCCGGAGTCCATTGACTGTTTTGAGCAAATTAAAGGTCGTCTCATGAAGGTCGTTATGCGTATTCAGGGAAAAACATTATTTTCTTAAATGTCTACGCTCCAAATGAAGGCAAAGAGAGTTTCTTTTTCTTTTGTTAAAAGACGTGCTAGCTGAGTGCAGTTCAGAGGACGTTGTGTTCTTAGCTGGCGATTTTAATTGCACTGAAAATGCAGAGATGGACAGGAATGGCGCTGAGCCTCACCGGGTCAGTCAAGGTGTTGCAGTCGGTCCTTCATCAGCAAGAACTTGTGGATGTGTGGAGAGTCGAACCCGACGCAGACAGTACACATGGCTCAAGGCCTCCAGTGGCATGTTATCCATGGCAAGGCTGGACAGGATTTATACCTTACGGCACAATCTGAACCTCATTTTGGGCTCTTGTCTTCTGCCCACAGGGTTTTCAGACCATAGTTTAGCTCTCACTCGTTTCTCTTTGGGGTCTGAGCGTAATTTTAAATCTTTCTGGCACTTTAATACTAAACTTCTTAAAGACTCTCTATTTCTTCAACACTTTCGTCTCTTTTGGGACAAATGGAGACTCAGCAAAAATGAATTCTCATCTCTGAAGCAATGGTGGGACGTCTCCAAGGTCCAAATTAAACTCTTTTGCCAGTTTTATTCTGAACATTCTTCTAGAAAGGTCACCATGGCCATTAAAGAACTGGAAGAGGACATTGGGATAATTCAAACCAAACTGGAAACCGGTTTTAATGCCAATTTGCTTGAGTCTCTAAAAGAAAAAAGATTCTCTGAGGTCCCTGCTGGATGAACAGGTGAAGGGCGCCATTGTCAGGGGAGATTCAGAATATTTCCCAAATAGACGCCCCTACGCAGTTTTTCTTTTCATTGGAGAAGAAGGTTGCTCAGGCAAAAATCATTCACTGTCTGAAAACTGCAGATGGGACTGAAATGACGGAGACCGAGGAGATCCGGAATTTGCCTTCAAATTTTACAAAGACTTATTCTCTGCAGAAACAGTGGACTTGTCTTCAAACACAGAAATTTTCTTTAATGACCTACCACAGCTGACTCCATCCACCAAGGAAGAACTCGACCTGCCACTATCGCTGGAGGAGCTCACTAGAGCTCTTGGGAGTTTAAATCAGAACAAAGCCCCTGGGATCGATGGACTTCCCGTCGAATTCTACAAGTCCTTTTGGGATATCATGGGTAAGGACTTCCTGACTGTGTTTGTGGAGAGCATCAGGGATAAAGAACTTCCGGTGAGTTGTCGGAGAGCAGTATTGACTCTTTTACCAAAAAGGGGATCTCTGCAACATTAAAAACTGGCGACCGGTCAGCCTGCTCTGCTCAGACTATAAAATCTTTTCTAAAGCGCTGGCTCTTCGTCTGAGGACTGTCATGAACTGCTTGGTGGCCTTGATCAGTCATACTGTGTCCCTGAACGATGTATTTTTGATAACATTTTCTTTGTGCGGGATTTGGTATCTGCTTCTGACATTTTTGGGTTTAAGGCGGGTCTCATCTCATTGGATCAAGAGAAGGCCTTTGACCGGGTAGACCACCAGTATTTATTTAAAGTTCTAGAAAGGTTTGGTTTTGGTGAGACCTTTCTAGGATATATTAAATTAATGTACACGAATGTGTTTAGTGTTTTAAAATTAATGGAGGGTTGGGAGCCCCATTTTCTGTTACAAGGGGCATTCGTCAGGGGTGTGCACTCTCCGGTATGCTATACTCGCTGTCCATAGAGCCCCTGCTCCACAGACTTCGCCAATTACTTCACGGCCTGTCATTGCCTGTGTGTCCCACTGCATCTTTTAAGGTGGTGGCATATGCTGACGATGTCACAGTTGTCATCACTGAACCTGATGATGTTGTCCTGCTGCAGGACTGTTTACAGGTGTTTCAAACGGTGTCATCTGCCAGGGTCAACTGGTCCAAATGTAATGCCTTTCTGATGGGCAACTGGGACTGTCCTCCCCCAAACCTCCCAAGTGGTTAACATGGAACTCTAAGGTATTTAAACATCTGGGAATTTACATTGGGAAGTCTGGAGCCACAGCTGATAACTGGGAGGTTTAATTGACCAAATTCAGGGGAGACTGAAGAAATGGAAATGGGTGGTCGCCAAGCTCTCTTTTCGGGGTAGGGTGCTTATTATTAATAATTTAATTGCTTCAATGCTTTGGCATAAATTTAGGTGTGCAGATCCTCCAGTTTGGCTGTTAAAAGAAATTCAGGGGATATTACTGGATTTTTTTTGGGACAAACTTCATTGGGTGAAACGCAGTGTGATACATCTGCCTGTGGATGAAGGTGGTCAGGGCTTGGTGGACATTCTGAGTAGAATTGAAGCTTTTAGGCTGACAGATTTACAGCGTCTCTTGTATGCCCCTCAGCCTTTACTGTGGAGGAGTTTAGCATTCGCTTTTTTTCACAGGGTCGGAAATCTTAATTTTGATTGGCAACTCTTTTTAATTGATGTCAAGCGATTGGCGCTATCTGTGCTGCCCACCTTTTACCGCAACATGTTATTGATTTGGCACACCAAAACGAACAGAGTGGGAATTAATGTGGAGTCAGTCTTCTGGTTACTTGAAGAACCGGTAATATGGAATCCAGTCTTGGAGTTTGACTCGGTTAGTTTAAACTCACTGCTAATGAACAAAGGCTTTACCAAAGTAGCCAACTTTATTGATCCGTCAGCAACCAGTGGAAGTCTGGGGCAGCTGTGGCACGTGAGCTCGGGATTAGGTCTGTCCGTCTTGGGGGGTCGATAATCAACAAACTTAAAGTCTCTTTAGTGCAATTGGGTGCAGGTCCTCTGTGTGAGGATTATATCTCTGGAGATCTCATAAAGAGGCAGAACCTCCTGAATGTAAATTACAATTAAACCAAATGTAAAAGATTTTATCAGTTCTAATAACTCCATTTTAACAATTAATCACATAAATGGAATTTCTTTCCAAAATTTGTCAAAAAAAGAATTGTATGACTGGTGTCTTAAAGTGTCCCATTTTATTCATTTGAAAGACATGACTGATACCCTGTGGAGGAACACTCTGTGTCTGCATGACACGACATCTCCAGCATGGAGGACTTTATATAAACCGCCAATTGAGAAAAGAGTTGGGACCTGCAGTGGAGGATTCTACATGTGGCAGTAGCCACCAATTCATTTTTAAAACCATTGGTGCCAGCACAACAGATCAGTGTCCATTCTGCCTTCAAAAAGAAACAGTTTATCATTTATTTCTGTATTGTACCAGATTACAACCACTGCTGCATTTTCTTGATTTATTGTTGATGGATTTGGGAATTATATTTAATAACCTCATTTATATTTTTGGAATGCGTGTCAAGAGTTTGTAAAGACAATGTTTACTTGGCAATTTATTGTTAGGCCAGGCCAAGATGGCAACGTTAAAAACGAGAAGAAATAGAGATAAAGATCAGAAAACTACTGATGCTCTGTTAATGTTTAAGGTCCTCCTTCAAAGGAGATTGAGAATTGAATTTGAATATTTTAAATTAATTAATCAATTAGATGTATTTAGAGAGATCTGGGCTGTAAATGATGTTTTATGCTCCTTGGAAGATGAATGTCTAGTCTTAAAGTATGAGTAGGAAAACTGTGTTATTAAATGTTGATTAATTTTGACTGTTAATTTGACTGCAATTATGTTATAATTGTTAATAAAGGTCTGTTTAAAATTAAAATTATCTATCTATCTATCTATCTATCTATCTATCTATCTATCTATCTATCTATCTATCTATCTATCTATCTATCTATCTATCTATCTATCTATCTATCTATCTATCTATCTATCTATCTATCTATCTATCTATCTATCTATCTATCTATCTATCTATCTATCTATCTATCTATCTATCTATCTATCTATCTATCTATCTATCTATCTATCTATCTATCTATCTATCTATCTATCTAGCATTAAGGGTCAGGGCACTTTTGTTATCCCTGTATATTTGCCAAAAAAAAAAACAATAAGCAGTGATTAGACAACTTTCCAGACGGGAGTTCCAAAGTCAGACTGTCATGATGTAGGAGAGGTTTACATGTGATCCAGGCAGGAACAGGCTGGTCCAGGAGGCTCGTGTGATGGAAGTGACTTCAGAGGTGGAACAGGTGTCAATCTTCTGTCCCACAGAGAGAGGAGAAGGAAAGACATTAGGCAATAGTGCCAAACCGTGGTCTGGAGGAGAATCGATAACCATCCCTGTTAAGAGGCAGTTTGTGAGACTCAAGGACTGTGTGAGCAACACTGGAGCACCATAAGGATCAGGCCTGTCTGCTTCTCTCTTCACTCTCTACGTCTCCAACTACAAATATAACATATTTAGATAGATGTGAAAGGCACTATATGACAGAGTGATCAATAGATCACTGTATGGCTCTTTTTTGTTGTTTAAACTGCTCCATGACTGCATGCCTGTGGTTCATATTTGAAGACCTTGTGATTTTCAAGTTCACCACAAGCCTTTGTTCTCTTTTGCTGAGGAGCACTTTGTCTTATCAGGCCCCAAAGACTTATATTGTATTTGGCTCTGTTAGTTAAACATTATCCTTCACAAAACAATAAAGTGGTATTCTATAACAAGAGTGAACCATTACTTCGGTCTTTAACATCTTGTCACAAACTCCTCAATTACTGCTCTAAGCATGACTCGGGCCCCATGTGAGGCATCCCAGTGACGATAACCATTTTGATGTACATTTTTTATCTCCAGCTATAAGGCAGTAAATCAACACTGAAGATAGGCCTGCCAACATGAAATTTAATCCAGCTCTAAATTTTGCCAATAAATTGTTCATCTGTCTGGTTTTTATGATACAAGCTGTGATATTGCATGTTACTAATTAGCTAAAGCAATTTAGTATGGAGAGCATTTCTGCTTGCTGTTGGTTGAGTAATCCCTGGTGACATCAGATTTTTAAGTAAATCACGGCAGGAAGCACAATGATTTTCTTTTGGAGCTCCTCATGCCCGTGTCTAAGTGATGCTCATATTTCATGGCAACTTGTCAGAACAGATTAATGCTGCCCTAAAAATGGTTATTCGATAGCTCTGGATTTGCTCATTTGCACAAGGTTATTGCTGAGCAATTATTGCCTTATTTGAAAAAGCTGATCCTTTTGTTTAAAGTAAAATGTAATCAAAAAGGAGGAATGAGTTGAGACACACCAAGTATAAATGGGTAGAGATATGCAAAACAAATAGGGAGATCCTTGATGTCCACTGAAGTGCGGTTTGAAAGCTAGTTTAGGAACTAAAATGAGTGAAAGACAATCAGACAAGAGCCATCTTATCAGCCTTATGTCTTCATCTACTTACAGTGATTACACTTTTAGTAGGCAGACATAAGCAAGACTTTGAAAAAAAGGGCATTAAAAATTGTGAACATTTTATTTTCTTAATAAACACTTTCATTGGATCACTATAATATAATATAATATAATCCAACATCTGTCTGTCTGTATGTATGTATGTTTGTCAACTTTACACAAGAGAACTACTTTCACGGGCGGCACGGTGGTGCAGTGGTAGCACTGCTGCCTCGCAGTTAGGAGACCCGGGTTCGCTTCCCGGGTCCTCCCTGCGTGGAGTTTGCATGTTCTCCCCGTGTCTGCGTGGGTTTCCTCCCACAATCCACAGACATGTAGGTTAGGTGGATTGGCGATTCTAAATTGGCCCTTGTGTGTGTCCTGTGGTGGGTTGGCACCCTGCCCAGGATTGGTTCCTGCCTTGTGCCCTGTGTTGGCTGGGATTGGCTCCAGCAGACCCCCGTGACCCTGTATTTGGATTCAGCGGGTTAGAAAATGGATGGATGGATGGATGGAACTACTTTCACGGATTTAGATCGGGTTTTGTTCTATAACTTGCTTGAATATTCCAGTTGATTTTGCGACTTCTCTGATCATGTTAAGTATCGCAGTTCGTTTGCAGTGCTGATTTTTTCGTGTGAATCCGAGAGAAACGCAGCAGGGCGAGGGGAGGGGCAAGTGAGCGGGACCCTCCTCACTCATTCGCCAGCCTCTGTTCGAGTCGGTCTGATGTGGCATTGGCGAGAGGGTTTTAATCCCCCGTATTCCTCTAATCACGATGTACATACCCTTTCAGTTTAAGAGATTACAGTTTTTCAATGTCAATTAACAAGGCCCAGGGACAGACACTCAAGATGGCAGGGGTTGATCTTAGCTCACCAGGCTTCTCGCGTGGTCAACTTTACATTGCTTTCTCCTGAGTTATTTCCCCAGGAAACCTATGTGACCTTGCCCCTGATAGCAAATCCAAAAATATTGTATATCTAGAGGCCATCGGATAGGAAACCGATCAATATAAATTCTTCTCAATGCAAATTAAATTTTTACATTTTTTTTTATTGATTTTTAAATTTTGTCCTGTTTCACTAATAGAGCCATGAGGGGCAGCTAGTATAATACAATGACAAGTGTCTGTGTGTCTGTCCAGTTGCTATGTCTCTATTATATGCCATTTGGTGTGCTATTAGGGCTAATATTTGTGATGCGCCATCTGTTGGAAAGAAAAGTGTTATGCATTTTATTACTCCAAAATTACAAAAGACATTCCAAAAGATGATGTGCTGCAAACATTAACGCTGAGTATGCTGAGGCCTACGTTGATTACTTAGATTTGACCCATTTTAGACAAATAGCACAACTAATATAATATACCGTATTTACTTGTGTACCACGCGCCCTCCTGTAAGACGCGCACCCTAATTTTTACAAAGAAAATCGCGACAATTGTGTTGCCCCGTGTACGGCGCGCGTTGTAATTGTATTGGAAGTGTTTAGAGAGAGAGAGCATGAGAGCACGAGCAAGCGAGCTAGAGAGAGAGAATGCGAGTGCGCGAGCAATCGAGCAGAGACAGAGTGCGAGCAAGTGAGCAAGAGAGAGAGCGCGAGTGCGCGAGCAAGTGAGCGAGAGAGCGAGCGCAAGCAATCAAGCAAGAGAAAGAGCGAGTGAGCGAGCCCAAGCAGAAGAAGAAGTAAAATTACATTTCCTCGTGTATGACGCGCACCTGATTTTCTAATGCTAATTTTCGGGAAAAAATGTGTGCGTGGTACACGCGTAAATACGGTAATAATATAATATAATATAATATAATACAAGGAGCCCATCCTGGGGTTTGTTCCTGCCTTGCGCCCTGTGTTGGCTTGGATTGGCTCCTGTGACCCTGTGTTAGGATATAGTGGGTTGGATAATGGATGGATGGATACAGGGACACAGAAGTGAGATACGGTGTCCTGCATGGCTCAGTACTGGGACCTTTACTATTTTCACTTTACATGCTTCCACTGGCATCTCTCATTAGAAAACATCATTTAATTTTTACTCGTATGCAGATG
This sequence comes from Polypterus senegalus, assembly GCF_016835505.1. Taxonomy (NCBI): domain Eukaryota; kingdom Metazoa; phylum Chordata; class Cladistia; order Polypteriformes; family Polypteridae; genus Polypterus; species Polypterus senegalus. The sequence continues at coordinate 16,463,652 of NC_053171.1, forward strand.
ACACCCAGTTATACTTTTCTTTTAGATCAAATGAAGTTTCTCCAATGTTGTCTTTAATTAGTTGTGTTAGTGAATTAAAGGAGTGGATGGATGAGAACTACTTGTCTTTAAACACCGATAAAACAGAGATGGGAGGAAATTACGCTGATCACAACAATGTTCTGTCATCATTTAACTCAGTTGGAATCCCCATTAATTTTACTCTTTGACTCTAGCATGTCATTTAAATCACACATTTCAAAGTTGTCTAAATCGTGTTTCTTCCATCTTAAAAATGTTGGGAAATTAAGACGCTTTCTAAATAAACAGGACTCTGATTAATTAATTCCTTCATTTCTTTCTAGTAGGATTGACTACTGCAATGCGGTCTTCACTGGATGTTCAAACTGTTCTTTATACAGCCTTCAGTTAATCCAAAATGCTGCTGCAAGAATTATTACAAGAACAAGAAAATACGAACACATGACTCCAGTTCTTAAATCATTAAATTGGCTCCTGGTTAAGTTTAGGGCAGATTTCAAAATTCTCCTTTTAACATATAAAGCATTAAATGGTCGAGGTCCGGCTTACTTGTCTGAACTTATCATGACTTACAAACCTGAGCGCACATTAAGATCTCAAGATGCCGGTCTGCTTGTGATTCCAAGGATTAATAAAATAACAGCGGGAGGACCCCTAAACTGTGCGGTGGTCTGCCTGCTACTATAAGAGATGCCCCTTCGGTCTCAGCTTTCAAATCCCGGCTGAAGACTCACAACTTCAGTTTAGCACACCCTGACTAGAGCTGCTGATTAACTGTGCAAACTGCATCTCTGTTGTCAGTCATTAGCACTAAAACATAAGTAACATGATAGTTAGAATTGGATACTAACCCTCACCTATTCTGTTTCTCTTCTCTGTTCTCAAATGTGGCACTTGGTGCCACGGCCCACCTGCATTGTTGTTTTGCCTGCCTAAGGTAAAGTCATCCCTGATGGAGGATCACAGGAATCATGGGAAAGAGGGGACCTTTCATCAGATTGGCTGGCCCAGCGCTATTTCAGCTGTGGAATGGCCAAATACAGGGAGGCAGCTTGATGGCTGAGGTCTCCAGGACTCTAAACAAATCCAAATCATATTATGTGATATCATCTACTGTAAAATTCTGTTCTGTACTTCTAAAAGTTTTATTTTTATACCGTATTGCGTATTTGTTCTGTTCTGTTTATTGTATTGTATTGTATTGTATTGACCCCCTTCTTTTTGACACCCACTGCACGCCCAACCTACCTGGTAAGGGGTCTCTCTCTGAACTGCCTTTCCCGAGGTTTCTTCCATTTTTTCCCTACAAGGGTATTTTTTGGGAGATTTTTCTTGTCTTCTTAGAGAGTCAAGGCTGGGGGGCTGTCAAGAGGCAGGGCCTGTTAAAGCCCATCGTGTGCACTTCTTGTGTGATTTTGGGCTATACAAAAATAAACTGTATTGTATTGTATTATATAATACAAGGATAAAGCAAAGTAAAAAGGCAATTTAAAAATTACACAGTAACCACAAAAGATAGGAACTGGCACATTCCAATGATATGTTTGCAATGGCTTATAGGTAGTCTGATCGTACCCAGTTCAGCGCTAGTTCAATCTAGCTGAAGTCGAGGTCAAATGAACAGGATACTTCACTACAAGATGTGGAAGCATAATTTAGGGTAACATGGCATTCATCTTAAAGAAATAGCATAAAGGCTTAATAAATGACAGAAACCTGTTCAGGCACCCCAGGAAACCAGATGAAGGTCAAGTGAACAACAAAATGCACCAGAAGAAAGGCTGATGTCATTTACAAAATCGTCCTGAAGGATGACCAAGAGATGACTAAGGAATCCTATAAACCAGAATGGACAGTCGTTATATGCACAGAAATTTCAAGGGTGGTGGCTTAACTTAAAGGTATAAGAAGAACCAGAATATAATATAATGGACTTTTATTTTATATCATTCATTTGGGTGTAAATCAATGAACCAACCAGAGTAAAATGTAGTCACTGATTGACACTGTATGTAAATTCAATAGTTTATAAAATGATCCTCTATTCTTTGTTTCTCTGACCATTCTGACCAAGCTGCTTTTGACGAATGCTCGATTATAATTCCTTATAATACTGGCGTCCTTCACCATCTGCAACAAGATGCTGCAGATGTTCTACCAGACGGTTGTGGTGAGCACCCTCTTCTACACGGCGGTGTGCTGGGGAGGCAGCATAAAGAAGAAGGACGTCTCACGCCTGGACAAACTGGTTAGGAAGGCAGGCTCTATTGTAGACACGGAGCTGGACAGTTTGACATCCATGGCAGAGCGCCGGGCACTGAGCAGGCTCCTGTCAATCATGGAGAATCCACTGCATCCACTGAACAGGATCATCTCCAGACAGAGGAGTAGCTTCAGTGACAGACTTTTGTCACCGTCCTGCTCCACTGACAGACTGAGGAGACCCCACGCTATGCGACTCTTCAATTCCACCCGGGGGGTAAACGTTAACATTATACAAAGTTATTGTCTGTTATACCAGCATTGTTATCACTCTTTAATATTGTTTATTTTTATCAGTATGCTGCTGCTGGAGTATGTGAATTTCCCTTTGGGATTAATAAAGTATCTATCTATCTATCTATCTATCTATCTATCTATCTATCTATCTATCTATCTATCTATCTATCTATCTATCTATCTGTTATATAGTATCTATCTATCTGTCTATCTATCTGTTATATAGTATCTATCTATTATCTGTTATATAGTATCTATCTATCTATCTATCTATCTGTTATATAGTGCCTTTCCTATCTATCTATCTGTCTATCTATTGTCACACATGTACGAGTTGGAGGCAGTCAAAGAGCCTAAAGGTGAGTGAATTATCGCGAGACAAAGGGTCATCACGTGGTACTTACCTGAATCTCTTTACCGCTACAGAAAATCAGAAGAAAAGAAAAGATCTCCATTTCCGGGTTCAAAATGGCGGCGATAATGTCACTTCTGGTCAATTATGATGATGTCACTTCCGGTTCCACAATCCTTCACTTCTGGCGACTGCTGATGATATCGGTTCCACCTCCTGTCTCCAATCATCACTTCCTGCCAACCATTTCCTGTCCCATCATTCCTTGTACTATAAAAACGCCATTTTGTCTTCAGTAAAACATTCTATGTTCTGAAAAGTCTTTAGAATCTGTTTCTTTATTATTGTCTGGACAACGATAGATAGATAGATAGATAGATAGATAGATAGATAGATAGATAGATAGATAGATAGATAGATAGATAGATAGATAGATAGTGTGAGAAATCAGTCTTGAAGAAAATAACTCCAAACAAAACAGATAAAGATTTGGGGATCGTCCCCGTATATAAAGTATCTATCTATCTATCCATCTATTATATAGTGCCTTTCATATCTACCTATCTATGTATCTAACTCTAAGGCATTGTGCCAAGGAGTAATTAAAAGATACTATGAACAGCTTTTCTCTTACTCTTACTGACTTATTCTGTTAGATGATGTTTCTTTCTTTAATAAGATGTTTCATTTCTACCACAGAGATGACCCCATTGTTGAATTGTGCGCTGTGAGGAGATTTCTTTGGGCAAAGGGAATGAAACCTGCTGAATTCTCCATCGCAGACGCAGACCTGAGTGGTCGTCCCGTATCACCTGCCTTTTGGTCGAGCTGGGAGCTTGAACGTTGTCACAGAGTGAGCAAAGAGGACTGCAAGACTCTGATGGCTACCTACATCTATAACATCGGAGAATGTAAAAGACTCCTGGAATGTAGAGTAAGTCATAATAGATGTTTCCGTACTCAGCTGGTAGCACTGTGATTACCGCTTTATTGCAGAAGTGCAGCATCTGAAGATGGAATGAGTACGGATTAAGTATAATAATACATTTTATTTATTTGTAGGCGCATTTCTAAACACTCAAGGACACCGAACAATAGATAAAACACACATTTTAATCAAAACTAAAATACAAAAATTAAAATCAGACAGAGCAAATGTAATCAGAGAGAAAAGGCAGTCTTAAAGAGTTTTAAGTTTAGATTTGAAAAGTGAAAATGATTCAATATTTCTAAGCTCGGATGGTAGTGACTTCCAGAGCTGGGGAGCAGAGCAACTGAATGTTGTGCTCCTCATGGTGGAAAGACGGACGAAGAGGACAATCAAGTGGATGGAAGAAGAGGATCTAAGGGTACGGAAGGGAATGTCAATGTGGAGGAGGTCAGACAAATATGGAGGGGCAAGGTTGTGGAGAGCCTAAATGTTAACAGGAGAATTTTCAATTGAATGCAGAACTTAACTGGAAGCCAGTGAAGCTGCTACTGCAAGACGGGAGTGACATGGTGAATAGAGGGGGGTTCTAGTATTGTTGTGAGCAGCTGAATTCTGGATCAGTTGAAGTGATTTGTGAGAAAGACCAAAGAAAAGGGAATTACAATAATCCTGACGAGAAGTGACAAGACTATGAACAAAGATAGCAGTGGTGTGGGGAGTGAGGGAGGGAGAAATATGATTAATGTTACGCAAGTGGAAATATGAAGACCGGGAGATGTTATTGATGTGGGACTGAAAAGTATAAAAGTAAGATGAAAACTAAGACTCAGAACTAGCCAGACTCCATAAATATGGAATATTCAATCACTTTTAAATAAGTTGGATGAACTTTAACATGTCATGCCGAGTCACCGAGACTTCAGGTACTGTGGCATTTGTGCATTGTGGAGCACCAGCTTAAATTTCTTATTTCATTTATTTTGGAGAGTTTTCAAGTGCTACAATCAAATGGAGTGGAAAAGGCAAGAGAGTGACAGCAAATGAGTAAAAGAGTAACTGTAAAAAGACAACCACATTACAATTAAAACTAAAATGTGTTTTCCAGTCTTTGAAATACTAATGGAATTCATCTGCATTACCGCCTGGGAGATAATTACGCCATCCTGATTAATATTTATTAACCCGGGAACAGAAATGACTCACTCAGTGCTATTCTAATGAATGAATCTGGAATGCTGTTGACGTAACCAGGGGTGACATCAGAATGAACAAACTTCAATCAGCATGGCGGATGTGAGGACTCAACAAGCTGGAGCTGCTCGGTTAGAACATCAATGTCTGTAACTGTGAGCCTGCAGTGCAACTGGGCAGATCTGATGGCATCTCGTCTGACTGCCACCTACACGCCTGTGAGCGACAGCAGCAGCAGCAGCTCTTACTCAAGCCTCAAGTGTTATGTGCCTGTGACCCTTATATATATATTTTATTGTTTTTATATATTTTTTTCATGATATATTGTCAAATACATGAGCTCAGGGCACGTCACTCAGGATTAGGGTTACCTTACGTTACAGGGAAAGATTCAGAATGGTGTAGCACAATCTGCAGGAACTGTGATGTCACTTCCGCCCAAGTCGACCAATGCCCCTCCCCTTCTGCTCCTACCTCTAAATAAAGTCATGTGACCCTACCTGCCTTGTCAGTTCAGACCTTGGACTCATGAAGAGAGGACCACTTCAGACAAGACCAGGAATACGTCACTGCTGACATCATTTCAAAATCTGCTTTTGGTTTGCTTTTGAAAGGGAAAGCTTTGGAATAAAAAACTATTTCAAGATATGTGATTCATTTGCTCCCTTTATGGATTTCTACCTACAAGTATGCAAACAGCATCACAGACCTTTGCCTCCATATGTATATTTTTATATATATATATTTATATATTGTCACAAGAATGACAAAAAGACATTGCGAAGGTTTGGGGCAGCCACCCGTATAATATTTCCTGGCTGCGAAAATGATTAGCACAAACACACATGTTCACACAACTGAGTCCAAAACAGAGCTGATATCCTGGAAGCAAGATGGAGGCTTTAAAGGCCAGTAGAGGAAGTGATGTCATCAGGACTGGAACCGAAAGTGGCATTGTTGGCTGCCCCAGAAACAGGCAGGATTTCCCAAGAATGGACTGCAAGGGACTGAAAGAGAGAATTAGTACACTTCGCCACCCCTTGGCCCGGCGTAGAATTACACCTATTCAAGCCCTTTAGTTGTCTCCTAAACAAGCATATGTGACAAAATATATATATATATATATACACTAGGGGGCTTACTCCCTGCTCGTTTCGCTCACCAAACCCCCTTTTCTGCACTACCCGCCAGCCACTTCGTGTCTCTGCCGCTCGTGTTGTGATGAGGGGGGCTAAACGCACCCCAAAGAGACGCGGTCGCTCCTCCGAAAACCCCTCTTAAACGGTGATACAATGAGAAACAAATAGTTATTTTTTTTACCTCCTCTTTGCTCAATCAGCTGAAGGCTTGCCACTGCTGCCATGCCATGTGATCTGCATCTCACACGGCGAGTCAAACATTTAAAAGCCTGCACAGCAGCAGGCCTACTCTCTGTCTTTTATTTCCGGCCCCGGGCATGGTTAAATGTCTTGGCACAAAGTCTTGTCTTGCGGGACGTGGGTTTTTGATATTTTTTAGTTATAATTTAAAAACAAAGAATCTGAAAATATAACAACATCACATTAAAGTTCGATAAATGTAGGTTTTAAAATAAGCCCGATTTAAAGAGTGAAAAAAAAGGTGATATAAAATTATTGCACAAAAATAGAGTAGATATATGTATGTATGTATATATATATATATATTGTGAAATATGACTTGCCATTCATCCCGGCCAATACCCCCAGGCCGTCAGATGGAGCCCTCCTTGCAGCATAGAGGTACCCCAAATGCCAGCAGGGAATTCTGGACCATAGAGTTATAATGTACAGCCCTGCTGGATACCAAGGGGGCCGCCAGGAGTAACTGCAGGGAGGCCCAGGGATTTATATTTCCCATATAGCCTGGAAGTATTTCCAAGTCACGGGAACGGAAGAAATGATATACTTCGGCCTGAAGAAAAAGAGAAGATTTTACCTGACCCGGAAGTGCTGGATAATCACATGGACTGAGGGCTCAGAAGCACTTCTGGGTAGAGGACTATAAAGGACTGTGGGAGATCCCAGACAATTGAGCTGAGTTGGGAGGCAGGGTGGCTAAGCGCCTGGGAGTGGAGGATTGGATTATCGTATTGTTTATTGAGTATTTGGGAGTGGATGGTGCTTTGTGTACATTATTATTATAATAAATAATTGTTGGACTTTTTATCTGGTGTCTGACGTGGTATCTGAGGGTTCAACGGAGCGAGAGCCCTTAATCTATGACAATCAATATATATATATATATATATATATATATATATATATATATATATATATATATATATATATATTGTCACTCCTGTGGTGGGCTGGCACCCTGCCCGGGGTTTGTTTCCTGCCTTGTGCCCTGTGTTGGCTGGGATTGCCTCCAGTAGACCCCCGTGACCCTGTAGTTAGGATATAACAAGTTGGATAATGGATGGATGGATGGATGGATGTATTGTCAGACACATACGCATGTGAGGCAGCTAAAGGACTCCAAAGAGGGTAATTCCATGCTGGACCAGGGGGTGGCAGAGTGCACTGACCCTTTCTATCTTTCTTCTGCAGACTAAATATGGGAAATTCCACCTAGGCTCGATGACATTACTTCTGGTTCTGGACCCGATGAATTAAATATCCGGTTTCAGTCCAGATGATGTCACTTCTCGTTCTGGGCCCGATGACATCACTCCCTCCATCTAGCTTTAAAAATGCCATTTTGTTTGTCACAAATGATATTGTTGTTTTTTTCTTTGATTTTGAAGTCTTTAAGTATACAGGGTGGCTACCCCAAACCTTTTCTTGTGTTCTTTAATTCATTTGACTATATATATATATATATACATACATAGAATCCAACTGAGAACCTTTGAGATATTACGTATCAGTACATCAGATGCCACCAAGTAGCACCACAGACTGTCCAATAAATCACTGATGCCCTGATCAGGTCTGGGAAGAGATACCCCAGGACACCATCGCCATCTCATCAGGAGCAAGCCCAGATGGTGCTGGGGGTCCATACAGGCACATGGGGGCCATACACACTACTGAGTCACATTAGGAGCTGCCAAGATGAAATTCACGCCAGTTGGATCAGCCTGTGATTTCAATTTTTGACTTTGACTTTCAGTGTGATGTTGAATCAGTGATTTGGGTTTCCACTGACGGACGTTACATCATTTTGTTCTCAACAAGTTACACAGGATTACTATGGAAAGATTTAACACTTGAATATTTTGTTCATGGACGGCACGGTGGCGCAGTAGGTAGAGATGCTGCCTTGCAGTAAGGAGGCCTGGGTTCGCTTCCTGGGTCCTCCCTGCGTGGAGTTTGCATGTTCTCCCCACGTCTGTGTGGGTTTCCTCCCACAGTCCAAAGACATGCAGGTTAGGCGCATTGGCAATCCTAAATTGACCCTAGTGTGTGCTGGGTGTGTGTGCCCTGAGGTGGGCTGGCGCCCTACCCGGGGTTTGTTCCTGCCTTGTGCCCTGTGCTGGCTGGGATTGGCTCCAGTAGACCCTGTGTTAGGATATAATGGGTTGGATGGATGGATATTTTGTTCATCGAGATCTGTCTATCTACGAATATTTTAAAGTAGCTAACTTCATGTTATCTGATAGAAAACTCAAATCCATTTACCTGATAAGCTTGTTTTGTCTGATATCACGGATCCTTTTTGTCATTATTTATTAGATATGTTCCAGCTGTCATTTATTTCATATTTCTCTTTTGTTTTTACAGTACTGCACACTCAGCACACCTAGTAGGCGTCTCCAGCTCCCCACAAACCTGATGCTGGAAGAGCAGGTGGAAGAACAAGATGGATTTTCAGTATATTCAATTTGCCATCTGAAAATAAGTCATCTTGAGCTCTTTGCAGATACAAGTTCTTTATTGATATTTTTTCATGAATTATGAATGCTGATAGATTTCTTGCTTCATCCCGAGAAAACCTTTGTGATAAATTATTTAAAGTTAACATTCATTTTGGAGTAAGGCCTCAGAAATGTTCATTTCCTCATTTTATAAACAGGTATATTCTGATAAAAAAGTCAAGAGGAGTCTGAGATAATCCGGGTAATGCTGGACAGAAGGTGGAAGCCAAATTAAGGCTATCATAGTGGGCCAAGTGGCTAACATCCACGTCTTAGGGATGTGGGAGGATAGCAGAGCACCAGGAGGACACTTACAAGGACTTAAGGAGAGCATGAAATATCCACACAGAAGGTGGCCAGGCCAGGAAATGAATCCCAATCCTTGGAGCTGTGAGGAAGCAGGACTAACATCAGTCAGTATATACTAAGATTACAAACACTGCAATTCTGCACACCGCAATGTCCATCAGTTATGTTGTGCTAACAATTAAACTGAAGTTTGTAAAAGCAGCTGTGCAGTATGAAAGTTGTGTAATTAGCATGTCAACGTGGCTCCCTTTGTCTGTGATTGGATTGAATTCTTTAAGGAAATGAAAACGAATCCATTGCTTCATTTCTCATTTTTCTGGTATTTTGATTCCTTGCACACCATTTTTACCTACGCATTTGTTTTGCCTTTTCGCTAAAGTCACTCAGTCATTCTAGTCTTTCTGGTTACAGGCCATGACTATATGTCTTTGCACTGCCCTGCAGAGTTGGCACAGGTTTGCACACATGCCCTTTACGTTGTAATGTGTAGTTTTTCTGTAGTCCTGTGTTCTATGCAGCACTGTGGTCCCAGAGGAACGTTGATTCATTTCACTGTGTATTGTACTAACTGTATGAGGTTGAAATGACAATAAAAACCCACTACTACTATGACAACACCAACAACTGCTACTACTATTACTACTACAACTAATACAACTACTACTACTACTACAACACCAACAACTACTACTACTACTACTAGAACTACTACTACTACAACTACAACTACTAAAACTACTACAACTACTACTACAACTACTACTTCAACAACTACAACTATTACAACTACTACTACAACTACAACAACTATTACAATTACTACTACTACTATTACAAACACTACTACTAGAACTACAACAACTACTACTACAATTACTACTACTACTAATAGAACTACTACAACTACAACTATTACAACTACTACTACTACAACTACTACAACTAAAACTACTACTACTACAACTACTACAACTACAACTACTACTACAATAATTATAACTACAACTACAACTACTACTACTCTTCCTACCCCTGCAGAATGGAAGATCGATAGCCGTTTGACCTCTGATGTCACTTCCTGTGTCCGCCCTCTTGGACCAGCACCTTCCTGTCTGGAGCCCATATGACCAGCAGTTCGGCCATCTTTGAGTCATTTCTATTTTGGACTCCCATCTGAACTGACCTTATCAATATCTTTGTAAAAAGATTGTTCAGAAGTAAACTTTAAACGTTTGACTCGGAAGTGAAAACACGCAACTTCCCGGTCGAATGCCTAGCAAGTCAGCCAAGCAAATACACAAGACAGCGGATATCAAATTACCCAAAGTTGAGCCAGAGAGACACAATAAATAATAACAAGTACCTGAAATTATACGAGGAAGAATGCAGGCATTGCCCAGGCTAGGGTCTGTGCCCGGGATTCTGAAGCAGAGTGCCAGCCAGATTTAACGATCAATTCAAACCAGCCATCTTGAACCCCCTGGCTATCCTGTCCTATCCCCAGGGCCATTTGACCAGGTGCTTAATCAGAGACGGCCAGCATGTGTTTTAAAATAAAGCCCAACTCTGCAATAACAGCAGCCCGCCAGAGGAAAATGGTGTCTTTACAAGATGGGGGAGCTCTGAGCCACTCAAAGCAGAGATTAAGACAAAAGGTCTTTAAAACCTTTGAAAATTAATTTTGTTTTATTGGCGCATTATAAAATTAGCTCCTGGTGCACGGAAATTAAAACAATCGTCTCGTTTTACTGAGTTCAAAGAATTAATGAAAAGAACACTTGAGGGCAGCTGCGCCAACTGGTGAGAAGGAGACGAAAAGCCATTTAATGGCCCACTTTGAGGAAGAATTTCAACGCTCCCTTAATCAAAGGCGTTTCATTCCTGACTTTATTGTGTTCGCATGTCCTATTCAGAGTTTTTTTTTTTTTTGTATTTGGTTTTTTTTTTTTCCAGGTTTTATGTAATTAAGTTGTTACTATGAATTATGGCTCTAGCCAGGCAGTGAAACGTCTGTTATTGTGTACTGCTTGGTGGTGAATAATGGCAGCAATGTGGCAATTAAAGGCCAGGAACACCACGCACATGCAGCTTTACAGTGCCAGATGTGGGTGTGGGTGTGTGTGAATGAAGCTCCCGACATTCTAGAAGTTAAACCCACAGAGCTCCCGTGACCTGTGTGTCACTTAAATGTGCGGTAACAAAGATAGCCAAGAGATATCAAAGGTTTGGGGCAGCCACTTGTATAATATGCCCTGGCTGCAAATGGGTATATTTTTGGTGAGTTGTGTTCAGGTTGAAATCCAAAACAGAACTGACTTTAGTTTGAGAACATGGAAGCTTTAAAGGTCGTGACAGGAAGTGACATCATCTGGGGCCGGAACCAGAAGTGATGTCATCGAGACTGGAAGTGGCATCGTCAATAGCCCAGATGCCGGAAGTGACGTCATCAATAGCGTCTGGTGGGATTTCCCATGGATAGTCTGCAGAAGACAGAGAGAGAAGTTAGCGACTCTCGCCACCCACTGGTCTGCCATGGTACTACTATTATTTAGGCCCTCTAGCTGCCTCCCAATCACACGCATGTCACATGTGACAGTGCTCTATTCTATACGAGCTGCTAATCTGGAAGAGTGACAAAACGTATGTGACATATGGAAAATAAATAAAAAGAACATCTGATTCTTATGAGAGCTTCATTGTGGCAGAAAGACCTTTATTTTTTTAGACCAATATAGAGTATTATAGAGTTTTTAGAGTAATATTTTGGATCTAGTGCTTCTGAACATATTACACCCTTATGAAATTTTACTGTGAAATTAATTGTAGGACGCAAATTAATTGTAGATAAAAGTCATTTTGCAGCAAAGAACCCTTCATAGGACAGTACTGCTCATGAGAGAATCCCCTCACCGGCTCGATAGAGGTATGTGATAACCCACCCGGAGCGAGAGAGGGCGCTGTCACTCACATCTCAGCTGCGCTGATGAACCGCCCAGTGAGAACACTAAGCCCCGCCCCTTCCTGTCTGCATGATATAAGAAACTCAGCTGCACAGAAGGAATTGTCATTTGCAAACAGAATACAAAACAATTGCAATTTATTTCTTGTATAGTCCAAAATCACACAAGGAGTGTCACAATGGGCTTTAACTTGGTGTTTTCACAACCAAAGACTCTCTTAGACGACAAGAGAAAACTCCCAAAAAATGCCATTGTAGAGACGAAAAATGGCATTTTGAGGAGAGACCCTTTACCAGGTAGGTTGGGTGGGCAGTGGGTGTCAAAGAAAGGGGTCAATACAATGCAATACACAGAATAGAGCAGAACACAAGCAATCCTCAATACAATGCCATACTGTAGTGCAATAGAAATATTACAAGTACAGAATGCAACAGTAGATGACATCATATGATACGATTTGAAACAAAGGAAACCACCGGACGGAGCTCCACTGACTCACCCTGATGTTTCACGACAAACAGCCGAATTACTTTTGTTGTTTATTTTGCCCAAGCAGGGTGCTAACTGAAGCCAAGGGGCGAGTTTTTGTTTTCAGTTTTCCATTAATAAACAGGACAACCCGGCTGGTGCCCCAACTTTTCTTCTTCTTCCGGCACCCGGCCACAAATAATAATTATCTCATTAGTTCAGTAATAGCCATGACATGTTATGGAGCGTGTAGAATGCACCACAGTCATAAGATACAACTCGATCGCTGAGAGACAAATGAGAGTCGAGCGGCACACACGCCAGCCCCCGCGGCAGACCCCCACAAAGTGTTCATCCCCCGTCACTCTTCACAAGCATGGATCTGGCCACAAATGGGCCATTAGGACAAGCAATAATTGAGCAAGACAAAAATCAAACCGTTTTTGTTTGTCATAAAATGAGCGTTCAGAAAAGTGGGAATGGATTTTCTTAATGCGATCCACCATTCAGGAGTTCTGGAGCGGCAAATGTAAAAATCTCATTCTTTTTCATCATTCTTGAATTTTCGATAATTACTGCGGTCAACATAAACACCTGACTTCAAGCTTAATGTAAAGTAGACCAACCTAGTAAATGTCACAAATCCCACGATAATACAGATATCGTCTTGTGTTCTGGAGATACTGAGGTTAAAAAGTTCAGGGGTCTCAGCCTAATGTTTAGTAAATTTGGGGCGATGTCACAGTTTTTATTTTTTTCTAGATATTTATATGTCGTGTCACAAATAAACACATCAGACATCATGAAGGTTTGGGGCAGCCACCCATATAATGTATCCTGGCTGTAAATGTAGCAATTTTTAAAGAGTTGTTGACAAGGCTGAGACCAAAACAGAACTGATCACATACAGTAAAGATGGTGGATTTAAAAGCCCGTTCAGGAAGTGACATCATCTTTAGGGCTGGAACCAGAAGTGACGTCATCTCTGGGGACCAGACCCAGAAGTGCCGTCCTTGGGATTGGAAGTGACGTACTCAAGGGTGCCAGAATCTGGCGGGATTTCCCGGGAATGGCCTGCAAGTAACTTAGAAAAACACTCAGTACACTCTGCCACCCCCTGGTTGGTGGTGATATTACAACTATTCAGGCCCTATAGCTGCCTCCTACCCGCACATGTGTGAAAATTTGAGTAGCCACCATTCAAAGTTAGACTGAACAGGAAGAAACCGCAAAGATTTGCAGTTATAGGTCTGGTGGTTTTCACGTGATGCTCAAAAAGACTGACAGCCAGAAATTTCAATTTTATATCCTTTGTCAGGATTCGGTGGGGAGGGGGATTCAAGAATGGCCAGGCAGCCACTGAGCAACCCGCTTCCTCGGGGAAACTGCTCGTTATGCAAATGAGACAACTGAGTGAAGTTCTGGGGGCAACAAAATGGGTGGTAAAGCTTGAGTGGAAGGAACAAACTTTTGGTGGAAGGCGTTGAGTGAAGAAGGCCCACGGAGGAAATCAGCAGCAAGTGGATGACGGACTTCATGAGAGGTCAGTCGGGCCGGGCGGCCATTAAAAACAGAAAGGTATCCCTCACAGTCTTAACAGTGAACGACATGGAATAGGAGTGGACAACGGGCCTTAGTACCGGGTTGGTTGATTGGTCAGGAATACTTACAGCTGCCCAATGTGTCTCTCATGGACAGAACAATGGGAGTGTGGGCTGAACTAGTGAATAACGATTTCAAACCCAAGTCGTTCTTCTCTTCTTGGTTCAGGGTTGTTGAAGTATATAAGAATAACAAGTATTTAGTGACATAAATATTTTTTGTAATATTAAACAGGTTTGAGTTTGGAAACATTGACTTTGGGGTTTTCCAGCATTGTTCCTTACTTTAATACTCTTGTCAATTTGTGTAATTTACTCATTTTAAAAATTGTTAACACCATCTTGTTTTCTGTAGCTGCTGCCATCTGGTTGGGGTATGTTGCCTGGGCGCTGTCCAGGTTTCTGGAGGCCATGGTTATATTCAGCTTAATTATGAACATTATCTTTGTAAAGGCTGGCACCCTGCCCAGGGTTTGTTTCCTGCCTTGCGCCCTGTGTTGGCTGGGATTGGCTCCAGCAGACCCCCGTGACCCTGTAGTTAGAATATAGTGGGCTGGATAATGGATGGATGGATGGATGGATCTACATTGCATAATACCATACATTGCATCATTTTTCATATTGCTAACTACACATCAATATTGCTGCTACTTCTTTGTCTTGTCTTTGCACAATGTCTTGTTTTGTTTGTGTTTTAATTTTAATTTTAAATTTAAATTTCAATTTTAATTCTATTTTAATTTAATTTTAATTTTTTATTTGCACTTCAGGGCGGCACGGTGGTGCAGTGGATAGCGCTGCTGCCTCGCAGTTAGGAGACCCGGGTTCGCTTCCTGGATCCTCCCTGCATTGAGTTTGCATGTTCTCCCCGTGTCTGTGTGGGTTTCCTCCAGGTACTCCAGTTTCCTCCCACAGTCCAAAGACATGCAGGTTAGATGCATTGGTGATCCTAAATTGTCCCTAGTGTGTGCTTGGTGTGTGTGCACACCCCGCGGTGGTCTGGCACCCTGCCTGGGGTTTGTTTCCTGCTTTGCACCCTATGTTGGCTAGGATTGGCGCCAGCAGACCCCCATGACCCTGTAGTTAGGATATAGCGGATTGGATAATGGATGGATCTTTGTAAAGGTTTAAATATCAGCTTGTTTCATCACTGTGTACCTGTGATTTGGATACAAAACTTAAAACCTCTGCGCCTCCATTCTCCTTTTGATGACAGTTCTTGGTTTGTGTTCTGCTTCTGATATTTTGGTTTAAATTTGACTTTCAGTTTCGACTTGTTCCTGTCCTGTGACTACATTTTCATTTCTTTGCCCTTTGTATCCTATCATGTTCTCTTTGTTCAGTTGGCTGGCATTAGAGAAATACGATAAGGTAGATAAATTCTAAAAAAAAACTAAGTGCCAGGACGTCTGAGTAAACTCAATCAGGTGTACTATTGACCTGTTGCTGCCATCTAGAGGATTTGCAGTGCTATTAATCTAGTATTACAGTCTTTCAGCTGATAATGGCAACTTGAAGTGCCGTTGTGTCCATTGTTTTTTCCTCAAAATTTGTACAAAGAAAATCCAAACATTTTATTAGCCTATAATCTATGTTCAGTTATAGTGGAAATAACTGCAAAGGTTTGTAGAAGTAGGTGCAGGGGTTTATCCCATGATACTCAACAGGACCGAAATTTGGTGGCGAATAGCGTCTTTGAGGCTTCAAGGTTTTGAGATCGGTGTGTGTAGACCTTCAACTTGAGAAGAAATCGCATGGAGCTGGCGAACATGAAGGCCACCCGACATCACCACGCAGGCAGATCAGCTCCATCCAGAAACATCTCCCGCAAAACTTGCGTGGATCTCGGCGCCGTATGAGCTGTTGCTCCATCCTGTTGTAAACAGGCATCCATCACATCCATTTCTTCCAGTTCTCCAGCATTTTAATGTAACGTTCTAAAGTGACAGGGACCGTTGCTCCCCCCTTCTCATACAAGTAAAGGCCTACAATGCCAAATTGTGCAACGGCGCACCAAACTGTAACACGTGTGCTCACTGTGCAGGGGTCTCTGAAG
Source organism: Polypterus senegalus (assembly GCF_016835505.1). Lineage (NCBI taxonomy): Eukaryota > Metazoa > Chordata > Cladistia > Polypteriformes > Polypteridae > Polypterus > Polypterus senegalus. Next base: position 16,479,920 of record NC_053171.1, read on the forward strand.
AAGTTCACGAGGGTTGGTTTCAGCCCAATAGAGAAAGTTTTGCTTATTTACACAGCCATTCAAATGGAAATGTGTCTCGTCGCTGCACGTGACGATGGCCTCTCAATGAACAGTTTGCAGAATGTCCGCCCACAACTCTCTACAGCTCTCCCAGTCTCTCTCAGTGAGTTCCTGCACTACCATCATTTTGTATGGATGGGAAGTAAGGTCCTCATGAAAAATCAGAGACGTGTTGGGAATGCCTAAGGCAGAAGCGTGCTGGACGTCTAGGAGACTGCAACACTGATGCCCTTATAGCTTGGATGTTTTCAGGCGTTCGTACAGTCCGAGGATGGCCTGGAGATTTTCTGTTCAATGTTGTACCCATCTGTCTGAATTTAGCCACCCAATTAGAATTGTTTTCTGATTTGGGACCTCACCGTTAGGAGGAATGCTGGAGTGCGTTCGGAAGGTGCATTGCGTCGTAATTATGGATTCGTTGTTTTTGAAGAACGTTTTGACAGCGAAAGCACGGTGCGCACCGGACCAAGGCATCTTAGGGACTGAAAACTACAAGGGATCGCCTATCAAAGGACCCCCAACCCACTCGGCTACCTCTACCTCATGCAATGACCTTGAGAAATGGCGTACTTCATTTTGGCTCACCCTGCATTATATTATATTATACCAGATGAAAAGAACCCTTTGAACAAGGCAATCACCTTTCAGTTCTTCAGTGGAGCCTTTGACACTTTGACACTGATATGTCCCTCAGAGGCATTTCTCTCGATGTCATATTTATGTACTTTTATCAGGCCTGGCCTGTGAGGCTGTGACAGGTCTCTTTATACTCTCATTCTCAAAGTAGCCATAAACACTTTCTGCTGGTCAGTGCCATTCATGGATTAACTTCTTCTGCCATTTTAGCACATTCACTGCGCTCCTCGTATTTTGTCCTGACTATTGCTGTATATGGACCTGTGACAGATTCATTTGTCTGATAGGAAGTGTGACCACTACGGGGTGTCACATTGCCCCCAAACCCCAGACACAACCACAAGTCCTGAGATTGAATACAAGGGTTTGCTATCACAAGTACCTACACGACCACAAGTATTCTCTCTTCTTCTCCCTCTTGTTCCTCTCCTTCAGGTGGGCTTTTTCCACCAGACTCCCACTCGCCTGGAGGAGGTCGAGCAGCTTCTGTTATCTTAAACCCGATGCTAGGGCATAGCCTGTTGGAAGCCCTTCCATGTCAAGCAAAAGTCTCCAAAAAGCAGCAGCCCCTGGAACCCAAAAGAGCTGCTCCACAGCACTACAATTCCCAGCATACCCTACAGGTGTCCATTTGTGTATTGATGCCCAGGGATGCTGCCATCCAGCATACCAGGGGCAGACCATAGCTACGTCCTGTGATCTCCCCTTGTCCTTCCATTGTATTGGCCTCCCAGCTGGGTAACTGGTGTCTGTTCCATGCCCACCAGGGTGCCAATACACTCTTTGCAGTGTTGGCATCTTCAACCAACTTCTTGGAGAGAACATGCAATGTTCTACTTTTCCTTCTTCCAGTGCCCATCCTGTTCAGGGTGCCAGTCCATGGGTGCTGTCCACCACAGTAGTTATAGCGTGTTTGATATTGTAAATATACTGCTCAAAAGAATTAAAGGAACACTTTTTAATCAGAGTATAGCATAAAGACAATGAAACTTATGGGATATTAATCTGGTCAGTTAAGTAGTAGAGGGGGTTGTTAATCAGTTTCAGCTGCTGTGGTGTTAATGAAATTAACAACAGATGCACTAGAGGGGCAACAATGAGATGACCCCCAAAACAGGAATGGTTTAACAGGTGGAGGCCACTGACATTTTTCCCTCCTCATCTTTTCTGACTGTTTCTTCACTAGTTTTGCATTTGGCTACAGCATTTGGCGATACCTGGACCCTACAGAGGTTGCACAGGTAGTCCAACTTCTCCAGGATGGCACATCAATACGTGTCATTGCCAGAAGGTTTGCTGTGTCTCCCTGCACAGTCTCAAGGGCATGGAGGAGATTCTAGGAGACAAGCAGTTACTCTAGGAGAGCTGGAGAGGGCCATAGAAGGTCCTCAACCCATCAGCAGGACCAGTATGTGCTCCTTTGGGCAAGGAGGAACAGGATGAGCACTGCCAGAGCCCTACAAAATGACCTCCAGCAGGCCACTGGTGTGAATGTCTCTGACCAAACAATCAGAAACAGACTTCATGAGGGTTGCATGAGGGCCCAAATGTCTACTGCGCCCTGTGCTCACTGCACAGCACCGGGGAGCTCAATTGGCATTTGCCATAGAATACCAGAATTGGCAGGTCCACCACTGGCGTCCTGTGCTTTTCACAGATGAGAGCAGGTTCACCCTGAGTATATGTGAAAGACGTGAAAGGGTCAGGAGAAGCCGTGGAGAATATTATGCTGCCTGTAATATCGTTTAGCATGACTGGTTTGGTGGTGGATCAGTGATGATCTTGGAGGCATATCCATGGAGCGACTCACAGACCTCTACAGGCTAGACAACGGCATCTTGACTGCCATTAGATATCAGGATGAAATCCTTGGACCCATTGTCAGACCCTACGCTGGTGCAGTAGGTCCTGGTTTCCTCCTAATGCACGACAATGCCCGGCCTCATGTGGCAAGAGTATGCAGGCAGTACCTGGAGGATGAAGGAATTGAAACAATTGAATGGCCTTCACGATCCCTGACTTAAACCCAATAGAACATCTGTGGGACATTATGTTTCGGTCCATTAGGCGCTGCCAGGTTGCTCCTCAGACTGTACAACAGCTCAGGGATGCCCTCATACAGATCTGGGAGGAAATGCCACAAGACACCATCCGTCGTCTCATTAGGAGCGTGGCCCGACATTGTCAAGCATGCATACAAGCTCGTGGGGGCCACACAAGATACTGAAAAGCATTTTGAGTAGCAGAAATTAAGTTTTTGAAAAAATGGACTAGCCTGCCACATCTTCATTTCACTCTGATTTTAGGGTGTCTACACAATTGAGCCCTCTGTAGGCAGAAAACTTTTATTTCCATTAAAAGACTTGGCATCTTTTTGTTCCTAAGACATTGCCCTGTCGTTATTTGTATAGATATCCAACTTCATATTGAGATCTGATGTATCTAATGTGTTTCTTTAAAGTGTTCCTTTAATTTTTGTGAGCAGTGTAGTTAGTGTCACACTTACATGGAGTTACACTTCAACGAGGGTCTGCTCCATATCAATGCTGGGATGCGTTTGTCCCCTTTGGGACACTCGACATGTGCACTGAGGTACAAACCAGGACCAGTTTGTGGGTGACACCCCAGCATAGGATAAGGTGTCCTGTGAACCTGTAATGAAAAGTTGAAATAACAAAGAATGGAGCTGGAGCTGTCAAGAGGGAACAGAAATTAGCAATAAACAGAGACCTAGTCATGATTAAAGGTCTCCTCTACCTCTCATGTTAACAGCCTAGCAAATCTGAATAAGCACATAGAGAGGCGAGATGTGATTAAAGGGCCCCCTCTAGCTCTTGTGTCAATGGCCCTCACTCCCTCGCCGAGGTCTGTCTGCAGCACACACGCCACGCCGCCATATTTCTTCATTTGCTCCATCAGTACACTTCAAAGCCTGCGAGCCTTTGTGCACTCGGCTAATCCCCGCATCTCATGACAAAGCAGAATGGCTGTCAGTTTCACTTTTAATTAACCAACTCAAAGTTCAGTCAACTCTAATTTACTCCGAAGAACTAAGTGCGCTGCACCCACCTCTCCCAGAGACCCTTTGATCAGTGCCATACGTCGCAAGACAGAGCCCTGAATTTACTATCAAAGGCCTACCAGGATGGGGTTGGGGTGACCAAGACTCGGACCGCAAATTAAAACAAATCTGAGTGGGCAGCAAAGGAAGGCAATCAAAAATGAGGGATGACGGCACCCTCTCAGCCTAATGGCGCTCAGTTCATTTGCCCTGACTGCTTTCATCCGCTGATGTCTCCACACATGAATTTCTTCACTTTTTTTTTTTTTGATTACTCTTTAAACAAGCAGACATTGTTGTTGGCTATTCATCTCAGGAGGTGAAGTAAATCAAAGGACGCATCAGCCGAGTGTATCAAAGAGTCAGAAGCGACCGTTATTATTGCCGTTAAACTCCTGGATGAAAGGCCCACCCTTCTCAGCCTACCTACTGACTTTGATTTTTCAATTACTTGTAACCATCAGCCATAAAAAAAGAACACATGATGAATGAAATGTCACAGAAGATGCTGACAAGACAAAGGAGGGAGAAACAAAAGCTCACAAGCTTGGAGCTCCCTGAAAGTGACCTCCTCGTCTCATGATGGTGCAAGGGGGCACTGGGGTGTCCAAGGAGCTTCAAACTGTGGTGTCACTTGTCACTCTTTGGCTTGATTGTCATTTTTGGCTTCTTTCCTTTAACCACTAGAAAGGTTTGATGTTCACATTAGATGTTCACAATCTGCACGTGAGTCAAGAAGGCCCTCTGTATTAGCTGAGCCTATAGTGAGAGTCGAGACTGCTAAGGAGCACCAAACATGCACGGATCTGCCCATCCATTCATTATCTTTACACTTTGTAACTCTGTTTTGCCCCATCAAGTCCTGGATGAAGTGAAGGTCCACCACGTGGCCTACTCATCCATAAATCTACACTCACTTACACTGGGGAACTTTAGAATGACCAGTTAGTTCAACATGAATGTCTTTGAGATAGATAGATAGATAGATAGATAGATAGATAGATAGATAGATAGATAGATAGATAGATAGATAGATAGATAGATAGATAATGAAAGGCACTATATAATAGATAGATAGATAGATAGATAGATAGATAGATAGATAGATAGATAGATAGATAGATAGATAGATAGATAGATAGATAGATAGATAGATAGATAGATAGATAGATAGTGTTTACAGGTGGTGGGACACTTGAGGACATCAAGGATGTGTTGGCGTAAGGAAAACAAGTCCTGAGTGGGTCAAATAGGTAAACAAATTAAGAGAAATAAGCTGTAGTCTTCACTACTCTCAAATGTTAGTGCTCGGTATAGAGCAGTACTTCTGAAAGAGCTCCATTCTGTTTGCAGTTTAGGTCCAAACTGAGACACCTCTATCTGGCCAAAGTCATTTTTCTTCTCTCAGTGTCTTCTTGTTGCTGTGGGCGGAAAAAGAGACAGCATTGTTAGCGACTGTGCATACTCTTGTACGCAGTGGCATTACTTACCGCAAATAATCCTGGAAGGTAATCCTCTGTTGCATATGCGTGGCAATTAGATAGATACATAGGAAAGGTGCTTTTAGATAGATAGATAGATAGATAGATAGATAGATAGATAGATAGATAGATAGATAGATAGATAGATAGATAGATAGATAGATAGATGTGAAAGGTGCTATATAATAGATAGATAGATAGATAGATAGATAGATAGATAGATAGATAGATAGATAGATAGATAGATAGATAGATAGATAGATAGATAGATAGATAGATAGATAGATAGATAGACTTTGAATAATGTTAGCATTTACTCCCCCGGGTGGAATTGAACTGTCGCTTAGTGTAGGGGAGGAATGATTTCCTCAGTCTGTCCCTGAAGCTGCTCCTCTGTCTGGAGATGATCCTGTTCAGTGGATGCAGTGGATTCTCCATGATTGACAGGAGTCTGCTCAGCGCTCATCGCTCTGCTACAGATGTTAAACTCTCCAGCTCCTTGCCTACAATAGAGCCTGCCTTCCTCACCAGTTTGTCCAGGCCTGAGGCGTCCTTCTTCTTTATGCTGCCTCCCCAGCACACCACCGCGTAGAAGAGGGCACTCACCACAACCGTCTGGTAGAACATCTGCAGCATCTTATTGCAGATGTTGAAGGACGCCAACCTTCTAAGGAAGTATAGTTAGCTCTGTCCTCTCTTACACAGAGTATCAGTATTGGCAGTCCAGTCCAATTTATCATCCAGCTGCACTCCCAGGTATTTATAGGTCTGTACACAGTCACCTCTGATGATCACGGGGTTCATGAGGGGCCTGGGCCTTCTATAATCCACCACCAGCTCCTTGGTTTTGCTGGTGTTCAGGTGTAGGTGGTTTGAGTCGCACCATTTAACAAAGTCTTTGATTAGGTTCCTATACTCCACCTCGTGCCCACTCCTGATGCAGCCCACAATAGCAGTGTCATCAGCGAACTTTTGCCCGTGGCAGGACTCCAAATCGCATTGGAAGTCTGATGTATGTTGGCTGAACAAGACTGGAGAAAGTACAGCAATGCTCCTGTGCTGCTGACCACAATGTCAGACCTGCAGTTCCCAAGACGCACATACTGAGGTCTGTCGGTAAGATAGTCCACGATCCATGGCACCAGGTGTGAGTCTACTCCCATCTCAGTCTGCTTGTCCCTAAGGAGCAGAGGTTGGATGGTGTTGAAGGCGCTAGATAAGTTCAAAAACATAATTTTTACAGCACCACTGCCTCTGTCCAGGTGGGAGAGGGATCGGTATAGCATATAGATGATGGCATCCTCCGCTCCCACCTTCTCCTGGTATGCGAACTGCACAGGGTCGAGGGCATGGCAGACCTGTGGCCTCAGGTGGTGAAGCAGCAGCCACTTCATGGTCTTCATCACATTTGTCAGAGCGATAGGCCGGAAGTCATTCAGCTCACTAGGACGTGATACCTTTGAGACAGGAGTGATACAAGATGTCTTCCAAAGCCTTGGGACTCTCCCTTGTTCTAGACTCAGGCTGAAGATGCGCTGTAGAGGACTCCCCAGTTCCAATGCACAGGCCTTCAGTGATCGTGGCGATTACACCATCTAGACCGCTGCTTTGCTGGCACGAAGTCTCCGCAGCTCTCTGCTCACCTGTGCTGCTGTAATTGTGGGTGGGGATGTCTCACCTATGCTGGTATCAGCAGAAGGATGTTTGGAGGATGAAGTACTCCAAGGTGAGAGTGGGTTAGGGAGGTCAAACCTGTTAAAGAAGTTGTTCATTTGGTTTGCTCTCTCCACTTCTCTCTCAATGATAGATAGATAGATAGATAGATAGATAGATAGATAGATAGATAGATAGATAGATAGATAGATAGATAGATAGATAGATAGATAGATAGATAGATAGATAGATAGATAGATAGATAGTGTGGGTGGTACACAGGGATGGATGGGCATCCCAGAAAGAAGTCAGGAAGATTGGGGTTGGCCCCGAATGGACAGAATGAGAGAGTGAAGGAGGTCACGCTAGGACAAAGCTTCCCTAATGGAAACTCAACCAATTTCACTCCAACCAGGTTCTTAATTAGAGCTGATTCTTACTGTTAACTAAAGCCGTTATTGAATATCAGGACTTGTCGCTGCTCTCATTCTGCCACATCAGACTGCTGATTTTCTGTCTTTATTAAGACCACCATCAAGATGTTTTGGTGACCTGAGCGTTCCAACATGACCTAGACCTTCACCTTTCTTTATTTTCAGGTGAGCTGGTCATATGGATTCTTGTTTTGTGTCTCGTTACTGTTTGGCTGCTCATTAAGGAAAAATAAAACAACTACGGGGTCTGAGTCACATCAATTAAAACGAAGGCAAAAGAATTTAATCAGCATCAAAAATGGCTCACTAATTAAGAAGATGGCTAGAATGAAAACCTGCGGAGCCGCTAGTTTTATAGAAAGTAGAAGTTTTAGGTCTCATAAAATGCCCCCCTGGTTTAGATGCATAGACACCTATGGCCTGTCCTGAGAGCTCCAGCAGCAGGACAACAGAAGGTTCCATTTTTTGCTGCTGATTTCAGTGTGGCCCTCATCTTTATTATGCTGCCCAGCAGCTGTACAGTTAGGAGGTCCTAGGGGGATTAAATGATTACTCCCTTAAGGCAACGGGAAGCCACTTCTTTATGTTTAGGTTGACTTTATTATCCCAGAGGGAAATTTAGTTTTTGGGTGGAATATACAAACATAAAGCATTATTCCACAGATAACAAGAAAATAAACCCAGAGAATAGAAATAACAGCCATTGTGATGGTTTTACAGATAAGCAGACTGAATTCAGACAACACGTTGTGATAACTTAGTCAGGGAGCCCACTAGAAACGAAAGAGCTTATGGAACCGGCGATGAAGGACTTCTTAAATCTGCTGTTCTTGAGTCTGATGGCAACATTTGAAACCAGCGAAATGGAGGAGAGAAAATCAAGTTAGCAGTTCAGAAGAATCAAGGATTTGTTCATTTTTAGAATGTTGCCTGTGAAACTTTACAAAATTAAATATCAATAAACAAGCAACTCAAAGGTAAGGAACTGTTGATAAAGCTATGCGCCTCACAATGTCCGTTTGGGTAATGTCTGACCACATATACGTCCATGGTCCTATAAGGTTGTTATAGGTTTAGAAATCCCAATTGGAGAACAGGGCGTTGTGGACTTTAGTGGACATAATGAGCGATGCAGCTTCCCACTTTGAGCTCACCTCTTTTATATACTGTAAGAGCCATTTTCCTAGTTCTATAAGATTCATGAATATTTTACTAGATGACAATGCATAATCTATGAGAGGTTCCTATAACCCCCGTAAATAGAATTGTATTGGTATATTCCTGCCATTTTCTAACAGCTTTGAGTGAACAATTTTCTCCAGTTAGTGACAGCCTTGCCTTGAGTAAGGTATGGAAGGCATAAGGTTTTAAACCATGCCTGGACACATGCCTATGTGCCAGTCGGTTTACGGGCCTTTTGAGTGTGTGAAGTAAATATGTGCACTTAATTTATGTGC